>NW_024070185.1:3476976-3835110 GCF_014754425.2 Oryx dammah
AGCAGAATTCCGTGTGAACAGGCTCAAATTAATTAGAAATAAACCTCTCCTGCTATTACAGTGATTGCGCTTTTGTTCTCAAAGGGAATAGCAGGCAAGCCTTCCCCCTCCTTTCCTTGTAAGACTGTTTTTACTGTGGTATGAAGGGAACAAGCAGGACTGAGGCTTGTTTAGAATCCTGGCTTTTCTCCAGTTTTGCCCAGTAGAGACTTAACTGGCTCTTTCTGACTATTTTATTTTAGCTTGGGGCTCTTAAGATGCAAGTAACACAGAGATGCAGATAATAAGAGTTTACTAAAAATTTTTAAAATGCAGTGAAATATAGGAAAACTTATCAGCCATGGAGTCAGACCTCTTGGACTTAAAACCATGCTCCTTGTCTTCCCAGGTCAAACATTTCATTGCTATCAGTAGTTCTAGTAACCCAATAGCAGCTGCAGGGTTCAATTTTCTATAGATTTCCACTCTGTTAGGGAACAGCTGACAGGCAGAGGGGACCCCCATTTCCTACCCTAGAGATTTAAGAATTCTGTTTCAGTTTCACTCTTTGGGCTTACTTTATCTGCTACTTTCTCTGCTTCCCAGATGGTGAGGAACCCACCTGCCAAACAGGAGATCCCTAGGTCACGAAGATCCCCTGGAGTAGGAAATGGTAACCCACTCCAGAATTCTTGCCTAGGAAATCCACATGGCTCAGTGAGTAAAGAATCTGCCTGTAATGCAGGAGACACAGTAGATGCAGAGTTCAATTCCTGGGTTGGGAAGATCCTTTGGAGTAGCAAATAGCAACCCATTCCAGTATTCTTACCTGAGAAAACCCATGGACAGAGGAGCCTGGTAGGCTACAGTCCATGGGATCACAAATAGTCAGACATGACTGAGTAGCTAAGTACATAGAAAAGAGGAAAGACCTTTTCCTTTGTTTTCTTGTCATATCCCCTTAAGGACAAAGGCTACATTTTTTAGGGGTTCTTCGTCATATGTTTAATGTCAATCACAGTGCCCTTTGCAAAATAGGGCCATAGGAGACTCATTCACAGAGTAGATAGTTCAGTGAATGGATGGTGTAATGGTTGAATTTGAGGACATTTAAGCATTTTTTTTCTCTCTGTCACAAAGTAGCTTACCATAGGCTTCTCAAAGTAAAAGGCCCACATGATTCACCTGGGTATGTGGATAAAACACATCATCTGATCTGTAGCCCTGAAGTAGAGCCTGAAACTCCCAATTTCAAATCTAAATGATGCCAATGCTTTCGGTGTGTGAAACCCACCTTGAGAAGCAAGGTTGAAAGCATTGTTTCAAGCAACAGATTCCCTAGTTCTGGATATTTTGAAGATTTTTTTTTTCCCCCAGAACTAAGGAGTCTGTTAAACTAGGGAATATTCCCTAGTTCTGATAAAGTGAACAACTTGGACCAGTTAACATGAATGCCATGATGTACTACATGACAGTATTTTAAACTTTTATATCTGTTAATTAAAAACTTAGTATAGATTTTGTGTTGCTGTTGTTCAGTCCTTAAATTACAACTGACTCTTTTTGACCTCATGGACTGTAGCCCGCCAAGCTCCTCTGTCTATGGGATTTTCCAGACAAGAATACTGGTGTGGGTTGCCATTTCCTTCTCCAGGGGATCTTCCCAGACTCAGAGATCAAACCTGTGTCTCCTGCATTGGCAGGCAGATTCTTTACTACTGAGCCACCATAGCTCCCTTGTAATCAGGTTACAGTTTCAAATGCATCTGCATTTTATTTTTCCAAGCAGCCAAATAGTCAATATATGCATACCACATAACATTTATTAATCTGAATGGAATTTACTTAGAACTATAACTCCTGTTAGGCAGTTGTCTTCACAGTGCATCTGGGAGACCCTCATGATCCTCCCACAAAACAGATTCATGATGTCAAAACTATTTTCATGGTAAAATTAAGATGTCATTTGCTTCGTTCACTGCCTTGACATTTGTACAGTGGTGCAAAAGCAAAAACTCCTTAGCATGAATCAAAGCAATGAGTCATTTTTTTTTTTAACACCCTATACTCAGAGTAAAAGATTACCAGTTTTGCTGAAGAATGTACACAGTGTGTCTATTCAGATTATATTTTATTAAGTCTTGACCTCAGGTGTATGTACTGTTAATGTTCTGTATGCTGAAAGAGGAGGTAAGCCTATAGGGTTTTTCCTGATGAAAGAATGCTTCTCTCAAGAAAAGCACTTGCGTGACTGTCAGTTGTGAACGAACCCAGCTGCTGTTTTCACAGAACACGATGGACTCAGAGAGTGGCAAACTGTAATGTTTCTGATTATGGTGTATGGCATACTTTTTCTTGGAAATGAGTTAAGTTAGCTTATCATGTCAAGATAAACACTTGACAGTATTTGTTGCCAGGGATAGAATTTGAGCTTTAAAAGGAAATCAGATTTTGTAAAAATTGTATCTGCCACTGGTTGGACAGCTTATCTGTAAGGAACACTTTTCTGATGGGAAGAGTAGTGATATTTAAAGATGTGATGTTTTGATATTGGATAATGAAAGTTGTCAATGTTTGTAAGACATGAAGAACACACCAAACCAATATTTTCCAAATGACCAACACATTATGTCAGAAAACCATACATACCATAAGAGTCTTTCACAAGCAAAAACTACCAATGGATTTTAATGCAAGGGAGTACAGAATTTTGTTGATTCAGTTTGAGATTCCACATTGCAACTAACATTTTTTAAAAGTACTGTTTGTCAAGAGATTTGCTATAGTATCAAAAATACAGATACAGCAATCTCTATTACATGAATGCAGTTTCAGTCTAATGCTTATGATTCATGAAATAAAATGATCAATTCACTTGCTTCTCTGTTCTTCACTAAATTCTTTTCTTTGAAATATGTCTTGACATAGTGAAATGTTGGCATTTTCTAAGGCAGACTTGCATTCCTACTAACTGATATATATCACTTAATCAGTAAATATATATATCTATCAGTCAAGTTTATAATGCATACTCATATAATATATGGGCTTTCCAGGTCGCTCATTAGGTAAAGAATCTGCTTGTAATGCAGGAGACACAAGAGACGTGGGTTTGACCTCTGGGTCAGGAAGATCCCCTGGAGGAGGGCTTGGCAACCCACTCCAGTGTTCTTGCCTGGAGAATCCTGTGGACAGAGGAGCCTGGCAGGTTACAGTCCATAGGGTGGCAAAGAGTCAGGCACAACTGAGCACCTAGTACATACCACACACAATTATAAAATGTCTAGAGTTGGTTAACTTCTAAATAATTCTATTTATTTAATTTTCAGTCACTGCAAATTTATCTGAAAATATGTGAAGGGGTGTTTATGTGTTTTGTTTTATGTTTATTACACACAGGCATATAGATGGAGTCTGTACAAATTGTAAACATATATCTGAACCTGTAATGAAAATGAGCAGTTTATAAGAATTATCTCAACACTAAGTCAATATTCCCACTAGTTAAGACTAATTTGCTCATTGATCTCACCATAGAAAGTGAAAGTGAAGTCTCTCAGGCATGTCCAACTCTTTGCGACCCCGCGGACTGTAGCCTGCCAGGCTTCTCTGTCCATGGGATTATCCAGGTAAGAATACTGGAGTGGGCTTCCATTTCCTTATTCAGGGGATCTTCCCAACCCAGGGACTGAGCCCGGGTCTCCTGCATTGGAGGCAGAGGCTTTAACCTCTGAGCCACCAGGGAAGGCCTGATCTCACCATATGTTATTTTTTGAGAGATCTTTTAAAATCAATGCATATTTTGCACCTGACTAAATTTAACAATGGCAACAACAAATACTTGACTGTTTTTGATATTTAAAACATAGTATGGTGAGATGTTTATTGTTGCCACTGTTAAATTTAGTCAGGTGCAAAATATGCATTGATTTTAAAAGATCTCTAAAAAAATAATGATTTTATTTTCATTATTTCCATGAACCAGATATTTTAGAATAAAAATAAAATACTGGCATACAATCTGCCAGTCATAATGTCTGAAAGAGTGAATAACTTGTGAGTGACTTAATCTCTTTGAGTGTGAATTATGTATAATGGTATTGAATTATAATTATTTTTTATGTTTGAAGATTATTATCATCTAAATGATTATAGATGAGTTGTTCAGTTCAGTTCAGCCACTCAGTCATGTCTGACTCTTTGTGACCCCATGAACGGAAGCACACCAGGCCTCCCTGTCCATCACAAAGCCTAAGGGTTTGGATCCATGATTGTCCAGGCAAACTGGATGTAGTTTTATGTAATTTACTTTGCAGTCACAAAAGTCTGTAACAGATTCACCAATGTAAGAATGAAGTGAAATATAGGACTCTTTTCCTCTTTGTTTTACTCTAAAACAGTGGTCAGCAAACTTTTCTGTAAAAGATAAATAGGAAAATGTATTTGGCTTTGTGAGCCCTATGGTCCATGTTGCAACTACCAAACTGTTCCCGAATGAAAAAAAAGATCAAAGAAAATGTCAATAAATGTGTGAGGCTGTGTCTCAACACAACTTTATTTACAAAAATAGCCAGCAGGAAGATGTGATCCAAGAACTTATGGTTTCCCAATGCCAGCTCCAGGAAGATGGTCAACTTTGTCACTGGGTCCCTGGCACAGATATCTAAGAAGTTGTGTTTTTGTTTTTTTCTTTTTTAATGTGGACTATTAAAAATGTTTTATTGAATTTGTTATAATATTGTTTTTGTTGCTTCTGCTTTGTTTTTTTGTTCATGAGACATGTGGGATCTTATCTCCCCAAGCAGGAATTTAACCCTTACCTTCTGTATTGGAAGACGAAGTCTTAATCACTGGACCCGTAAAGAAGTTCCACTATTTGTAGCATTCTTACTGTTCTAGAAGGAGAAGATCAGGCACTGCCCCACTGCACAGAGAAGGAATCGATGATTTCAATTCAAGTCAAGGATATCAACACATCCTTCACCAAGAATAGCAGATTTGATGGAGAGGGTATGTGACATAAAGGTCCATATAGTCAAAGCTATGGTTTTTCCAGTAGTTATGTACAGATGTGAGAGTTGGACCATAAAGAAAGTTGAATGCCAAAGAATAGATGCTTTCAAAAAGTGGTGTTGGAGAAGACTCTTGAGAGTCCCTTGAACAGCAAGCAGATCAAACTAGTCAATCCTAAAGGAAATCAACCCTGAATATTCATTGGAAAGACTGATGCTGAAACTGAAACTCCAATACTTTGGCCACTTCCAATACTTAAGACCCTGATGCTGGAAAAGACTGAAGGCAGGAGGAGAAGGGCGTGACAGGGGATAAGATGGCTGAATGGCATCACCGACTCATCGGACATGAGTTTGAGCAAACTCTGGGACATAGTGAAGGATGGGGAGCCTAGAATGTTGCAGTCCATAGGGGCACAAACAGTTTGACATGACTTTGCTACTGAACAATACTATGCAGACACGTTCACAAAGACCCTAGAGAGGAACACAATGAAGCCATAGTGATGAGGGGCTGCCCGCTGAATTTTAAAAGGTAAGCTTCACTTGAAATCGGATTTAAAATATACAAATAGCAGGATATTTGTCCCTGCTATTTTCTGAAGGTGAGGCACTTCCTGTTTGTGACAGGTGTCAAGGTTTTGAATGTACCTGATCTTTACCTTTTGTTTTTTACCTTTTGTTTTTGTCTGCAGTGTTTTGTACCTTTCCTGGGAAGTCATTCCATGAGGGCAGCCAGTGGCTCTTGCTTACTGGTGCATGACTGCTTCGTCACTGCTGTGGGGGCTTTCATCTCAGATGATGGGTTCAGGGTCACTCCATGAGTTCACCTCTCCTCAAATGGAGCTCTCTTCTGTATGTATCTGTATCTTTGTTCATATGCCCTGCTGGTCACTATAAAGAAGGACCTTGTTGTTTATCCATCCGGTGTATAATAGTTTACATCTCTAACCACAAAGCCTGGGTCCTTTAATGGGGTTGCTGTGAGGGCTGAATGATATGATACCTTCATAACAATTAGAGCACTGTATTTTACCCATTCATTAGAAGTTACCTGTTATTACTAATAAGCTCTAATTATATTTTTAACAAACACTAATTAAATTAATGTGGACTATCTCCCATGGTGGTTTTAATTACTGTAATTTCTATACATGATAATATTTAAAATAAAAAATAACACAGGCTCTTACTGTGTTAATAGTAAATGTAATTCTACTTGATTAAAATTATAAAAGGAACCTGGATTTATCCTTCTTTAGCAAAAAATATTTTGGCTTTTTCCTCTTCAGATCTCTTACTGTGGTACTGTAACCACTTTAAAGTTCCACTTAAATAAATTTTAATTACTATTCTCCTGTTCACCATAATACTTAAAATGAATGATAAAACCTATGAATGTGGGTTCATACTCTCTTAATGGGAAATTCAAGTCTACTTATGTGTGATTATAAGTTAATTCTGGATTTATCAGTATAATCGTGTATGTTTGTTATAGTACTGAAATAGCTTTAAATTTTTTATTTTACTTTTTATTGAAACTATAGTTGATTTACAATGTATTGACAATTTGTGCTGTTCAGCAAAGTGACTGAGTTATAGTCATATATATATATTATATTTTTATATCCTTTTCCTTTATAGTTTATTACTGGTTATTGGATATAGTTCTCTGTGCTACACAGTAGAAGCTGTGGCTTATCATCCTATATATTGTAGCTTGCATCTGCTAAGCCCAAACTCCCAGTCCTTTGCTCCCTTACCCTGATTCCCCCTTGGCAACCACAAGTCTGTTCTCTATGTTTTTCAGCCTATTTCTGTTTTGTACATAAGTTCACTTGTACCATATTTTCGATTCCACACGTAAGTGATACCATATGGTATTTATCTTTCTCTGACTTACTTCACTGATTATGATAATGTCTAGATCCATTCATGTTGCCGCAAGTGTCATTATTTCATTCATTTTTGTGACTGAATAGTATTCCATTGTGCATATATACCACATCTTTATCCATTCCTCTGTTGATGAACATTATATTGTTTCCGTATGTTGGCTATTGTAAATAATGTTGCTATGAACATACTGGTACATGTATCTATTTGAATTATGGTTTGTCTGGGTATATGCCCAGGAGTGGGATTGCTGGATCATATGAATCTGAGTGAACTCCGGGAGTTGGTGGTGGACAGGGAGGCCTGGCGTGCTGCCATTCATGGGGTCGCAGAGAGTTGGACACGACTGAGCGACTGAACTGAGCTGAACTGATGTTCACTCTATTTTTAGTTTTCTGAAAAACATCCACATTATTTTCCATGGTGGCTGCACTAATTTACATTCCCCTCAGCAGTGTAGAAGAGTTCCCTTTTCTCCATACCCTCTTCAGTATTTATTATTTGTAGACTTTTTAAGCATGACAAGTCTGATCAGCATGAAGTGGTACCTCCATTGTGGAAGAGAGTATCCTTGGTGTTAGCTATCGCAAGCCCTCTGCATTATATAGATTCTTTTTGCTCCAACTGGCTTATCTCCTATCCCTACCCACTCACCCCCAACAACCCCCTCCAGTGTGTTGCCAAATTTGGGCCAGGGTGGACCCATAAACTTGATCCCTTATCTAAAGGCAAGAGCTACCTGGAAGATCAGAGGAAAGGGTGAGAGTGAGATTGTTGTGTTGATTCCCCTGTACACCCTCCAGGGTGTCCCTGGGTGATTTTAGAGCTGGATGTGAAACCACAAACCAAGGCAGGCACCTCTCTGCACTCAGCTGTTCCCTCATCCAAGCTCAGATTTGTGTTTCCTACACTGCCCTCTTCAGGCCTGAAGCCAGTGACTGTTCCCCACTTGTATGACTAGAGCATACTGCCCTATCCCATGCTTGTAAATAATCATCTTTTTGTTAAATTCTCCTTAGATTGTCTCAGTTTGAATGACACATTTTTTTTTTCTTCTCAGAACATTGATGGCACACTTTATTTACAATTAAGAGGAGAAAGATGCTGAGAATATTTGTCTTTACCCAGAAACAGATCACTTCAGTTCAGCCACTCAGTCGTGTCCAACTGCAGCATGCCATGGACCCCAAGGACTGCAGAAGCAGATGGGGCTTCCTAAATGACTCAGTAGTAAAGAATACTTCTGCAATACAGGAGATGAAGGAAATATGGGTTCTATCCTTGGTTCAAGAAGATCCCCCAAAGGAGAAAATGGCAACCCACTCCAGTATTCTTGTCTTGGAATGACCCCCTGGACAGAGGAGCCTGGCAGGCTACAATCCACAGGGTCACAAAGAGTCAGACATGGCTGAGCACACACACACAGAGAACCAGATTGGGCCTAGAAGTGAGGTTTGTGATTTTATAGTAAGTACGCATTACCAAGATCTTAACTCCTTCATTAAGATCACTGAAAAAAAATGAAAAGAGCAGTGCCTCTATGTTTTACACACAGGTACACACAGCGTGCACTGCTTGGGGTCATTGGAGGATAGGGATTAACTAAGGGACTCTAGCACCTGGTTGCTTTGATTTAAATCCATCCTTCACCACTTGCTGGCTCTATAAGATTGAATAAGTAAACCTCCAATTTCTTATTTATAAAATGGAGAAAATATGATGACCTGCCATTAATCATTTTTCCTAATAGTATTGGTAAGAATAAAATCATAAAGTGAATTGAAGTAAATCGACGGGATGTGTTTTGTTACCTTTGCTACCATGTTATTGAATTAGTTCATTTGGGCTGAGAGAATTAAATTCTTCTAATGTGGATTGTTAAACTTGAGCCCTTTAATATATTCAGATTTCTTAGAACGCTCAACATCTTACACAGATTTTATTTGAAAATCCCACTAGCTTGTAACAGAATCATTTTGGTTTTGGTTAGAAGCCATTTGATACTTTGGGAATTTGTATATTTTCTGAGTCTACTATGAAATTTAGACTATAAATGTTGATTTTGTAGTCACAAAGATTTATGCACTTAAAGAAAATGGCAGTTTTGCATGTTAACACACACACACACACATATATATATATGTGAGTTTGATTCTGAGTACCTTTATTGTCTTAATATGTTGTGGGTTTTTTTTTTTTTTTTTTTTGGTCAGGCTCTGTGGCATTTGGGATCTTAGTTCCCTGACCAGGGATCAAACTCATGCCCTCTGCAACCACCAGGGAAGCCCCACGTGTTAACATATTTAAAGCAACTTACAAAATGGTTCTATTACTGCTGAGACAAATTCCTCTCAGATGAAACCTGTATTTTCACATACATAGGTGATAATTCAGAGGCAGACACTCTCCTACAAATTACTTTCTCCAAATATTAAATCAAAAGGGATATTTTAAATAGGAAACCTGTAAATATGAATAATGATCTGAAAAGTTTCTAAAATAGATTTTTAAATTCCTATATTTGATTAAACAATCCCTTTAAAAATACATTCACATTAAAACGTATTTCCCTGATGAAGCTATTCAGACAAATGTGAGCTGTTATGTTGTTGTGGATTTGATCTGCATTTCCCTGATGATTAGTGATGCTGAACATCTTTTCATGTATGATTTGGCCTTTTGGATGTCTTATCTGGAAAAGCATCTATTAACTTCCTTATTTGGGTTTGTTTTCAGTTGGATTGTTTGGTCTGTGGTTTTGAGTTGTATGAGCTCTTTATTTATTTTTGATATTAAAGCCTTATCTTGTACGTGGTTTACAAATGTCTTCTCACATTATGTAGGTTGACTTTGTGTTGATCGTCTCTTTTGGCATGGGGAGTTTTTGATTGTTTACTTTGATGAAATCCCATTTTCTTATTTTTGCTTTCATTGCTTGTGCTTTTGGATTTATATCAGAAAGCCATTCCCAAACTTATGCCAATGAGTTTGTTCCCTACATTTTCTGCTAGGAGATAACAATGGTTGGCAAGGGTTTGGAGAAAAGGGCTCTCTTGTGCACCATTGGTGGAAATGTTAATAGATTCAGCAACTACAGAAAACAGTATGGAATTTCTTCAAAAAATTAAAAATAGGATTACCATATGATGTAATAATATCCCTACTGGAATATTTCGAAAGGAAAAAAAAAACAACAACAACAGGATATTGAAAAGATGTCTGCACTTCCATGTCATTGCAGCACTATTCATAATAACCAAGATTTGGAAAAAACCTAAGTGTCTATCAGTGGATGAATGTGGAAAGAAAATGTCATGCACACACATACACACACACACTGGACTATTATTCAACCATAAGAAAGAAGGACACCCTGTCATCTACAACAACATAGATGGAACTTGAGACTATTATGCTAAGTGGGATAAATCCAAATGAGAAAGAAAAGTACTTTATGATACCACTTATATGTGAAATCTAGAAAAGCCAAACTCAGTACAGTGGTTGTTACCAGGGACTGGGAATGGGAGAACTGGGAAGATATTGTTAAAGAGCTCTAACTCTCAACTAAAAGATGAACAAGTTTTGGTGATCTGTTGTACAGCAGAGTGATAGTCAATGATACTCTATTAAAGGCAGCAAAGTTACTAAGAAGCTAGTTTGTAGTTTCCCACTACAAAATAGTGCAGTGATAATTATGTGAAATATTGATGCTAGCAAATGCTAAGGTGGTAATCACATTGTAAGACACAAATTTATCAACTCAACACATTGTACACCTTAAACCGACATCATGTGTATGTCAAATATAACATGGGGCTTCCCTCGGGGCTCAGCACTAAAGAATTCACTTGTAATGCAGAAACTGCAGGAGACACAAGTTCGACCCCCTGGGTTGGGAAGATTCCCTAGAGGACATCATCACAACCCACTCCAGTATTCGTGTCTGGAGAATCCCATGGACAGAGGATTCTGACGGGCTACAGCCCATGGATTCACAAACAGTTGGACATGACTGAAACTTAGCAAGCATGCAGGTATATCTCAATAATAGCGTATTTTCTCTTGAAAAAGTAATTCCACTAATTAACTTGAGCAAAGAAAAATGGAAAATAGAAGAGAAACAAAGAAATTAAAAGAGAAATAACATTCATGACATCAGTCAGTCAGTCAGTTCAGTCACTCAGTCGTGTCCGACTCTTTGCAACCTCATGAATAGCAGCACTCCAGGCCTCCCTGTCCATCACCAACTCCTGGAGTTTACCCAAACTCATGTTCATCAAATCGGTGATGCCATCCAGCCATGTCATCCTCGGTCGTCCCCTTCTCCTCCTGCCCCCAATCCCTCCCAGCATCAGGGTCTTTTCTAATGAGTCAACTCTTTGCATGAGGTGGCCAAAGTATTGGAGTTTCAGCTTTGGCAACAGTCCTTCCAATGAACACTCAGGACTTATCTCCTTTAGGATGGACTGGTTGGATCTCTTTGCAGTCCAAGTGACTCTCAAGAGTCTTCAACACCACAGTTCAAAAGCACCAAATCTTTGGTGCTCAGCTTTCAAGAGCCTATAATTATCCAAGCTCAAACCTTCTTTTCAATAAGAGATGATAGAAAGTTTGTTTTAATAATAACCCTGAACATTAGAAAGACTAACCATATGAATATTCTCATTCACCTGAGTGTATCAGGCAAAGCAGATGGTACTTTTTAGAACTGCACTTATGGTACAAGAAAAATCTCCTGATATTAAATATGCTTTGTAATTCTTGTTCCCTCTGGTATATTTACTGATAATTTTCTTAATCTTTGCATGGCTTAGGGATGAAGTGTAAATGACTCTGTCTGTATACCTGTTGGAAATTTGCCACAACAAATATTAACTATATAAAATTTAATGTGCATGAGAACCAAAGAAACACAGTTATTTGGAATGTGAATATATGTATTCATCTTTTGCAAAATCCACATCCAGTCTTAGCTTTAATTTACTACGGCAGCAAATTTCTGTTGTTCATTGAGAAGCTTTGCAGGGTGAAGATGAGATAACCATTGTATTGAAGAGAATGGAAGCATTCAAATGGGAAACAAGAGAGAATTCAACATCTTCCTGGCTTTCATTATTTTCCCACTTTCTTTCAACAGCCATGGACTAACATCTCTGGTCCCACTGATGCCCACAGACACTTGAGAGATGAAGCCTTAATGCTTCTCTTGTGCAGCAGAAAGAGAGGGTTGTCACCCCAGTAGAATCAAAGGCCTTTATGTTTGATCTAACTTTTTTTTTTTCAGTGTCCATTTTTTACTTTCCTTTTCATAGTGCACACTTCACTTGAAGTGGTGTGAGCTTGGGTCACAATCACACAGGATGGGAATATTAACATGTTGTTTGATATCATTAATGATGCTTACATTTTAAACACGGAATGTGTGGCTGCAGCCTCCTGTCCTCAGGGCCAACTTTACTGTCATTTCTGGGCTCTTATTCTACTCATCAGAGCTGAAGACTTATTTGATTTCATAAAGCAGCTGTTGTGCAGGGCTGGCAGCTGTTGTGCATAATGTTTATTTACATTACCATCATGCAGCTTTAGAAGCCATTATGATCCATTTTTAGGAGGCTAACTAATTACTTTACAATATTGTAGTGGTTTTTGCCATACATTGACATGAGTTAGCCGTGGGTGTACATGTGTCCCCCATCCTGAACCCCCCTCCCTCCTCCCTCCCCATCACATTCCATTTTTAAGGCCAATCCCATATTCCATTATAGATTTTATGGGCAGTCAACTTCTATCTTTGTCAGAGCCAGAATTGACAAAGTATACCAAATGAAACCATGATACCCTTTTCTGACTTTGCATTTTATGAGTTGTGTATATAGAAGCATATAACTTGTTCTCTACTTAGTACGGACTTCCTAAAACCTGTGTGGGGAATTATACAATGTTTGGTATGATACTACAAGTAAGCATTTAGACACAGTTTGTGTGCTTCCTCAGAACTCCCTCTGCTCTTTCCCTCTTTTTTGTTACTTTTCCCTCTTTTGTTTGTCTCTGTTGGTTTGCTCTTTCCTTCTCCTTGTTTGGCATGCCTTTTTTAAAATTAATTTTTACTTGAAAAGAACTATCTACAATGTTGTGTATTTCTGCTGTCCAGCGAAGTGAGTCAGTTGTACATATACATATATCCAATCTTTTTTAGATTCTTTTCCCATATAGGCTGTTACAGAGTATTGAGTAGAGTTTCTTGTGGTATACAGTAGGTAATCTTTAATTATCTATTTTATGTACAGAAGTGTGTACATATCAATCTCAACCTTCTAATTTATCCCTCCCCTCTTTTCCCCACTGGTAACCTTAAACTTGTTTTCTACATTAGTGACTTTATTTCTGTTTTTAAATAAGCTTATTTGTATCATTTTTGAGATTTTGCATATAAGCAATATGAGACAATATCTCTCTTTCCCTGACTTACTTACTAAATTATGACAATCTCCAGGTCTACCCATGTTGGTGCAAATGGCATTGTTTCATTCTTTTTAATGGCTGAGTAACATTCCATTGTATGTGGGCTTTCCTAGTGGCTCTGCTGGTAAAGAATCCACCTGTAGTGTGGGAGACCTGGGTTCTATCCCTGATTTGGGAAGATCCCCTGGAGAAAGGAACGGCTATCCACTCCAATATTCTGGACTGGAGAATTCTATGGACTATATAGACCATGGGGTTGCAGAGTTGGACGCGACTGAGGTACTTTGTGGCATGCCCCCAACTTTCATATTTGATTGAAAAACTCAACTTGATGTCTGAGAAGTTACTGATGGACTAACTGAGTCTCTTGGAATTAGGAGCAAGTTAGTCCTTTGGGGATAAACCTTAACCCCAGTGAGAAAGAGGATCTAAGCACAATCTTTGCTCCCCTCTCCGTTTCCCCTTGACTTCTTCACAGTCCATGTGGTCCAGCCCATCTTTCCTCACTCTAAAGAGGAAGATGCTTTGTTGGGAGTCATACTGTGGACATCTTCAGGTAGCCACAACCCGTGAGCACCTGTGTCCTTCCGCAACCAGGTGAACCAGTGAGCCTACTCAGCAGTCAGACTTTCCCCAGCTGAGCCTTGCTTGAGATGACTTCCCTGAAGCAGAGAAGCTAACTAACTAATGCATAGCCTGGTTCCTGACCTACCAAAACTGTGGGAGATAAATATCTTAATTTTAGGCTGCTCGGGGCTGGGATGATATGCCACACACAATATTTACCAATAACAACTTGAGTTTAGTTCTGTGATTCCCTTCTACAGACAGCATTCTGCAGCCTTCTGGATTTCTAGCACAGCCTTTGTCAAAAGAAATTTTCTGCAACCACAGAAGCACACAGACTGGCTCTTCTACCCTTGCCCACAGAGCTGTGCATTGTTATGCAGCTTAGTTTCCTTGGGGGTGCTGTAAGAATTTGTGATGAAAGGATCTCTTTCCATGGACCCCAGTTGGAGAGTCCTTACCTAACTATAGGTCTCTGGGCAACGGTATGTTCTGTGCTATATTTCTGTGCAGGAGTGTTACCTAATAATGAAATTTTATGTTTACACTGTTCAGGCCTGTTTGTGTGTGGGCTTAATGTTCATCATATCCAGTGTGAAGGTTAATTTGATATGTCTAACCCACCTAGCATAGTTTTTGATTATTATTTTTATTTGTAAAGATACTTCTATTTTATGTGCATGCTAAGTTCCTTCAGTCATGTCTGATTCTTTGTGACTCTATGGACTGTAGCCCTCCAGGCTTCTTTGTCCATGAGATTCTCCAGGCAAGAATACTGGAGTGGTAGCCATTCTCTCGGAGAAGGCAATGGCACCCCACTCCAGCACTCTTGCCTGGAAAATCCCATGGATGGAGGAACCTGATGGGCCACAGTCCATGGGGTCTCTAAGAGTCGGACACGACTGAGCGACTTCACTTTCACTTTTCACTTTCTTGCATTGGAGAAGGAAATGGCAACCCACTCCAGTGTTCTTGCCTGGAGAATCTCAGGGACAGGGGACCCTGGTGGGCTGCCATCTATGGGGTCGAACAGAGTCAGACACAACTGAAGCGACTTAGCAGCAGCCGCAACAGCCATTCTCTCCTTCAAGGAATCTTCCCAACCCAGGAATCAAACCCATGTCTCATGTCTCCTGTATTGGCAGGTGAGTTCTTTACCACTAGCACCACCTGGGCAGCCCACTTCTATCTTTGGGCTTTCCTAGTGGCTAAGATGGTAAAGAATTTACCCGCAGTGCAGGAGACCTGGGTTCAGTCCCTAGGTCAGGAAGATCTCCTGGAGAAGGGAATGGCAACCCACTCCAGTATTCTTGCCTGAGAATTCTATGGACAGAGGAGTCTGGTGGACTGAGTGACTTTTGTCTTGTATTCCTGTTTAATTGTGTGTACTGATTTGCAGGATTGATAATTCTATACCACTAATATATCTGTATCTCCCTGTGAAATTCAAACCATCTTAATTTTTATATATTTGTTTTATGTGCATGCCAATCATTTTTTATGGAAATATGTTTGAGCAGTTGTTTTTTTGGTATGAAACATGCAGTTGCTTTTTGTGTATGAATCTAGATCTACCCACCTTGCTAATGTTAAGAGTCACATCTCCATAGCTCTCACCTGCCTGTACAACTTCTTGGCAGATGGTATCGATGAAACTATCTTCAGGGTGGCAATGAGGAGATAGACATAGAGAACAGACTTGCAGATACAGTGGGGGTTGAGATGAAGGTCGAATTGATAGAGTAGCACTGAAACATATACATTACCATATGTAAAATAGATAGCCAATGAGAATTTTGCTGTATGGGAGCTCAAATATGGTACTCTGTTATAACTAGAGGAGTGGGGTGGAGTGGGAGGTGGGAGGGAGGCTTAACAGTCACTGGGGGCATATATAGACCTATGGCTGATTCATGTTGATGTATGGCAAAAACGAACAAGATTGTAAAGCAATTATCTTCTAATTAAAAAAAAAAAAGCAATAGATCTGTCTCTCACATGTCTGTACATCTTCTTGGCAGCGAGCCTGATGATTTTGTTCTGAAATATCTTCTTAAGGACTTCTGGGTGGTGAAGAGACCTGCAAGATGGAGCCAGTGTCTTCTGCTTGGGCGTCGAGTAGTATTTGCTGTCCAGGATCATGAAACTAATGAGCCCTTCCTAAGCAGAGCTTGTGCACATGTGCTCCCAGCCTGTTGAAGGTGGAGGGTCTCTGAGTCTGGGCTTTCTCAGGTGTGATGCAAACCCACTGAGTGCACAGCATCCACCTGAGTGTCTCTGCATCATTTCCTGGGACTGAAGAACAGGGGTAAGGCCAGGATGCCATGTATTCTCATCCTGCAGCTTGAAGTCCTGTTGGCAGCGGCCTGAATAAAATATTGTAGGAAGCACATGGAATGGAGTTGATCCCAAGCCCTGTGGGTATGTTAAATGGAGTGGTTAGTAGCCTAAGATATTTGAGGGAAAATTTGCCAAAAACTAAGATGGTATAGAAAAGAGAAATGGGTGTTGTTGAGAGACATTCTCCATGGTCTCTTGTTAATAGATATGAGAGTAGGGGGACCACCTCTCCCACCACTTAGCTAAGAATATTCACTATTTGGAGTGAAAGGACTATGGTGTGATGTATATGTAGAGTCCATGTTTATATATTTGTTTTGCATTAATTTAATCTTTCCTGGTGACTCAGACGGTAAAGCATCTGCCTACAATGCCTACCATGTGGGAGACCCGGGTTCAATCCCTGGGTCAGGAAGATCTCCTGGAGAAGGAAATGGCAGCCCACGCCAGTATTCTTGCCTGGAAAATCCCATGGATGGTGGAACCAGGTAGACTACAGTCCATGGGGTCACAAAGAGTCAGACAAGACTGAGCGACTTCACTTCACTTCACTTCACTTTAATCAGTTAGAATACTTTTCAATTTCCATTACAAGTTTCATTCATGTTAAGTTGTACTTCATATTTAAAAATATGAGCATATGTGTTTAGTAGGTGCCTTGATGCTGACTTTTTTTAGTTAAGTATTTTATTTTCTTCCTGTTAAATAATTCCTTATTTTATTCTGGCTGTGCTGCTGCTTCTTTGCTGTATGAGACTTTCTCTAGATGTAGTGAGTGGAGGCTAATTTCTAGTTATGGTGTGCGGGCTTCTCATTTCAGTGGTCTCTCTTGTTGCAGAGCATGGGTTGTAGGGCCTGTGGGCTTCAGTAGCTGTGGCTCACAGGCTTAGTTGCTCCAAGGCATGTGGTATCCTCCCAGACCAGAAATCAAACCCACATCACCTTCACTGGCAGGCGGATTCGCAACTACTGGACTACCAGGGAAGTCCAATATCTTCTTCTTCTTTTTTTAAATTGACTTTTAACTTCAGTGCAGATAATACTCCCTGTATAATTTTATTTTTTAACATATTGAGATGAGCGTTATGGCCCAGGGTCTGTTCAGCTTGGGTAATGATTCCATATATGCAAAAATAATGCATTTTTGGACTTCTTGCAGATGTCATTTACATATGTCCCTTGGGTTAGGTATTTTACCCACTCTAGTATTCGTGGGCTTCCCTGGTGGCTCTGCTGGTAAAGAATCCGCCTGTAGTGTGGGAGACCTGGGTTCGATCCCTGGGTTAGGAAGATCCTTGGAGAAGGGAAAGGCTACCCACTCCAGTATTCTGGCCTGGAGAATTCCATGACAGTCCATGGGGTCGCAAAGAGTTGGACACAACTGAGTGACTTTCACTTTCACTTAGGTTAGGTAAAGCTTGTAATTTGTTACCAACTTTTCAATGGCCTTAATGATTTGATTTTAATATCTGATCTATCAGTTGTGGGAAATGATGTATTGAAAGGCTTCACATCATTGTGAATTTGCCTTTTCACAATTTAATCTAGCAACATTTGCTGTTTATATAATTAAGTTATATTAGTAAATTGAACAATATATCATCATGAAGTGACCCAGAAATTCTATTTGATTATTATTAATAAAGCTACACAGCTTCCTCTTTGGTATGTTTCTATGATTTATTTTGCTTCATCATTTAATTGCAAAGTTTTAAATTTTGTGGTGTGTTTAGCTCTGCTTCTTTTAAGCAGTTTATTGTTGTTTTTGCTATTTTGTCTATCCAGTATTTCTTTTTTCATCTGGAGCACTTATTCCATTTATATTTTGTATGAATTTTGGTAGAAAGTGAAAGTTGCTCAGTCATGTCCTCCTTTTTGCAAGCCCATGGACTGTAGCCCACCAGGCTCCTCTGTCCTTGGGATTTCCTAGGCAAGAATACTGGAGTAGATTGACATTCCCTTCTCCAGGGAATCTTCCCAACCCAGGGATAAAAACCAAGTCTCCTCTATAGCAGGCAAATTATTTACTGTCTGAGCCACCAGAGAAGCCCATAGGCTAGGTTTAAATATACAGTCTTATTTTGTTTTTGACAGTTATCCTGCTTATATTATTTTTCTTTTCCTCTTCTTTATTATTTCCTCTTTTTTCTTGCCTGAATATTTTTTAATGAATTTTTTAATTTGTTCATTTGATCTTTTACCTTGGTTGTTTCAAAAATATTTTACAAAAAGCTTAAAAAAAAAAAAACTACATTGTGGGTAATATCTGGACCAAATTAAAAGAGCCTTAGTCTAAATGATAATTAATTTTTATCATTATATATTGTTTCCCAGTTGTTTATTAATATAATGAGTGGCAGAAGGGAGGCAAATACAATTATATGGAAATACAGTTACATGAAGAAAGCGAAATAGAATTACTTATATTTAACAGACTAGTCAGAATTAGAATTCAGAAAGCTTTCTTTCATCTCAAAGTAAGATTGTGTTTCTCTGAGTCATCCCACAGTGGAATTGAGTTCCTTTTCATAAACTGAGTTCTGCTAGAAGACCTGCTTTAGATGTGGAGAAGGCCCTCGAGGAACGTGTGAGATGCAGGGAATTTCTCCTTTCTCTGATCCTCCTCCACATATAGTCCAATTTGTGGGAGAACAGACAGTGAACATTTGCATTTGAAAGTAAAGGAAGTTTGTGGCCTCATTGGGCATGGTGGAATAGTCCTTTAAGGGAGTTATTAACCACTTTGAAGCAGGAAAGGTGTAAAAGTCCCCCAGTGTTGATGAATTGGTGTTTGGCTGAGGATATATTTTTGCTTTCCCTAAGGTTTTCAGCACTTACCTTCCCTCCAGCTTCCTTAACTTCTTCCTCTTTCATGTTGCAATATTGTCCTTCATAATGAGTGGTAGACTGGTTATCGATTATTTCATTGTTGTTCAGTCGCTAAGTGGTATCCAAGTATTTGCGACCACGTGGATTGCAGCATACCAGCCTCCCTTGTCCTTCACTATCTCCTAGAGTTTGCTCAAATTCATGTTTATTGGGTTCTTGATGCTCTCCAACCATCTCATCCTCTGTTGCCCCCTTCTCCTTTGGGTTACCAGTATGCTTTGATAAATTTCTTATACCTGGGTCTGTGATGATATTAACTAGAACTTTAAAAATATATGTTTTCAAATAAATAGAAGTTTAATTTTAAGTGTCATTCCATGGCACAACTCTTGGTCTTCAATTGATGAGAATATGAGTGAAAAGGAATTGTTTCTATTCATCAAAGAAATAACTAAGTTTGGGGACATTAATGTTAATTACATAATAGTAAATCCTTTCAAAATATGTTAGACTGTATTTCACTTGGATATTAGCAAAATAATTTTTCTTTTAAATGTCCCCAATCTAGATTAAAAGCAGATTAAATGTAATCTATCTTTCTAAATTTCTATATTTTTATTTTAAATGTATTAATTGACCCTCATAGTTTCATAAAGTTGATCATTAATTGAGAATCTCAACTAAATCAAATATTTGAAACTGTTAGCAAACTGTCCTTCCTACCAATTCTGTTTTGTTTTAAAAGATAGAAAAAGATAATAGAATCCCTATAATTTTCAGCTAATAGTAACCACTCAACATTAATTGTGACTTTAAACAAACCTCTACTCTTGAGAAATCTGTATGTAGGTCAGGAAGCAACAGTTAGAACTGGACAGGGAACAACAGACTGGTTCAAAATAGGAAAAGGAGTACATCAAGGCTGTATACTGTCACCCTACTTATTTAACTTATATGCAAAGTACATTATGAGAAACGCTGGGCTGGAAGAATCACAAGCTGGAATCAAAATTGCCAGGAGAAATGTCAATAACCTCAGATATGCAGATGTCAACACCCTTATGGCAGAAAGTGAAGAGGAACTAAAAAGCCTCTTGATGAAAGTGAAAGAGGAGAGTGAAAATGTTGGCTTAGAGCTCAACATTCAGGAAACTATGATTATGGCATCTGGTCCCATCACTTCATGGGAAATAGATGGGGAAACAGTGGAAACAGTGTCAGACTTTATTTTTTGGGGCTCCCAAATCACTGCAGATGGTGACTGCAGCCATGAAATTAAAAGACGCTTACTCCTTGGAAGAAAAGTTATGACCAACCTAGATAGCATATTCAAAAGCAGAGACATTACTTTGCCAACAAACGTCCGTCTAGTCAAGGCTATGGTTTTTCCAGTGGTCATGAATGGATGTGAGAGTTGGACTGTGAAGAAGGCTGAGCACCGAAGAATTGATGCTTTTGAACTGTGAGAAGACTCTTGAGAGTCCCTTGGACTGCAAGGAGATCCAACCAGTCCATTCTAAAAGAGATCAGTCCTGGGATTTCTTTGGAAGGAATGATGCTAAAGCTGAAACTCCAGTACTTTGGCCACCTCATGTGAAGAGTTGACTCACTGGAAAAGACTCTGATGCTGGGAGGGATTGGGGGCAGGAGGAAAAGGGGACGACAGAAGATGAGATGGCTGGATGGCATCACTGACTCAATGGATGTGAGTCTGAGTGAACTCCGGGAGTTGGTGATGGACAGAGAGGCCTGGCGTGCTGCAACTCATGGGGTTGCAAGGAGTCGGACACGACTGAGTGACTGAACTGAACTGACCTACATGTGTAAACAAACATTGGACTCCATTGTGTAAAATTCTGTAGCTATCTTTTAAGACTAAATAACAAACTCTTCAGATATTTCTTCCCAAAGACTTGATTATCTTTAAAGGTAACAGGATACTACTAATTATTTTTTCCAAAAAAATATTCAGCTCTATTTGAAGTAGTGTGTGACCATATATATTAAATGTTTGATTATTCTTTAAAGAAGTTTTTTAAAAATTTGCTTCTATTGTGTGCTTCTGTTTATATATATTTGTTCATGATACATCATAATAATATAATATAAACTAACTCTGTATAAAGGTTATCTAAAATTATGGTCATAATAAAAGAATAATTCTATCCATACAAAAGAAAATTTGAAAATGGTGACATCCATATTAGATTTACATCAATTTTATAGGTGCTTTGTCACTGTGAAGTATTTATGAGGCTGTTAATTTTTAAGTGCCTGGGGGTTATAACATACTTAACATGACCCTTACATTCTAAGTCAAAACCATTAAAAGTTACAGTAATTATATGCCATTCAGGAATCAGACTTAAATTTAGTTTCTTATGCTTTAATGAAAGTCTATGAA
Organism: Oryx dammah; assembly: GCF_014754425.2. Classification (NCBI taxonomy): domain Eukaryota; kingdom Metazoa; phylum Chordata; class Mammalia; order Artiodactyla; family Bovidae; genus Oryx; species Oryx dammah. The sequence goes on from NW_024070185.1 coordinate 3,498,469, forward strand.
AAAGAATGACCATTTAATGTCTTAGGGGAAAAGTTCCTAAATAAAATATGTAATTGAATAATATATGTGAAATGCCAAATTTAATATTATCACAGGTGTGCAAATAATAGCACATCATTAGAGTTATTTTAAAACATTAAATTTGCATTCAATAAAGTAAAATTTTCCCCAAAGATATGATTTGCTTTTAATTTGTAACACATAAAAATTAATGGAAACCCAAGTCAAAGCTCAACATTTTATATTGTCTTGATCACCACCAAAAAGTACTGCTAAAAGAAACGTATTGATATAGGAGAGCATTATGGAAATGCCTTAGGGTTTTGACATTAATTAGACAATGGGGTATTTATTTGATTGAGCTTTTATGTATTAATTTATCTTGCAGTTGATGATTGTTGCAAAAAAAGCTTATCTTTTGCATCAGATAATAAAACAGCTATATTTTTAAAAATGTACTTAATTTCTGATCTGAGTACATCATTAACTTTAAAACTTATTTCTGATATTTTTCCAAAAAAGGGGTGTTTATCTTCTCTTGCTTAAGTAACCATCGTAAGGCTAAGGCTCTCTCTTGTTATTTTTTTCTTGCTGTCTGTCTATCTGTCTCTTTCTCTCCTGGACTGATACATTTGGAAGAAAAGAAATGTGATACTCTATGCAGTAAATAGCTTTTCAATTGTAAATGCAAATAAAAATTATAATTTTATTGAATCCCCTTACTGCTTTTGAATCATATCTGTGCAAGTTTATAAGACATTTTAGAGAAGGGAAAGAGAGATAAATGTTCATGAAAATCAGTTTTGAATGTATATATTAAAGGTTCTCCAACTTTAGGACACACTGGCATCACTTGTATCCTAAAGTTTAAGAACCTTTACTGTATACATTCAAAATTGATTACATTCAAAACTGATACATTCAAAACTTTAGGATACATTACCATTATTTGTGGGGCTTCTCTGTTGGCTCAGAGGGTAAAGAATCTGCCTGCAATGCAGGAGACCCAGGTTTGATCCCTGGGTGGGGAAGATCCCCTGGAATAAGAAACAGCAACCCAAAAAAAAAAAAAGAAAAGAAACGGCAACCCACTCAAGTATTCTTTCCTGAAGAATTCTATGGACAGAGGACCCTCAAGAATTCCATGGACAGAGGAGCCTGGTGGTCTACAGTCCATGGGGATCACAAAGAGTCCGACATGACTTAGCAAGGAAACAACAACCTGGTTGGAATTTTCTTATATTCTCTTTCTTTATTTATTTTCTGTTCAAGCATCTGGTATGGTTTTGGGACTGGACCTTGACGGTAACATAAATCGGTGCCAGGTGCCATCCTAGGAATCAGACTCTAAGATACAGCATCTTGAGTTTATTTGGATTTGCCCTTGTGCTTCCCTGATAGCTCAGTTGGTAAAGAATCTGCCTGCAATGCAGAAGACCTGGTCAGGAAGATCCGCTGGACAAGGAGTAGGCTGCCCACCCTAGTATTCTTGGGCTTCCCCTGTGGCTCAGCTAGTAAAGAATCCACCTGCAGTGTGGGAGTTCTGGGTTTGATCCCTGGATTGGGAAGATCCCCTGGAGAAGGAAAAGGCTACCCACTCCAATACTCTGGCTTGGAGAATTGCACGGGCTGTATAGACCATGGAGTTGCAAAGAGTGGGACCCAATTTAGCGACTTTCACTTTGTGTTGGAACACAATGCTGATCCCTTTGCAAGTTTGAAAGAGGATGCTAGTGGCCCATGACACACAATGCAATCTGATGAATCAGGTTCCATCACTTGCCAGCACTGAGATGAAGTCTCTACTGAAACAAGTGCCTGAGGGAACGAGGCAGCCTGAGTGACAGTTGAGTGGCAGGGACTACAAAGATGACCGTGTGTGATGCATTACACCCAGGGCACTGAAGACGTTCCTGGAGGAACATGCCAAGCATGAGTTCTTTAAAATCTCACCTCAAGCTGCAGTCAGAGACTCAGAGTGCATCTGTGCTGTTTATGAAATCTTTCTTTATTTCTTATAGCCACTGGATCTAATCCTGCTGAACATTTTCTTTTTCTTTTAATGTAATTTTACACGTTGCAGACTTAAAACATAGGTTTTAAAAATTGATTATTTTATTACTTTATTTTAAAGTCTTTAGTTGAAATTGTTGTAACATTGCCTTTGTTTTATGTTTTGGTCTTTTTGGCCATGAGGTGTATGGGATCTTAGCTGTCTGACCAGGGATTTAACCGGAGTCTTCTGCCTTGGAAGGTGAAGTCTTAACCACTTGTCCACCAGGGAAGTCCCTCTAAAACATTGTTTCAATCCAGTGTCCTGTTGTTTCATATTAAATTTGGTACATTTGTTAGGAAGAAGTTTGACTCTAATCCTTTGAATTAAGATGTTTTGTTGGAAGCAGATTTCCTTTTTATGTTTGTGTGTGTTCATATATTCTTTGTGCCAAGCATAGTCATAAACACATTTTGAATATTTTCTTTCAAGGAAATTCCCATTCTCCTCAAAATAGACTTGAATATTCATTGTCCCCATTAGACTTATAACTAGGATTATATCCTAGTATTTTTTGCAGAGTAAGTAAAAGTCTGATACAAGAAGAAATAGTTTATATAACAAAATAATTAAAATATTTTGCTAATTTATATTGGCAGAAACCTGAAGAATATGTGTAGGAGTGGACACTGTGTAGAATTGAACTCCAGATTCAGCTGAATTAATTGATATGGAAATGTTTACAAGGCATTCTGGATCATAGGACTTCCCCAGTAGCTCAGCAGGTAAAGAAGCCATCTGCAATGCAGGAGACACAGGAGACAATCCCTGAGTTAGGAAGATCCCCGGGAGGAGGAAATGGCACCCTACTCCAATATTCTTGCCTGGAGAAAAAAAAAATCTCATGGGCAGAGGAGCCTGGCAGGCTACAGTCCATGGGGCCACAAAGAGACACAACTGAGTGACTAAGCATAAGCTGGATTTCATATGTTTGTACATTCAGCTGCCAATGGCCCCAAAGGGATGACTTGTTTGATTAACTGAAATTTGTACTCAATAGTGGCTTATGGTTAAAAAAATTGCTATGCCCCAATGTTTCTGGTGTAATGTAGAGAAGGGAGGTGTAAGGGGATAAATGTCAGAGTGGGATTATTATGTGTAACCCACACTCTTGCTTCACACACTGCATCTCACAAGAGGGCCCAGAGGACGTTCCCTTCAGAAGCCTTTGAAAATCATTAGTGAAGAGGTTCCAGCCTCCCTGATATGCTCTGTTCTGCTCACCAGGGTTATGACAGAGGGAAATGCTGTCAAGAATAAAGGCTCTCTGTCCTGAATAGAGACCAGAGGATCCCAGGATGGCACAGATCAACAGCATCACTTAACTTCCTAAGGCAAAGTGATGATTGCTGCTGTGGGCAGCAGAGAGAAGCTGGTCATTTGGATGCCTTGATGCACAGAGAGAACTTGTTTATTCGCTCAGTCATGTCTGACTCTTTGTAACCCCATGGACTGTAGTCTGCCAGGCTCCTCTGCCTATGGGACTTTTTCGGGCAAGAATACTGGAGTGGGTTGGCGTTTCCCAGTCCAGGGAATCTTCCCGAACTAGGGATCCAACCTGAGTCTCCTCCACTGGCAGATGGTTTCTTTACCATGGCGATCACGGTCATAGCTAATTAATGCCTATGTCGGTAGGAACAAAATACGTTAGCTGCCAACTAAAATGTCACCAGATATATAAAACAACTCTAAGACTAGTGAATAGAGACCCAGTTTGAGTTTCCCAAATGGATCTCAGTTGTTTACCATGTTTCCAGATTTTACATCAGTTCACAGACCAAGACTGTCTTGATTGAAGGGGAAACTGAGTTTCTTTTCTACTCACAAGAGTATATTAAGATGATCTTGTTATGGAAGGGTGGGGTCTATCTGCTCACTGCTCAAAAGCTGATAAACAGGCCAGGTTGGTGGAAAGAAAAGTTTGCTTTATTTCAGGTGCTAGCAGCCTGGGGAAGTGAGGGCTGACATCTGTCCAAAAGCTGACTGCCCCCTCAACAATCATGGGCAAGAGCTTTTAGACAGAAGGAGGCAGTTCCATGCATATACAGCACAGTTGTCTCTGATAGTTATCTTCAAATTGGTCATCAGTAACTGATCAGCATCATCTTGGTTGTTTTAGGTAGTTCCAGGATTTGTTTCCACTTTAAGGACAGTTCTCGGAATTGTGGAAGCTGATGTCATGGGTACAATCTAGTCATCATGTCGTTAACTTCTCCACCTGGTGTTAGCTCAGAATATAGCTCAGAATCTTATCTATAGCCCTTGAGAAGAAACACAGGATATAGCTCAGAATCTTATCTATAGCCCTTGAGAAGAAACCACAGGTCCTTCACTATGCTTAATGATGGCATTATTGTTATCTGGTCTCCTTTGATTGATTTCCTTTGTTTCTGCATGCTCTTGTTTCTCTGATTAAACTTACTCCTTGACTCAAGCTTTCTACACACAAAAGGCAGTCAGAGGACTTTGGCAGGGGTGTGTGGCAAGGACCATAGAGTAGCTGTGTTCTGGGGTAAAGGAGATGCCCAGATTTATTGTGTATTAATGAACACTGCCTTTAAAATGATAGATTCTTGAATACCCAAAGTAAAACTGTGGTCCAGGAATCACAGCAGGGCATACAGTGTTTAAATTGTAAAATTCTGTCACAGTGCGCATCGCTGTGGATCAGCTGAAATGGGCTTCTCCTCTAGTTTCATCTTCAGGGCTGAATGTACCTGAACAAACAAAAAGAATAGACATATCTGGAAACAAGTGGAATGGCTATGTTGGTTCTCTGATCCAGATAAGGGCACTTAAGTGGAAGGTATATATTGGAGGTCTAGACTATCTCTTCCTTATTAAGGTAGCTATGTAAAAGCAGGTCTCTGCCTCTGGGAGGACTGTACACCCTTGAGCCACCTTCAGATACTTGAAAGCAGTGTTGGTCATGCGTGCCACCTGCTATTCAGCGTCTCTGTTTGCCCGCGAGGAAATCATTCAGAATTTTCAGAATGACTGTAGGCTATTGTGAACTGCGTGCCAAAGTCCATGGGGTCGCAAAGAGTCGGACATGACTGAGCAACTGAACTAAACTGAGTTCTGAACTTAATCAGAGAGTCCGTCTTCAACTGCCCTTGCAGATGTAGCCTGCTGGCACTTGATATTTATCTATTTACCTGGCAAGTGCTTTTTTCTTCATAAACATTTAGAGAAAAAAACAAAAGTCATAGCAGTTTACTTTTGTCTTCACTTTTTCTGAGATGTACAGTATTTCTCCCATTCCCTGCCATGCTACAATCTGGAGAAACTGATCATTTTCAATTATTCATTAGATTATACTGGATCATTTTATTGAGGCTGTATGCTGATTAGAGAGTGGCAAGTGCTTTAGGTATCAATGTACCTCATTCCTGCCATGGACAGGGAGGTAAACCCAGTGATTTTCAGGGGCTCACAGCCCCAGGAGTGTTTCTGACAGTGCAGTGGTTCATCTATTGTGGAACTATCCACTCTTGGTCACTCTACCTTACACCGTCTACCCATATTGAAGAACCTGTGCCTGGTGAGCCTCTTTGGAGGCAACACATAACATAATAAACATATATTTGCATCCATTTGCCAAATAATTCATAAGGCTGCCAGTTTTGTGGAATCCTTCTGGATGTATGCAATATATTGGCCACTTAGTTATATGATTCTGCCTACTGATGCTTTACTCATTTCTTGGCAGAAAAGATTTGCTGAGATGCAACATATTTGATCCCTGGGTTGGAAAGATTCCCTGGAGTAGAAAATGACAACCCGTTCCAGTATTCTTGCCTAGGAAATTCCATGGACTGAGGAGCCTGGTGGGCTAGAGCAGTCCATGCAGTCACAAAGAGTCGGGCACAACTGAGCAACTGAGCACACACACATGTTGAGAAGCTGCTAAACTAACAGACCAGTGGACTGGCCTGCTAAGGACTCTATTATGGCATTGGTTGCAGAAAAGACCTTAAGTCCATGGAGCTCAATTTTACAGGGTTCAGTGTATGCTTGAAATAGCAGTTAGTATCTTTTCTAAAGCCAGGATGCATAAGTATTAGTAAAAAAGGAATATCAGTGGAAATGACTTTTCTCACTATTAGGTTAACAATCCAACTGCAGAAGTTTGAGTTCTGCTTGTTTGGAAGTCTTAGGTCTCTAGAAAGAGTACTCCAGCCAAGGAAAATCAGCTTCATTAAGTAAGTTGGAACTATGTCCTGTGGGAAAGATTGAGATTAGAAAGAGAAGGGGGCAATGTAGGATGAAATGGTTACAAAGCATCACTGACTTAATGGACATGAATTTGAACAAACTCCAGGAGATACTGAAGGACAGGAAAGCTTGGCATGTTGCAGTCCATGAGGCTGCAAAGAGTTGGACATGATTAAGTGACTGAACAACAACCACCTGTTGCTGAGATTTGGCCTCTGTTCACCTGTGCTGAATAGAAATGCAGAGACAGTTTTGTGTGAAGTAGAAAGGAATAGCTTTATTGCTTTGACAGGCAAAGAGGGCAACAGGGGGTAGGTCAAGACTTAGTGACCTACCCTGGAAGGGGTAGTTGAGGTGTTTTATAGTCCTCAAGGAGTAGGGCATGATCAGCTCGTGGACATTCCTCTGACTGGTTGATGATGAGGTAAGTGGGAGTCAGCGTCATCAACTTTCTGGTTCCAGCTAGAGTCTCCATGCCTGTGGGCAATGTACAGTTAACTTCTCCCACCTAGTAGGAATTTCAGTATCTGCAAAACAGCCCAAAGGACATTGCTCAGAATATTATCTATAGTCCTTGAGGAGGAACTAAAGGTTCTTACTTTGTTTAATGGCTAAAGTATTATTTTTTGTCTTGACTTTTTCTTTCTCTCTGCATTTTCACACTTATCTGATTAAATTTATTATTTGACTAAAGTTTTTCTACAGACAAATGGGAGATAGAGGACATGGGGGTTATTTATTCTGAGAAGACCCCATAGGATCCTGCTCAGTTACACTCCTAGCCATTAGGAAGACCACAAACATCACATTAGGAGAGTGGGCTGTTATTCTCCTGGGTGGAGTTAATGTTCCTCATCACCAAGGAGAAATCAAGTTATTAGTAGATACTGAGGTCCATTGTTACCTGAGCTCTTCTTTGTATTTCCCTGTCCAATGGTAGAATTAATAGAGCTCTGTAGCAACACCACCAAGAATTCAGGTCCAGAGAGAACTCTTTCTCTCCAAAAACTAGATTTCGGTCACTTTTTAGTAAGGGACACTTCCAGTTGAGGTTCTGGTTGAAAACAAAGTAAAATTGAAGTTTTAAATATCAGCTGGGACCTTAATACCAGTTATAGAAATGAGAAATTTAGTACTTATAAGAATAGCTAAAGGAAATGTGACTTAACTTCAGAAACAACAGAATAAATAGCAAATGCAAAGACCTTGAGTTGGAAAGGTGTCTCCTGTGTCAAAGAACAGTGGGTGACACTTGAACTGAGTTGGGGGGGTAGTATTGGAGAGAGTAGGTCCAAGATATAAAGGAGAAGATAGTGATTATGGATTTGCAGATAAGGGGCATGCACAAATCCTGTGACTAGGGGTATTACTTGATAAATGTTGGAGGGAACATTTGGCAGCACCTCAAAAATATTAAATAAAAGGTAGTCTCTTATTCAGTCATTACTTCTTTTTTTATCTTGGAGACATAGTTAAGCTTGTAAGCAAATACATATATAGCAGAATATTTACTGCATAATTAAAAGAGTTGGACACAACTGAGAGACTGAACTGAAGTGATTATTGTCTGTCTGAAAAATATCCATTCATGGAATTCAACATAGCTGTCACAAAGAATGATAACTTCTGAGTTTTTTAATGGTTTGGAAAATATTCTAATACACATCATTAAGAAAAATAACATATGAAAACCATGCTATACTTGAAAATGTGTTTTTATGCATTTACACAAAAATGCATACACAACATTCTGGAAGAATATACAAGAGATACCAATAGTCTTTACCTCTGAGGTGATAAAGAAAATTCATTTATGTATCTTTCTTGACTGTTAGAGATGTTTGAAGATTGGAAATAATATTCATAATAGCAAAAAGAAAATAGCAAATGTCAACTAATGAATAGAAACTTAATTAGATTAATCAATATAAAAATTAAAATACTATGTTGCCATTTATATTCATATTTCCAGATATTTATTAGGGTATTTTGTTTCTCTGGAACTTATCAAAAGACACATATTTGTATTTCAATGGATTACAGTAACTTTTGGTTATAAATATAATAGATTCTTTTCTTCTTCTGGTTTGGAACACAGTCAAAAAAGAAATCTAGAAGACTCTCTATATTTTCAGATACCTGTGATTGAAGAAGATTTTAAAAACTGGTTGAAGTAATCCTGAATTGCAGAGAAATGTGTGGTATATATTTATAAAATTTGTTTCTCTTGACAATAGGCAAGATTGAAGAAATACACTAAGTTGGCTGAGTTGAAAATTCTTTGCTAATAAGTTTACAGCCATGGGCTTCCCTGATAGCTCAATTGGTGAGACCTGCAATGCAAGAGACCCTGGTTTGATCCCTGTGACAGGAAGATCTTTTGGAGAAGGAATATTCTTGGGCTTTCCTTGTGGCTCAGCTGGTAAAGAATCCACCTGCAACGTGGGAGACCTGAGTTCTGTCCCTGGGTTGGAAAGATACCCTGGAGAAAGGAAAGGCTACCCATTTGAGTATTCTGGACTAGAGAAGTCCATGGACTAGAGAAGTTCATGGGGTTGCAAAGAGTCGGACATGAGTGAGTGATTTTCATTCATTTACAGTCACGAGTCAAACAGATTTAGAATACAAAAAAATGTTCAAACTAAATAATGTCATTTCATTTCTGCACAATAATTTCATAGAACATACTGGGCTTGTTCAATTTTCTGGTCAGTCAGAGGCCAATTATATTTAGATGAACTATAAGGTATTAGAAAATGTATTTTAAAAGGTATTAAAGAGCAGAGACATTACTTTGGCAACCACAGAGGATGAGATGGTTGGATGGCATCACTGACTCGATGGACATGAGTTTGAGCAAACTCCGGGAGTTAGTGATGGACAGGGAAGCCTGGTGTGCTGAGGTCCATGGGGTCGCAAAGAGTCGGACTCCACTGAGCAACGGAACTGAACTGATAAGATATCAGAAATAGCTAGAGCTATATTTAATTATATGTTTCTGAAATTTGCACAGATGTTAAGACCTAGTTCAAAACTTTTAAACTGACATGTTATAAAGTACAATGTCAAAGTATTCAGAAAAAAAAATATGTGGACTACTTAGAAGGCACAAGGAAATCAGTTTCATTTTGCCAAGTATGTATACATATTGTAAAGAATTTCTAATTAAATCCTTTAAAGTTTTTTGCACTGTTTCATTTTTCTTCTCTTTTGAGGAATAACTTTGAACATTATTAAAAGTGAAATGTAAAGGCTATTTCTTTAAAATAATTATAACTCTTTTGAATAAGCACTAAACTGTGTAAATGATTTATGGTCATCTGATCTACCACTTAATTTATGTACTTTTATTCCTCTCCTATAAGCACATTATCCTTGTTTTTGAAAAGTCATGTGCACAATATGTCTTTATGAAATCATAAAATTATTAGGGGACTGAGAAGTTATGTTACACTGAGTTGTACCTGATGAGAAATTAACAGTCCTCAAATATAATTTCATTTATATGCAATAAATTGTGTATCATTGTTTTCAATAAATATTATTTCTAGAAAGTGTTTGTTCTGTATAACTGGAAAACAATTCAAACAAATAATCTTTAAAATAATTGCCAGATCAGTATGAAATCATTAACTAATTCTCTTTTTTTTATATTAAAGAGATTTATTTTAAAGAATCAGTACACAGGATTATGGGGGCTGGCAAGTCTAAAATTTGTAGGACTGGATGGAAATTCAGGTAGGAGTTGATATTTCAATATTAACACAGAACTTTTCTTTTGATAACTTTTTCATATGAAAAACTGATCATTGAGAAAACCAATTGTAAGTATCTAATATTATAAGTATCATATACATAAGTGTGTGTGTGTGTGTGTGTGTCTATGATGCTTTGGATTTATATGAAATACTGAGCATTATTTTGGGGGCTTCTATTTTTCTAAGATATTTGAGTATGGAAGTAAATGCATTTTATTTAAAATCAAAGCACCTCAAATATATTTCATAAAGCACTTTTTATTAAAGGTGAAACTTAAAATTTTAAAATTTGTTTTATCTGTTAATATAACTCAATGAATTTAAAATAATAGATTTTAAGGTACATTTAAATTTTCATTTTGTATTAATGATATGGTAATTATTGTATTTTATATGTATAGAAGTATTGCTTTAAGTAATATCTTTTAATTTTCTGTTGAAATACAGCTTGAAGTACAATATATGCCACACATATGCAACATAATAATTCAGAATTTTTAAAGTTTGTATTCCATTTATAGTGATTATAAAATATTGCCCATGTCCCTGTGTTCTTAAGTATATCCTTGTAGCTTATTTTATAGCTAATAGCTTCTACCAGTACTCTTGCCTGGAGAATCCCATGGAGGGAGGGGCCTGGTAGGCTACAGTCCATGGAGTCGCAAAGAGTCGGACACGGACACGACTGAGTGACTTCACTTTCACTTTCATTTTCTACCGCTTACTCTCCTACTGCCACCTTGCCCCTCCCCCTTTTCTTTTCCCCACTACTCCAGTACTCTTTCTTGCCTGGAAAATCCCATGGACAGAGGAGCCTGGTAGGCTGCAGTCCATGGGGTCACGAAGAGTCGGACACGACGGAGCGACTTCCCTTTCACTTTTCATTTTCATGCACTGGAGAAGGAAATGGCACCCCACTCCAGTGTTCTTGCCTGGAGAATCCCAGGGATGGGGGAGCCTGGTGGGCTGCCGTCATATGGGGTCACACAGAGTCGGACACGACTGAAGTGACTTAGCAGCAGCAGCAGCAGCAACTTTTGCTTTGTTCTCTATGTCTGTGAGTCAGTTTATTTTTTTGTTATATTCACTAGTTCGCTGTATTTTTAAAATTCCACATATGAGTTATATCATTTAATATTTGTCTTTTTTTCTCTGACTTATTTCACTTAGAATAATGCTGTCCAAGTGCATTCATGCTGTGGCAAATGGCAACATTCTATTCATTTTTATGGCTGAGTAGTATTTCACTGTACATATGCACCGCATCCTTCTTAACGGTTCATCTGTTGATGGACACTTAGGGTGTTTCCATATCTTGCCTATTGTAAACAGTGCTGCAGGGGACATTGGGACACATATATTATATAGTTTTGAATTAGTGTGTTTTTTAAATTTATTTTTAAAGATATATACCGACATGCATGAGGAGAAGGGGGCGACAGAGGATGAGATGGCTGGATGGCTTCACCGACTCCATGGACATGAGTTTGAGTGAACTCCAGCAGTTGGTGATGGACAGGGAGGCCTGGCGCGCTGTGATTCACGGGGTTGCAAAGAGTCGGACACGACTGAGTGACTGAACTGAACTGATGGTAGTTTTATTTTAATTTTTGAAGAATCTCTATATTGTTTTACATAGTAGGGGAGTATTTACATTTGTTTATCTTTGCTCTATTTCCCTTGCCTTAGAAGACAGATCCAAAAAAAAAATATATATTGCTACAATTCATGTCAGAGTGTTCTTTGTGTGTTTCCTTTTATGGGTTTTATGGTTTCCTGACTAACATTTAGGTCTTTAATCCTGATGTCTTCTGATGTAAGCATGCTATGTTGCCCATTTTATATGTTAGACTGCAATCCTGGGTGATTGTAATAGATCCAAAACTCATTTCAATCACAATTGTATTAAAATATTGTGTAGTAACTTAAGTATGGCAGTAGATGAATGCTTAACATTTTTATGTTGTTCTCTAACTCAATGTCACTAAGGAAAATCACTTAAACTTTGCATTTAAAATGGTTGTTGAGTGAACAACTGTCAAGTGGACCGCAGTGCAAAACTGTTCTTTTTACTCCTTTTACTCATTAAGAGATTAGAAAAGTGAAAAGCATCAGGAAAATTCCTTTGAAAGTTATTAAGTGACTTTCAAATAAAAGACAATTTAATGTTCACAAAAACCTTGTGTTACCAGTGAAGGAGAAGACATCGTTATATTTAAGAAACATCTTTATCATTTACCATGAGGAATGTCACGTTTATTTGAACTTCCTTGGGTGTTTGTTCATCTCTGAGTGAGCAGTGGCACAGATGAGTGAGGCAGGGAACTGCAGTGTGAATCAGGATCCCTGCTGTCTCAGAGGACTGAAAAACAGGAGACAATGACTCTGATTCGGTCTGCTGTCAGCTATCACAAGCTGATGCAGTTCTGAATATTGACAGAGATAAGATACTCCCCTCTGTAAACTTTTTTTGTTATTCTAAGTTTTAAACATTTGCTGACATTACCATTAGCTTTTAATTATACACATGTAATTACACATGTGTAAGCTTTGAATGAGCATTTTTCAAAGACTTTTCTTTTGGAAATATTTTTTATTGGAATACAATTGCTTTACTATGTTGTGCTAGCTTCTCCTGTACAACATAGTGAAAATAAGCTGTATGCATGCATATACCCCCTCCCTCTTGAGACTCCCTCTACCCCGTGTCCACCCCCACCCCATTCCTCTAGGTCACCACAGAGCACCAAGCCGAGTTTCCTGTGCTATGCAATCACAAACTTTTATTTAATAAACCCTGTATTTTACCTAGAGGTTGATTCATAGCCCCAGTTGTACCAGGGATATACTCACCCACAACATGGGGCTTCCCAGGTGGTTACAGTGATAATCCTCTTGCCAGTTCAGGAGACATAAGAGATGTACGTTTAATCTTTGGGCTGGGGAGATCCCCTGGAAATCGCATGGCCAGAGGAGCCTGGTGGGCTACAGTCCATGGGGTCGCAAAGAGTCGGACACAACTGAGTGTCTGAGTGTACACACACATATACACACACACGTGCACACATGACATGCGTACCAGATGCTAGCTTTCCTTTTGAAAGAACTGGAATTCCTGTTTCTACCTTCTGTGATATGCATAGCCTTGGATTGAAAGTGTAGATGTATAAAAAAATAGGCAGAAGACTGCAAAGGGGAAGAAAGAATACTGATTTATCATTTGATTTCTATCACTTTTATCTAATTAGCCAGAAAGAAAACTTTCTGCTTACCATTCAAAGCCAGGAAATGGAGTATGATCAGCAGGGCTTCCCTGGTGCCTCAGTGGTAAAGAATCCGCCTGGAATGCAAGAGACAGACCTGGGTTCAATCCCTGGCTCGGGAAGATCCCCTGGAGAAAGAAATGGCAACCCACCCCAGTATTCTTGCCTGGAGAATCCTATGGACAGAGGAGCCTGGTGGGCTACAGCCCATGGGGTTGCAAAGAGTTGGACATGACTGAGCAACTAAGCAGGCAGCAGGGTATAGTACTTGTTTAGGAAGTGAAAATTTTTATTCATGCCTGAACTATTTCACTGAAAGCTAATAATGGTTTTTAAGCTGAAATGTATTATTTTAATATTACTATGTATTATGAAATGAAATATTACTTATTTAATATGATTGTTTCTGAAAATAATTGTGTTGTATAGAAGCAGGTGGTATTAAAAAAATAATAATCCACTCTTGGATTCAAATGTTCTGGGATCACAAATGGTCAAGGGTAGAAAGAAGACAAGTTGATAAATAATAGTGTCCCCCCAAAATTTATGGAGACCTGGAGAAGAATCATAGTGAGTTTTGTGTCCCACAAAAGTAAACAATAAAAACAAAAGACACACACACTGTCATACTTCACAGTAATTACTTTGATCTCTTTAAATGAGTTACTTTCTTCAGAGTCACATACTTTGAGCAACTAGTGTCAACTTTAGTGTCAGGTGATGTTTTAAACTGTATTAGTCATATATTTGTTATAGTTGTAACAGCTATATTTGTTACAAAATATTTTTAATATCTTACAAAAATTTTAAATATCTTGTACATTTTTCTTCGAGTATATTCTCAGAGTAAAACCCATATACAGGAAGATAATCTATCTGGTGAGTTTGTTTGATGACTAAATAGGACAATGAAATACACTTGCTGTTTTGGTCTGTATTCTCAAGTCTGTTAGGTCATATTTTTATTTTTTTGATGAGTATAATTTAGTACTCATCAAGCAATTTGTGTCAAATATAATACATATTGGTAAAACTATAAATGAAATAAAATTAAGAAATATCAATAATTTGGACCATTAAAAAGTTGTGAAAAAAAAGAAAAAAAGTTGTGAAAAAATTTGAATGAAATATAGGAAAAAATAGGTAACCGAAACGTTTAAATATTTAGATTTATTTCTATGGTTAAATTTTCTCATTTACTTTCTCATGGCATCACATCACATCACAACATAATACTAGTCTCACTAGTGAAATTTCCACTTTCCAAACTTTCCAAAATAAAGTTGCCAGTTCTAAAAAGAATAATCCTGACTTATGAATAAATATAAGAATACTTACAGGAAAATTTATCTCAATCTTTATAGCTGTTATGTAAGGAACTCAAAAGTTCTTAAGAGTATTTTAGTGTCATACAGAGGAGACATAAAAAATTTATTTAATCATTTTTATTTCAAATGTCTATCAATATTCTTGAAATGTACTCAGGAAATTTGCTAATGACATTGAATTAAGACTGAGAAACAGCCAGTATTTATTTCAGTTTCAAAGGACTTTAATGTTCTATTCAAAAGCAGAACATTTTAAATGAATGAGACCCTGAGCAGGACATCATATCTGAGAAGAAAATGATAAGCTACATAAATATAGTAGTCTGCATTAAAATCAGGAGTTACTTGTTTAAAAGAAAGGAGAAAAGGAGCAACAGGATTTGTGAACAAGGTTGATATCAGCCAATTGCTTTGAGTTGCCCGTTTAAAATTCAGGAAACTGACAATTTTACTATCTTGACTTCCATCCTGTATGACTCACAAGCTAATTTTTGGTGTATTACTTCGTTCAGTGTTCTTAATAGTCCTATGAAGCTTCAGTTCAGTTCAGTCACTCAGTCGTGTCCGACTCTTTGCGACCCCATGAATTGCAGCACGCCAGGCCCCCCTGTCCATCACCAACACCCGGAGTTCACTCAGACTCGCGTCCATTGAGTCAGTGATGCCATCCAGCCATCTCATCCTCTGTTGTCCCCTTCTTCTCCTGCTCCCAATTGCTCCCAGCATTAAGTCTTTTCCAATAACTCAACCCTTTGCATGGGGTGGCAAAAGTACTGGAGTTTCAGCTTTAGCATCATTCCTTCTAAAGAAATCCCAGGGTTGATCTCCTTCAGAATGGACTGGTTGGATCTCCTTGCAGTCCAAGGGACTCAAGAGTCTTCTCCAACACCACAGTTCAAAAGCATCAATTCTTCAGCGCTCAGCCTTCTTCACAGTCCAACTCTCACATCCATACATGACCACTGGAAAAACCATAGCCTTGACTAGACGGATCTTAGTCAGCGAAGTAATGTCTCTGCTTTTGAATATGCTGTCTAGGTTGGTCATAACATTTCTTCCAAAGAGTAAGCGTCTTTTAATTTCATGGCTGCCATCACCATCTGCAGTGATTTTGGAGCCCAAAAAATAAAGTCCGACACTGTTTCCACTGTTTCTCCATCTATTTCCCATGAAGTGATGGGACCGGATGCCATGATCTTCGTTTTCTGAATGTTGAGCTTTAAGCCAAATTTTTCACTCTCCTCTTTCACTTTCATCAAGAGGCTTTTTAGTTCCTCTTCACTTTCTGCCATAAGGCTTTTTAGTTCCTCTTCACTTTCTGTCATCTGCATGTCTGAGGTTATTGACATTTCTCTCGGCAATCTTGATTCCAGCTTGTGCTTCTTCCAGTCCAGCGTTTCTCATGATGTACTTTGCATAGAAGTTAAATAAGCAGGGTGACAGTATACAGCCTTGATGTACTCCTTTTCCTATTTGGAACCAGTCTGTCGTTCCATGTCCAGTTCTAACTGTTGCTTCCTGGCCTGCATACAGATTTCTCAAGAGGCAGGTTAGGTGGTCTGGTATTCCCATCTCTTTCAGAATTTTCCACAGTTTATTGTGATCCACACAGTCAAAGGCTTTGACATAGTCAATAAAGCAGAAATAGATGTTTTTCTGGAACTCTCTTGTTTTTCAATGATCCAGTGGATGTTGGCAATTTGATCTCTGGTTCCTCTGCCTTTTCTAAAACCAGCTTGAACATCTAGAAGTTCACAGTTCATGTATTGCTGAAGCCTGGCTTGGAGAATTTTGAACATTACTTTACTAGCATGTGAGATGAGTGCAATTTTGCGGTAGTTTGAGCATTCTTTGGCATTGCCTTTCTTTGGGATTGGAATGAAAACTGACCTTTTCCAGTCCTGTGGCCACTGCTGAGTTTTCCAAATTTGCTAGCATATTGAGTGCAGCACTTTCACAGCATCATCTTTCAGGATTTGAAATAGTTCAACCAGAATTCAATCACCTCCACTAGCTTTGTTTGTAGTGATGCTTTCTAAGGCCCACTTGACTTCACATTCCTGGATGTCTGGCTCTAGACGAGTGATCACACCATCATGATTATCTAGGTCATGGAGATCCTTTTTGTACAGTTCTTCTGTGTATTCTTGCCATGTCTTCTTAATATCTTCTGCTTCTGTTAGGTCCATACCATTTCTGTCCTTTATCGAGCCCATCTTTGCATGAAATGTTCCCTTGGTATCTCTAATTTTCTTGAAGAGATCTCTAGTCTTTCCTATTCTGTTGTTTTCCTCTATTTCTTTGCACTGATCGCTGAAGAAGGCTTTCTTATCTCTTCTTGCTATTCTTTGGAACTCTGCATTCAGATGCTTACATCTTTCCTTTTCTCCTTGACTTTTCGCTTCTCTTCTTTTCACAGATATTTGTAAGGCCTCCCCAGACACCCATTTTGCTTTTTTGCATGTCTTTTCCATGAGGATAGTCTTGATCCCTGTCTCCTGTACAATGTCACAAACCTCATTCCATAGTTCATCAGGCACTCTATCTATCAGATGTAGGCCCTGAAATCTATTTCTCACTTCCACTGTATAATCATCAGGGATTTGATTTAGGTCATACCTGAATGGTCTAGCGGTTTTCCTTGCTTTTTTCAATTTCAATCTGAATTTGGTAATAAGCAGTTCATGATCTGAGCCACAGTCAGCTCCTGGTCTTGTTTTTGTTGACTGTATAGAGCTTCTTCACCTTTTGCTGCAGAGAATATAATCGATCTGATTTCGGTGTTGGCCATCTGGTGATGTCCATGTGTAGAGTCTTCTCTTGTGTTGTTGGAAGAGGGTGTTTGCTATGACCAGTGCATTATCTTGGCAAAACTCTATTAGTCTTTGCCCTGCTTCATTCTGTATTCCAAGGCCAAATTTGCCTGTTACTCCAGGTGTTTCTTGACTTCCTACTTTTGCATTCCAGTCCCCTATAATGAAAAGGATATCTTTTTTGGGGTGTTAGTTCTAAAAGATCTTATATGTCTTCATAGAACTGTTCAACTTCAGCTTCTTCAGCATTACTGGTTGGGACAAAGAGTTGGATTACTGTGATATTGAATGGTTTGCCTTGGAAACAAACAGAGATCATACTGTCATTTTTGAGATTGCATCCAAGTACTGCATTTCGGACTCTTGTTGACCATGATGCCTGCTCCATTTCTTCTGAGGGATTCCTGCCTGCAGTAGTAGATATAATGGTCATCTGAGTTAAATTCACCCATTCCAGTCCATTTTAGTTCACTGATTCCTAGAATGTCAACATTCATTCTTGCCATCTCCTGTTTGACCACTTCCAATTTGCCTTAATTCATGGACCTGACATTCCAGGTTCCAGTGCAATACTGCTCTTTACAGCATTGGACCTTGCTTCTATCACCAGTCACATCCACAGCTGGGTATTGTTTTTGCTTTGGCTCCATCCCTTCATTCTTTCTGGTCTTATTTCTCCACTGACCTCCAGTAGCATATTGAGCACCTACTGACCTGGGGAGTTCCTCTTTCAGTATCCTATCATTTTGCCTTTTCATACTGTTCATGGGGTTCTCAAGGCAAGAATACTGAAGTGGCTTGCCATTCCCTTCTCCAGTGGACCACATTCAATCAGACCTCTCCACCATGACCTGCCTGTCTTGGGTTGCCCCACGGGCATGGCTTAGTTTCATTGAGTTAGACAAGGCTGTGGTCCTAGTGTGATTAAATTGACTAGATTTCTGTGAGTATGGTTTCAGTGTGTCTGCCCTTTGATGCCCTCTTGCAACACCTGCCATCTTACTTGGGTTTCTCTTACCTTGGGCATGGGGTATCTCTTCACAGCTGCTCCAGCAAAGCACAGCTGCTGCTCCTTATAAAGGTCATATTATACCTGAATTTTCCATCAAAAAAAAAAAACCTCTAAGTTTATAAGGAATCACTCTCTCAGGTGTTACCTATTAATTCCACGGAATCTGGTTCCTCTGACCCTCAGGAAAGAGGGTTTATGTGTATACCTTGATATTATCTGGACTTCATAAATAAAAAGATAAAACAATTAATATATGAAAGAAAAGAAAAGCATCACAAGTAATTTAAATGTTGGAAATTCATATTGATATAAAATATGAATGAGGCATATTTTGGAGGGAAAAAGTGAATATGAGGAAATCTATTATTTACAGCTTGTTGTCCAGTTGCTATGTCCAACTCATTACATCCCTAGGGACTGCAGCATGCCAGGCTTTTCTGTCCTCCACTAACTCCCAAAGTTGTTCAAACTCATATCCACTGAGTTGGTGATGCCATCCAACCATCTCATCCTCTGTCATTCCCTTCTCCTGCCATCAATCTTTCCCAGCATCTGGGTCTTTTCCAATGAGCCAGCTCTTCACATCAGGTGGTCAAAGTATTGGTGCCTCAGTTTCAGCATCAGTGCTTCCAGTGAATATTTTTTTCAATATTCCATGTAAATACTTCAAACTGTTAGGAACTACTTACATTTTTATTAATGTTCTGAATTTATTTTTCTTCTCTTTAGGCCTAAAATAAGGGCTTCCCAGGTGGCTCGTGGGTAAACAATCTACCTGCCAATGCAGGAGATGCAAGAGATTAAAGTTCGATCCGTGGGTCAGGAAGATCCCCCAGAGAAGGGATTGGTTACCCACTCCAGTATTCTTGCCTAGGAAATCCCATGGATAGAGGAGCCTGGCAGGCTACAGTCCATGGGATTGCAAAAGAGTCAGACATGAACAAGCACAGCAGTTCTAAAGCAGATGATTGCTTATTTTACTATTTCTCTATTATTATCTTTAATTTACCATGTTGTAAAATGAAAATGAATTACAAGAATGACACTTAGATTGTGTGTGTGTTTAGGAGCAAAGCTCAAATAAATAGTCATAGTTATGCTTTGTGAACACTAAATTTAACATTGACTCATACATAGGCTACCTTGCTTAGGGATGAAACTCAGAACTAGGATGGGAGGCTGTCAGAAACTCTGGGTATTGCTGTTCATGAATGTCTTCAAATGAAATCATGCTTAGTGTCTATCATCTAGAAGACAGATCTGAAACAGTGGAGTTTGGGGACCTTGCTTGGTTAAATCAGGCTCAAAGTTTTTTGCTCCATTTCAGACCCTGTCACAGTGGTTTACAAGGAAAGGCTGTACTTTACTTTTCTCTCTCAATATTGAGTAGAAACTCTTATAGCTTCCAGGCCAAGAAAGAGATGATAGCACATCTGCCTCTCTTAAGCCCAGCACAGTAAAAACTGACCTGCATTCAGGTGGCAGTTTTGATGGTTCCTTGTGGGATGCCAGCATAGTTTTGGCACTTGAAACTTTAGCCGGGTGAAAACAGGATTGATTCACTTCCTTAAGTGGTTCTCCAATTGGTCTGAAAGATTGAGAGCAGCTTCTAAAAAAGGAACAGTTTAAAAATAGATAAAGGTGGCTTAAAAGATTTGAAGCATAGTATTCTCCCTAAATGGAAAGATTCAGAGTTTAAGTGAAAGACAAGACTTCATATAATTTAAAACTAATCTTTCCTCCAAGATCAGAGCATACATCAATTTTGTGACTATAATTGGAAAATGATATCTACATTTTATTCTTTTCTTACTATGAAATAAATTGAAAAGTAATACTAAAATTTGGAGGGTTTTCTTTTTTTTTGCAATAAACCATTCAACTTTTTTTTTTTAAGTTTGAAGGAAAAACTTATTATCCCTCCTTTCTACAGTTTTCTGTAACATCAAACATGTTTTATTGCTTTCATTTTGTTAATTAGATGATAATTACCTTACAATATTGAGATCGTTTCAGCCATATGTCCACATGGATCAGTCACACCTATATCTATGTCCCCTCTCCCTTGGACCTCCCTCCCACCTCCCCCCACGTCCCACCCCTCTAGGTTGTCACAGAGCACTGGCTTTGGGCTCCCTGCAACATACAGCAAACTCCCACTGGCTATCTATCTTACATATGGTAATAAATGTTTCAGTGCTATCTTCTCAAATCATCCTACCCTGTCTTTTCCCCTATTGAGTCCAAAAGTCTGATCTTTATGTCTGTGTTTCCTTTGCTGCTCTGCAAGTAGGCTCCTCAGTACCATCTTTCTAGATTCCATATATATGTGTTAATACACAATATATTGTTTTTCTCTCTCTGACTTACTTCACTTACAATAGACTCTAGGTTCATCCATCTCATTAGAACTGACTCAAATGCATTCCTTTGGATAGATGAATAATATTGCATTGTGAATATGCAACACAGCTTCCTTATCCATTCATCTGTCTATGAACACCTAGGTAGCCTCCATGTCCTACCTATTGTAAATTGTGCTGCAACAAGGAAAATTGAGGTACATGTGAAATGTGCAATGAAAATTGAGGTATATGTGTCTTTTTCAATTATGGTTTCTTCAGGTTGTGTGCCCAGTGGTCGGATTTCTGGGTCGTATGGTAGTTTTATTCCTGGTGTTTTAATGAATCTCCATACTGTTCTCCATATGGACTGGATCAATTTGCAGTCCCATCAACAGTGTAAGAGGGTTCCCTTTTCTCCACAACCTCTCCAGCATTTATTGTTTGTAAACTTGTTGATGGACATTCTGACTACTGTGAGATGATACCTCATTGTAGTTTTGATTTGAATTTCTCTAATATTGAGCAATGTTGAGCATCTTGTTAGAGAGGACTCAACACTGGAAAAAACTAAGATCATGACATCTGGTTCCATCACTTTATGGCAAATAGAAGGAGAAAAAGTGGAACCAGTGATAGATTTTATTTTATTGGGCTCCAAAATCACTGCAGATGGTGGCTGTAACCATGAAATTAAAAGACACTTTTTCCTTGGAAGGAAAGCTATGACAAACCTAGACACCATATCAAAAAGTAAAGACATCACTTTGCTGACATAAGTCCATATAATCAAAGCTATGGTTTTTCCAGTAGTCATGTATAGATATGGGCTTCCCAGGTACTGCAGTGGTAAAGAATTGACCTCCTTAATGTAGGAAACACAAGAGAAGCTGATTCAATTCTTGGGGCAGGAAGATCCCCTGAAGGCAGAAATGGCAACTCACTCCAGTATTCTTGCTTGGAGAATCCCATGGACAGAGAAACCTGGAAGTCTACAAGTTCATGGAGTAGTGAAGAGTTAGACACAACTGAACATGCATGAGGATGTGTATATGGATGCTGAAGCTGGACCATAAAGAAGGCTGGACAACAAAGAATCGAGGCTTTCAAATTGTGGTGCTGGAGAAGACCCTTGAGAGTCCCTAGGACTGAAAAGAGATCAAACCAGTTTATACTAAAGGAAATAAAAACACTTATTGTAAAATTCAGACTTGAAGAAAGTAGGGAAAACCACTGGACTATTCAGGTATGGTAGCATATTAAAAAGCAGAGACATTACTTTGCCAACAAAGGTCCATCTAGTCAAGGCTATGGTTTTTCCAGTAGTCATGTATGAATGTGAGAGTTGGACTGTGAAGAAAGCTGAGCGCTGAAGAATTGATACTTTTGGACTGTGGTGTTGAAGAAGACTCTTGAGAGTCTCTTGGACTGCAAGGAGATCCCACCAGTCCATTTAAAGGAGATCAGTCCTGGGTGTTCTTTGGAAGGAATGATGCTAAAGCTGAAACTCCAGTACTTTGGCCACCTCATGAGAAGTTTTGATTCATTGGAAAAGACTCTGATGCTGGGAGGGATTGAGGGCAGGAGGAGAAGGGGACAACAGAGGATGAGATGGCTGGATGGCATCACCAACTCAATGGATGTGAGTTTGAGTGAACTCCGGAGGTTGTTGATCGATAGAGAGGCCTGGTGTGCTGCAATTCATGGGGTCGCAAAGAGTCAGACATGACTGAGTGACTGAACTGAACTGAACTGATCAGGTATGACCTAAATCAAATCACTTAACGATTATATAGGGGAAGTTACAAATAAATTCAAGAGATTAGATATGATAGACAGAGTGCCTGAGTTTATCAGTGGAGGATAGAAATATTGTACAGGAAGCTGTGATCAAAATCATTACCCCCAAAAAAAGAAATTCAAAAATGGAAAATGGCTGCCTGAGGAGGCTTTACAAATAGCTGGGAAAAGAAACACTAAAAGAAAGGAGAAAAGGAAAGATACAGCCATCAAATGCAGTGTTGCGAAGAATAGCAAGGACAGATAAGACAGCCTTCCTCAGTGATTAACACAAAGAAATACAGGAAAACAATAGAATGGGAAAGACTAGAGATCTTTTCAAGAAAATTAGTGATACCAAGGGAATATTTCATGCAAAGATGGACATACGAAAGGACAGAAATGATATGGACTTAATAGAAACAGATGATATTTAAAAAAAAAAGGTGGCAAAAATATACAGAAGAACTATACAAAAAAAGATCAAGACCCAGATAATCACAATGATCACCTAGAGCCAGACATTCTGGAATGCGAAGTCAAATGGGCCTTAGAAAGCATTATATAAACAAAGCTAGTGGAGGTGATGGAATTCCAGTTGAGCTATTTCAAAACCTAAAAGATGATGCTGTGAAAGTGCTGCACTCAATATATCAGCAAATTTGGAAAACTCAGCAGTGGCCACAGGACTCGAAAAGGTCAGTTTTCATTCCAATCCCAAAAAAAGCAATGCTAAAGAATGTTCCAACTACCAAACCATTGCACTCATCTCACATGCTAGCAAGTTCAGTTCAGTTCAGTCACTCAGTCATGTCCAACTCTCTGCGACCCCGTGAATCGCAGCATGCCAGGCCTCCCTGTCCATCACCAACTCCTAGAGTTCACTCAGACTTATGTCCATCAAGTCAGTGATGCCATCCAGCCATCTTATCCTCTGTCATCCCCTTCTCCTCCTGCCTCCAATCACTCCTAGCATCAGAGTCTTTTCAATGAGTCAACTCTTCACATGAGGTGGCCAAAGTACTAGAGTCTCAGCTTCATGCTAGCAAAGTAATGCTCAAAAATTTCCAAGCTAGGCTTCAGCCATATGTGAACCGAGAACTTTCAGATGTTCAATCTATATTTAGAAAAGACGGAGGAACGAGAGGTCAAATTGGCAACATCTGTTGAATCATAGGAAAAGCAGTAGATTTCCAAAAAAAATCTACTTATGCTTCATTGACTATGCTAAATCCTTTGACTATGTGAATCACAAAAAAACTGTGGAAACTTCTTCAAGAGATGGGAATACCAGAGCATCTTACTTGCCTCCTCAGAAATCTGTATGCAAGTCAAGAAGAAATAGTTCAAACCACACATGGAAAAATGGACTAGTTCAAAATTGGGAAAGGAGTATGTCAATGATGTATATTCTCACCCTGCTTATTTAAATAATGTGCAGAGTACATTGTGTGAAATGCCAGGCTGGATGAAGCACAAGCTGGAATCAAGATTGCCAGGAGAAATATCAATAACCTCACATATACAGATGGCACTACCCATATGGCAGAAAGAAAAGAGGAACTAAAGAGCCTCTTGATGAAAGTGAAAGAAGAGAATGAAAAAGCTGGCTTAAAACTCAACGTTCAAAAAATGAGGATCATGGTATCCAGTCCCATAAGTTCATGGCAAATAGATGAGGAAACAATGGAAAAAGTAAGAGACTTAATTTTGGGGGGCTCCAAAATCACTGCAAATGGTGACTCCAGCCATGAAATTAATAGATGCTTGCACCTTGGAAGAAAAGTTATGAGAAACCTAGACAACATATTAAAAAGCAGAGACATCACTTTGCCAACAAAGGTCCATGTAGTTAAAGCTATAGTTTTTCCAGTAGTCATGTATGGATGTAAGAGTTGGACTATAAAGAAAGCTGAGCCCTGAATTATTGATGCTTTTGAGTTGTGGTGTTTGAAAAAACTTTTGAGGGTACCTTGGACTGCAAGGAGATCAAACTAGCCTATCATAAAGGAATTCTGTCTTGAATACTCATTGGAAAGAAAGACCCAAAGATTGAAGGCAAGAGGAGAAGGTGATGACAGTGGATGAAATGGTTGGATGGCATCACCATTTGATGAACATGAGTTTGAGCAAGCTCTGGGGGTTGGTGATGGACAGGGAAGGCTGGCATGCTGCAGTCCATGGTGTCACAAAGAGTTGGACGTGACTGAGCTACTGAACTGAACTTCAAGGAAATCAACCCTGAATACCCACTGGAAAGACTGATGCTGAACCTCAAGTACTTTGGCCTTCTGATGTGAAAAGTTGACTCATTGGAAAAGACTCTGGTGGGGGGAAAGATTGAAAGTAAAAGAAGAAAGGGGCAACAGAAGATGAGATGGTTGGTTGACATCAGTGACTCAAAGGACAGGAATTCAAAAAACTCCAGGAGATAGTGGAGGATGGAGAGACCTTGTGTGCTGCAGTCCGTGGGGTCGCAAAGACTCAGGCACCACATAATAACTGAATAACCAAATTCAGATATCAATGTTATTATTTTTAATACTTATTTTAGTTTTTAGAATCTTGTGAATTTTATGTTTAGTTCTATATGAATATATTACAGTTTATATCAAATATTAATTTGAATTTTAACATTCTGTATGATAGGTTAAATTTTCTAGAACCTAAAAGAAATGCTGAATCAAACTGAATCTCCAGTGTTTCCCCAAATCTCCCTTGTTGAAGAAAAACATGTACCATATAATACGTTTAAACTGATCAACAAATTACTTTGACTTATACTCTAAATTACAATATTGCTTTGCATATCAACTAAAAATAAAACAACAGATGAGTATTTACATATTCTTTCCTTCTGCAAGATGCAAACATTTAATTTAGTAACAGAAGTTAAAGTAAGATAAAGAAACTTTGAGAAATGTCCATCTTTTTTTTTTTAATCAGAATATATTGAATCAATAAAATAAGCAGTAAAGAAAAGTGGAAAAAGAAAAAGACAATTTTGTACTGCTTGTATGCCTACTCCTTGGAGGTTACAAATTAACCTTGAAATAACATCAAGAAATTCAATCTCTACTTTGCTATCCATTCATATTCTCTATAATTACTAAATTTTGTTTTTTTTGTGATGAGTGGCAGAGGTGAGCAAAGCAAAGGTTACTGAATCATAGAATCTTGAAATATTAGATCACACCACTCCCAATTACATTTGAGGAGATTAAAATTGAGACAGTACAGAGACTTTAATAAAGTCACTGAGAGAATTAGGAGACGAGCCTGGATGAGCAGTTTTCTGACAAGTATTATAGAGAGGTTTATATTCATTGACAGGAATTCTGATTTGTTCATTCCTAACTATCTTGTGCTGTGCTGTGCTCAGTTGTGTCCAAATTTTGCAGCCTCACAGACAATAGCCTGCCAAGCTCCTCTGTCCGTGGGATTTTTCAGTCAAAAATACTGGAGTGGGTTGCCATTCTCTCCTCCAGGAGATCTTTCTGACTCAGAGATCAGACCCACATCTCTTTGTGTCTCCTGCTTTGGCAAATGGATTCTGTACCATGAGCACCTGGGAAGTCTGTTAAACCATCTTGGCAATATGATATTCTGAAAATTACTTATATTCATGATAACACTGACTCAACTAAATAGAAAGTTGATACTAATATTTGGAGAATCAAAAATATCCCCGCTTTTCTTTGTAATGAACCATTCAACAGCCATTGTCAACTTTGCTCAGATCACTAAATAATACCTTTTTCAAGCAACATTTATACATATGCAATAGAATGCTGTCTCAGTTTTGTCGACCACGATGAAAGATACAGTATGAGGTAAATTATACTGGACTTAAGTCTGCCCTTAAATATCATGAAATTATGAATGAGTCAAAGTTAATTTGCATACAAATATACCATAAGCACCATAACGTGTCAGAGTGTATAATCTACAGATGAAAAGAGCTTTTGCAACCTCTGATTTTATTTTCTTTTATTTTTATTGAAGTATAGTTGATTTATAATGTTGTGTTAGTTTCAATTGTGTCCAACTCTTTTGAGACCCCATGGACTGTATCCCACCAGGCTCCTCTGTCCATGGGAGGTTTCAGGAAGGAATACTGCAGTGGGTTGCCATTTCCTCTTTCAGGGGATCATTCTGACCTAGGGATTGAACCAGCATCTCCTTTGTCTCCTGCATTCCAGGCAGATTCTTTACCCACTGAGCCATGAGCCATCAGGTAAATAGCAAAGTGAATCACACACACACACACACACATATACACATACAAGTATCTTCTTTTAAATTATTTTCACACACACACATATATATACACACAAGTATCTTCTTTCAAATTCTTTTCCCATATAGAAAATTGCAGAGCACTGAGTAAAGTTTTCTGTTCTGTACAAGAGGTCCTTGCTTATCTATTTTATGTATCAGTTCAATTTAGTCACTCAGTCATGTCCAACTCTTTGTAACACCATAGACTGAAGCATGCCATGCTTCTCTGCCCATCACCAACTCCCAGAATTTCCTCAAACTCATGTCCATTGATTCAGTGATGCCATCCAACCATCTCATCCTCTGTCATCCCCTTCCTCTCCCGCATTCAATCTTTCCCAGCATCACAGTCTTTTCCAATGAGTCAGTTCTTCACATCAAGTGGCCAAAGTATTGGAGCTTCAGCTTCAGCATCAGTCCTTCAAATGAATATTCAGGACTGATTACTTTTAGGATTGACTGGTTTGATCTCCTTGCTGTCCAAGAGACTCTCAAGAGTCTTTCCCAACACCACAGTTCAAAAGTATCAGTTCTTCATTGCTCAGCCTTCTTTATGGTCCAACTCTCACATCCATACTTGACTACTGGTAAAACCATAGCTTTGACTATGGAATTTTGTCGGCAAACTAATGTCTCTGCTTTTTAATACACTGTCTAGGCTTGTCATAGTTTTTCTTTCAAGGTACAAGCATCTTTTAATTTCATTTCTGCAGTCACCATCTGCAGTGATGTGGAGTCTAAGAAAAATAACGTTTTTCATTGTTTCCATTGTTTCCCCACCTATTTGCCCTGAAGTGATGGCAAATATGGCTACCTCATGCGAAGAGTTACTCATTGGAAAAGACTCTGATGCTGAGAGGGATTGGAGGCAAGAGGAGAAGGGGATGACAGAGGATGAGATGGCTGGATGGCATCATTGACTCGATGGACGTGGGTCTGAGTGAACTCCGGGGGTTGGTGATGGACAGGGAGGCCTGGCGTGCTGCGATTCATGGGGTCGCAAAGAATCGGACACGACTGAGCGACTGAACTGATGGCAGATATATATTATATATACTTATATATAGTAGTGTGTATACGTCAATCCTAGTCTCCTAGTCTATCTGTCCTCCCTGTTAATCCTTTGTCCTGCAACTGCAAGTTTTCTTTCTACATCTGCAACTCTGTCTATTTTGTAGATAAGTTTATCTGTGACTTTTTTTTTTTTTAGATTCCACATATAAGCATCATGATATTTGTCTTCTCTGCTGACTTCATTTAGTATGATAATCTCTAGGTCCATCTATGTTGTTACAAGTGGCTGAGTAATGTTCCACTGTATGTGTCTATCACATCTTTACCCATTCCTCATTTGAAGGGCATTTAGGTAGCTTCCATGTTCTTCCTGTTGTGAATATTGTATTGATCTCCTTCAACCCTTTTTGAGGTGTTGTCTGCAGGATTCCATACAAAGTGGGTTTGGGAGCTCTATCTCCAGTTTGGTATAAAATGAGAATCAGGTTTGGATACATTTTTTTACAGTTACATTTGCAGAGTGTGGTAATTGTTTTGTTTAGATTCAGTGTCATCAATCTGAGGTTTTCTAAACTTGCTGTTTACAAACTAAGAGAATTTGAAGGTCAGCATAATTATTACCAATATTCATAGTGGAAGGAATAGCATCCGACATGTTTGGAAAGCCAGTGATTTGAGGCAGTAATACCCTAAAATAACAAGACTTCCTGACACTTGTCCCTGTTTTCCCCATGTCTTATTTTGTTTGAGAGCACTAGTAAGAATGTGTAGATCCACACATACACAATGCTTGCAGAGTTAGCATATGTCATATGCTGGCAGGTTGATTCTTATTGCTGTCACCGGAAAGATTTGTCTAACAACTGAGTGTTCTCTTTGGATGATGGTGTCAAAAGATCCTGAGAACTGGGTTTTCCTGAATTCTAATCCTCTAGGATTATCTAATGTTAAATGAGGGTTGTGACCATCTAGAGCTCCCTTCCAGCAACCACTTTTACAACTAGTTATTTAAAATTTTTCACAATGCACTTAAAGCCAGACACTCACAAAGTTTGTTTGCCTGGTTACTCATTTCTTGGCTATTGTTCTTTTCAATTTTTTCATTTTCTATTTAAACTCACTTGGCCTTCTTAGGAGTTGTTGGGTCTGAGTTACTTATAGGCTGTGTGAAATTGTTATAGTAGAAAAGCCCAGAATCCACCCCCTCCCCAAGAAAAAGCCTGTTTCTTTTTATTAATTTATTATTTTTAATTGGAGGAGAATTGCTTACAATATTGTTTTGGTTTCTGTCATATGTCACCACAAATCAGCCATAGATGTACATATATCCCTTCCCTTTGAACCTCCTTCCCACTTTCTACCCCATCTCACCCCTCTAGGTTGTAACACAACACTGGGTTTTGAGTTCACTGAATCATACAGCAAATTCCCTCTGGCTGTCTATTTCACATATGGTAATTTATATGTGTTAATGATACTTTCTCAGTTCATCCCACCCACTCCTTCCCTCACTGTGTTCACAAATCTGTTCTCTGTATCTGTGTCTCTATTCCTGCCCAGCAAATAAGTTCATCACTACCATCTTTTTAGATGTAATACATAAGCATTAACATACAATATTTGTTTTTCTTTGACTTACTTTACTCTCTATAGTCAGCTTTAGGTTCTTCCACCTCATTAGAAGTGATTTAAATTCATTCTTTTCATGGCAGAGTAATATTCCATTTTATATATGTACCACACTTCTTTATCTATCCGTCTCTTTATAGACATCTAGGTTATTTCCATGTCTTGGCTACTGTAAATAGTGCTTCAGTGAACATTGAGGTACCTGTGTCCTTTTCAATTATGGTTTTCTCAGAATATATGCCCAGTAATGGGATTGCTGGGTCATATGGTACTTTTATTCCTAGTTCTTCAAGGAATCTCCATTCTGCTTTCCATAGTGGATGCACCAATCCACATTCCTACCAACAGTGCAAGAGGGTTCCCTTTTCTCCATACCCTCTCCAGCATTTATTGTTTCTAAATTTTTTGATGATGACCATTCTGACAGGATATTTAAAAATATAAATATTGCAGGATACAGCATCCAGAGAACTCAGTTAAATGGTCATCCTCTGGCACCCCAGACCAGATTAGAATTTCTTTTTCGAGTTCTCTGGCTTTTCAAATCGACAGTAGAATACCATTTCACAACAATGCAGCAGTTTGCTAGCAAGTGTTGATTTGAATTTAGCAGAAAAACTTACTATATTATATAATGGATGACTTTCTTATACTAGAAAATTACAGGTTATAATTGTTGAGTCAATAGGTCACATTTCATATGATTTACTAATATCTTAAAGTATCTACAGCTTATCTGCTGTATTTCTTTAAAATGTTCAGATTCTTGTTTGGATAAGTACTTGTACAGATGCTTTTGTTTTGCTAACAATGTCTCTAAATACACGCTTTTCACATATTTAAGGAATGCTTTGCCAAAGGTGTGCCGATTGTGCCTTCCAGTTACAATATTTTTTTAACTGTTCATGACTTAGACTGGCTTGAGGAAATGCATATATTTTTCCTATGCTTCTGAAAGCCTGTTTGTAAGAGGATTTCTGTGGTGTAAAAAGACTAGAAAATTTTGGACTATTTTAAGCAGTCAGCTGTAATTTAGAAATTTCTGCAACATGAAATGTTAATCATTCAATATATGTGTCAATACTTGTCAATTTAATGCACTGATTCAGAGATATAATTTTAGGAAGTAATCAAATTATGACATATATTTATTAATTATGACAGGTAGGATTTCTCTAACTTTCTAATCTACCTACAAAGAAGCCTGGAGGGCTACAGGCCATGTGGTCACAAAGCGTCAGACATGACTGAGTGACTAAACAACCATCACCACCACCACCATCGACTGTTAATAATATTAAACCACTTCAAGTTATTTTCTAAGATTTTAAATAGCCATTTATATTTTACAACCTTCTACAGTTTTACCAATTTGCAAAATTGGATAGACTATAATAATTTTAATGCTATGGATAATTTATAGTTTAATTTGAATGCAGTTTAATTAAATGAGCAATATATTGTATAGGAATATATATTTTATATAGGAATTCCTATTATACAGGAATATAAATATATAATACTTCCTATTATATAGGAATAGGAATTCCTACTATATAGGAATATTATATAAAAATTTTTATAAATATTTATATGTAAATTTACATATAAATATATAGAAAAATTATATAGGAATATAACAGGAATAGGAATTCTTATTATATAGGAATATATTTAGGAATATATGCTCCAATATTTTGGCCACCTGACATGAAGAACTGATTCATTGGAAAAGACCATGATGCTGTGAAAGATTGAAGGCAGGAGGAGAAGGGCACAACAGAGGATGAGATGTTTAGATGGCATCATGAACTGGATGGACATGAGTTTGAGCAAGTTCTGAAAGTTGGTGATGGACAGGGAGGCCTGGGGTGCTGCTGTCCAGGGAGTCTCAACAGTCAGGAAAGACTGAGCGACTGAACTGAACTCATATTTTCTACGAAACTGGCTTTATTGATTGAAATCTTCCTTCCAATATAAAAATATAAAGGGACTTCAGTCTGATAATTCAAAGTTATGTGTCTGCTTCACTATAGGAAATATGTGAGAATCAAGTCATGTTCAATGGTTGTAAAAAATAAAGTTTTCTATATGAACACCAGTTTCCAGTTTCCCCCTCAATCAGTCTCTCCTATCAAGAAGATTCCATGAGCCTCTTATCCTTCTTCAGAGGGCAGACTCACTGAAACCACAATCACAGAAAGATAACCAATCTGATCACATGGACTACAGCTTTGTCTAACTCAGTGAAACTATAAGCCATGCCTTGTTGGGCCACCAAGATAGACGGGTCCTGGTGGAGAGTTTTGACAAAATGTTATTCAATGGAGAAAGGAATGGCTAACCACTTCAGTATTCTTGCCTTGAGAACCCCATCAACAGTGTGAAAAGGCAAAAAGATAGGACAATGAAAGATGAACTCCCCAGGTCGGTAGGTGCCCAATATGCTACTAGAGATCAGTGGAGAAATAACTCCAGAAAGAATGAAGAGACAGAGCCAAAGCAAAAATGACACCTAGTTGTGGATGTGACTGATGATGAAAGTAAAGTCCATGCTGTAACAGAAATATTGCATAGGAGCCTGGAATGTTAGGTCCCTGAATCAAGGTAAATTGGAAGTGGACAAACAGCAGATGGCAAAAGTGAACTTTGACATTATAGGAAAGAGCAAACTAAAATGGACTGGAATGGGTGAATTTAACTCAGATGACCATTATATCTACTACTGTAGGCAAGAATCCCTTAGAAGAAACGGAATAGCCATCATAGTCAACAAAAGAGCTTGAAATGCAGTGCTGTTGCTGCTAAGTCGCTTCAGTCATGTCCAACTCTGTGTGATCCCATAGACAGCAGCCCATTAGGCTCCCCCGTCCCTGGGATTCTCCAGGCAAGAACACTGGAGTGGGTTGCCATTTCCTCCTCCAAAGCATGAAAGTGAAAAGTGAACGTGAAGTTGCTCAGTCGTGTCCGACTCTGTGCGATCCCATGGACTGCAGCCTACCAGGCTCCTCCACCCATGGGATTTTCCAGGCAAGAGTACTGGAGTGGGTTGCCATTGAAATGCAGTACTTGGATGCAATCTCAAAAGCAATAGAATGATCTCTGTTCATTTCCAAAGCAAACCATTCAATATCAGAGTAATCCAAGTCTATGCCCTGACCAGTAATGCTGAAGCAGCTGAAGTTGAGTGGTTCTATGAAGACCTACAAGACATTCTAGAACTAATGCCCCCAAAAGATGTCCTTTTCATTACAGGGGAATGGAATGCAAAAGTAGGAAGTCAAGAAATACCTGGAGTAACAGGCAAATATGGCCTTGGATTACAAAATGAAGCAGAGCAAAGGCTAATAGAGTTTTGCCAAGAGAATGTACTGGTCATAGAAAACACCCTCTTCCAACAGCACAAGAGAAGACTCTACACGTGGACATCACCAGTCAATACTGAAATCAGATTGATAATATTCTTTGTATCCAAAGACTGAGAAGGTCTATACGGTCAGCAAAAACAAGACCAACAGCTGACTATGGCTCAAATCATGAACTCTTTATTGCCAAATTCAGACTTAAATTGAAGAAACTAGGGAAAACCACTAGACCATTCAGGTATGACCTAAATCAAATCCCTTATGATTATACAGTGGAAATGAGAAATAGATTCAAGGGATTAGATCTGATAGACAGAATGCCTGAAGAACTATGGATGGAGGTTCATGACAGTGTATAGGAGACAGTGATCAAACCATCTTCAAGTAAAAGAAATACAGAAAAGCAAAATTGCTCTCTGAGGAGGCCTCTCACTCAGTCACACGACTGAGAGACTGAATTGAACTGATATGAAGCCTGCAGCTTTAGTGTAACTTTGGTTTGTGAATAATGCATTATGAAAGTTTTAGTTAAGTACATAAATTCTAGTACCCAAAAATATGTGAAAGGAAAAAGAAATAAAAATTTTATATTCCCAAAATATATACCTCAGAAATGCTCCATTTACCTTAAATTATAAGTTCGTGATTTTTAGTCAGTTCCATTCAGTTCAGTCGCTCAGTTGTGTCCGACTCTTTGTGACCCCATGGAACACAGCACGCCAGGCCTTCCTGTCCTTCACCAACTCTCAGAGTCTACCCAAACTCATGTCCATTGAGTTGGTGATGACATCCAACCATCTTATCCTCTGTTGCCCCCTTCTCCTCCTGCCCTCAATCTTTCCCAGAATCAGGGTCTTTTCAAATGATTCAGCTGTTCACATCAGGTGGCCAAAATATTAAGAGTTTCAGCTTCAACATCAGTCTTTCCAACGAACACTTAGGACTAAATCCCTTTAGAATGGACTGGTTGGATATCCTTGGAGTCCACAGGGCTCTCAAGAGTCTTCTCCAACACCAAAGTTCAAAAGCATCAATTCTTCAGCACTCAGCTTTCTTTATAGTCCAACTCTCATATCCATACATGATTACTGGAAAAAACATAGCTTTGACTAGACAGACTTTTGTTGGTAAAGTAATGTCTCTGCTTTTTAATCAGGAGACTAAAAATATAAATGTAATTTTACATTTCTCAACAAATGACTAAATAAGAAATGCATTCTAACTTTTATTAAGCAAGGCATGCAGTTATTTATAAGTAATGATATAGCTCATTATTAAGCTCTCAAAACTGGACTTTCAGGGGAAAAAAAAAAAAAACATAAAATCATTAGAAAGCATTTTTCCCAATTAAATCTAATAACTTGACTTTGAAAACTTTTCAGAAATAAATAAATGCAAATTCTGCGGTCAACTTTGAAACATCTCTCCTACTTTCTGATGCATTGTGTCATAACAAAGACACATTGTCAGCCATTGACCATGGAATTTGTAGTCTGTAACTGGCTGCTTGAAAGCTCTTTGCTCTGTTCATTTTCATTCTGAATTCCAGCCAAAAATTGATAGCTAGAAGACACTTGAGCTCTGATTTCCTACATCATGAATCATGCAAAAAATATTGAAAAAATTATTTTCTTTCCTTACTATTACCACTTCAGAGTGGAAGAACATGTTCACAATATAATTTTATTCATGTTGTTGAAGGATGTTTATAGAATAACCAATAGTAGTCACAGAAATAGTACAGTGCACTTATGAATATATAAACAGTGCAACAACATAATATTGTTAGTGTTTTTATTTGTTGGTTGCATTCTTGTTATGTAAAGAGGCTGGGTTTTCTAATACAGTGAACCTAAAGTCGAAATGGAAAAGAGGGGGACTTCCTTGGCATTCCAATGGCTGACTCCATGCTCCCAATGCAGGGGGTTTGGTTTGATCCCTAGTTGGGAAACTAGAGCCCACATGCCACAACTAAGAGTTCACATGCATCAACTAAAACCCCATGTGTTGCAGCTAAGAGCCAGCCCAGCCAAATAAGCCCTAAAAGAGTAAGAAAGAGACGGAAAATAATCTGTTGCAGTGTATTGTCTTAGGGAAAAAAAAAGTAGATATAACAAATTAACTTTTAGACTGTGACCACTTTTTTGTTTTATTATCTCCACAAACCTCTAAATTGTTCAACAAATAATATATTTAAATTGTATTTATAAGGGGACTGTGGAGAAGGCAATGGCACCCCACTCCAGTACTCTTGCCTGAAAAATCCCATGGACAGAGGAGCCTGGTGGGCTGCAGTCCATGGGGTCGCTAAGAGTCAGACATGACTGAGCAAATTCACTTTCACTTTTCACTTTCCTGCATTGGAGAAGGAAATGACAACCCACTCCAGTGTTCTTGCCTGGAGAATCCCAGGGACAGCAGAGCCTGGTGGGCTGCCGTCTACGAGGTCACACAGAGTCGGACACGACTGAAGTGACTTAGCAGCAGCAGCAGCAGCAGCAGCAAGGGGACTGAGTCTGAGGGATACCAAATAATTTGCACATCTTGAATGCCAACTTCTATGTGAAAAGAGACTGAAGGACACCATCTGCCAAAAATCAGATCAAAGACATAAATATTCATGATTTCAAAGTAAGGCATATCTACACACACTCCCCAACAGATAAACATACAAATACATAACACATTTGTCCCTGAAATGAAATTAAACTAAATATCAAAATGAAAAGTACCAAGGGAATTGGCAATTTAATTCAAAAACCTAAAT
This sequence comes from Oryx dammah, assembly GCF_014754425.2. Lineage (NCBI taxonomy): Eukaryota > Metazoa > Chordata > Mammalia > Artiodactyla > Bovidae > Oryx > Oryx dammah. The sequence continues at coordinate 3,534,091 of NW_024070185.1, forward strand.
TTTCCATCTTCTAAGTGTTTTAAACTAACGCAAACCTAAGATACAAAGAAAAATCATCTCATACAGAACACTTTTATTAAAATTGGGATAGAATTGACATATAATATGACAGTTTCAGGTATACAACGTAATGATTTGATATGTGTATATGTTGTGAAATGATCCACATTGTCAGTGTCCATCACCATATATAGTCAGAATATTTTCCTTGTGATGATAACTTTTAAGATCTAACTCTCATAACAACTTTCAAATATACAGTACAATATTATAAACTGTAGTCAGCGTGCTATACATTACATCCCTATGACCTCTTTATTTTATAAATGGAAGTTTGTATCTTTTGACACCCTCCACCCATTTTGCTCATTCCTAACCTCCCTACTTTTGAAACTACCAGTCTCTTCTCCATGTATGAGCTTGTTTTCGTTACATTTTGTCTTTTTAGATTTCACATATTAATGGACCATTCAGGATTTGTCTTCTTGAATGCTCTTTTAGAATGTGTTTTTTAAATATATAAGTAAAAAAAATAATAATAAAAATAAAAAATAAAAATAAATATATAAGTAATATGTTACAATTATAGTTTACTTGTTCCCATTCGTGTCTTTCCCTGATGATCTTTCTTTTTTTAATTACTGGAAACTTATTGAAAGTCATTAAATCCAAAGTTCTTGAGTGAAAAACCAATGAGAAAAACCTAAGATTATAAATTAATACTTAGCAAAATTTGTTTTCCAGGAAAACTATCTTATTGCACTATACACAATTGATTAATAAATAGCAACTTGGCGGATGAAGTGCAGTTTAACATCAGTTGATAAACATTGTAACTAGATTTAAATAATTAGCTTAATTCTTTCTTTCCCAGTCTCGTATGATGACAAGATCAAGCTGAATATTATTTTTAGCAGATGAAGGAAAGAATAGGAACTCAGATATATGATCATAAGTTACTCTCCTAGGTTGAAATTCCACACACTGCATACTAATCTGTCTTTTTTTTTTTTTTTTTAAATTCCATTCATTAGTTAAGCCAGTCTGCAAGAAAGAATCCTCGTTGCTATTTCTCACAAGGGCGCTATCTGTGAGAGGGGTCAGAATTATGTTTGTCAGGGTGTGGATGTGTCTGTATCTTATTTAAAATTTTGAGGAATATATGTATGCAATGTAATATCTTAAGAAACATATTTCAAGTCTGGTGGAGTTAAAACTGTTTCAACATCACTGTGCCAGCACTTTCATTATCCAGCACTGTACTTTCATATTTTAATTTTACTGCAAATTTTTTTTCTGTTCACAAGATCCTTAGGTTTTCCTTCTTTTTATCCTTGTTTTTTATCTCATAATATCCTTACCTGTCAGATACCAAAGCATTTTGGTGTTATTTATTGTAAATAGTTGTTTGCTAGCCCTTCCATGATGAGACCATTGAGGACTTTCTCATCTTCTTTTCTCTATTGCATGATGGAATGTACTCATGAGAAGACATTGTCCTAGCATTCTTATGACAAGTATCATATTATTCTCATTGTATCATCATGACCTTGAGACTTTGACAAGCTAAGCTCTTTGTATATTAAAATATCAAAGCTTCCTTTGTTTCCTTTTTATGTACTGTTGTTTTGTGCTTAAGTCATGCCCCACTCTTCTGGACCCCAGCCCAGGCTGCAGTCCACCAGTGACACTGTCCATGAAATTCTCCAGGCAAGAATACTAGAGTGGGTTGCACTTTCCCTCTCCAGGGGATCTTCCTGACCTAGGGATTGAACCAGTGACTTCATTGACAGGCAGATTCTTTACCGCTGAGCCAACAGGGAAGCCCTATATGTCTGTATGTCTGAATGTAAATTCCAATCATGTCTAAAATCACATATGTCATTGCTCTTTCATTCCTCTCTGTGTGTGTATGTGTGTATTAGGTGGGGTTGAAAATTACATGTGCCTGTGTATATGGAGCACTTTTTGTAATTTCTTAAACTGTTCCCACGGAAATGAACAATCAGAATCACACCTAAAGTCTGATAAATTATTTGTGTTTTCTTCATTAACTATTTTTAGGAGTATACTTGATATACAAAGCTGTGTTAGTTTCAGGTGTGTAGCAAAGTGATTTTGTTATACATGTACATGTATATGGGTTTCCGTGGTGCCTCAGATGGTAAAGAATCTGCCTGCAATCCAAGAGACCAGTATTTGATCCCTGGGTCAGCAAGAACCCCTGGAGGAGGAAATGGCAACCCACTACAGTATTCTTGCCTGGAAAATCCCATGGACAGAGGAGACTGGTGGGTTACATTCCACGGGGTCTCATAGAGTCAGAGATGTCTGAGCAACTAACACTGATTTCATACATATGTCTACTCTCTTTCAGATTCTTTTCCCCAATGGATTCTTGCAGAGTACTGAATAGAGTTCCCTGTGCCATACAGTAGGTCCCTGTTGGTTATCTATCTTATTATAGTAGTGTGTATATGTTAATCCTAAACTCCTAATTTATCCTTCCCCTGCTTTTCCACTTTGGTGACCATAAGTTTGTTTTCTAAGTTAAATATACTCATAAAATGAGTTGGGTCAGTGTCAGATTTAACTTACAATGATTTCAGTTGCCTTTGGGTTTTTTGTATAATTTACCTTGAAGGAAGAAGTTATGCTACAAAAGATAGCAAATTTGCACATTCTTAGTTTCAGTCTTCAGTGGCTGAAACTTATCTGCACCATGCATGGTTTATATATCAATATTATCTCAGATTATATCGGAGTAACTTACCCTCCTTTGGTCTTGGCCAGTTGCCGTGCATCCAGGATGAGGGGCTGGAGTGAGGGCTCACAGAGTTCTCATGGTTGGAAATCCCAGCCCCTGCCCATGCTGTACAGGATGGGGAGAAGCTGGCTTTGGCAGATTGGGCTCTGAGGACCTGGCTAACACAACTGTGTGTACAGGTAGAGCAGAAGTTCTGAGACAGATTTTCCCAGTGGGATTTGGGGGATAGCATGAAGAAGCAGATAAACTCCATATTCTCCCAGTAAATAGTCTGGAATTGGATAGTTTCTACTGCTTTGATGGAAATGCCCCACAGGGCCTCAGATGTTGGTGGTCAGCTGCTGCCACAGTGATGCTGTGCGTCCAATCACCTCAAACTCAGCACTTTACAACCACATTTAATTTCCATGCAGACATATGCAGGGCAGCCTGGCTTTAGTGCTCTAGTTGACCTCAGCTGCATCAGACTCTAAGCTCCAGGTTGGACCCTAGCCTCATCCACATTGGTCTCATCCCTTTGGGACCAGAGGAGTCAGACATGTGAGAGAAGAGGCTGAGAGCACAAGAACATCCCATAGCACATGTGTGTCTGCTGGTTTCATGCCTGTTAGTATCCCATGTAAGGAAAACACACATTCAAACATACAGTCAGTATGATAGAAAACATACTTTGCCATCAATGCAAACTGCAAAGCTGTAAAGCAAAGGAAATGGATACACGGTATAGAGTGAAGAACAGAGACCAAAATGTCAACTTTCCACAATTAGAAATCAGCTCTGTGTGTGTGTGTGTGTGTCTGTGTGTGTCTGTGTGTGTGTGTGTGTGTGTGTGTGTGTGTTGTCTGTGTTGTATGTGATAGAGAAAGAGAAAATCTGGGAGGAGCTTCATAAACTTTTTTTTTTTTCTATCTGCTCTTCCTTTTTTCCTTCACTGCAACTTCTCTAGAATTCACTCAGCACAACCTTAGCCCTCAAATATTTGCCTTGAGCTTCCCAGGTGGCACAGTATTAAAGAATCTGCCTGCCAGTGCAGGAGCTGCAAGAGACTCAGGTTTGATCCCTGGGTTGGGAAGATCCCCTGGAGGAGGAAATGGAACTCTCTCCTGTATTCTTGCTTGGGAAATCCCATAGACAGAGAAGCCTGGTGGGCTACTGTCCATGGGGTCACAAAAGAGTCAAACACGATCAAGTGACTAAGCATGCACACACTTGACTTGAACTCTGTATTCTGGGGATTATACACCAAGAGGCTGAGTCTGGGATTACAAACAGACTTTAGGATGGGACTTTGGAGTGGGTTGTATGACAATAGGAGGATGATGGTTGGCCCATTAGGATTGATAAGAGGGTGTTGAAAATCAGTGGTAGGCAGTGGTGGCATATTGTTAAAACTTCCATTTGTATTTAACATAGCACTTCCCTGTTGGCTCAGATGGTAAAGCATCTGCCCGCAATGTGGGAGACCTGGGTTCAATCCCTGGGCTGGGAAGATGCCCTGGAGAAGGACATGGCAACCCACTCCATTATTCTTGCCTGGAAAATCCCTTGGACAGAGGAGCTGGTAGGCTACAGTCCCTGGGGTCTCAAAGAGTTGGACATGACTGAGCGATTTCACTTCACTTTTGTATTTAACATAGACAAGATAGAAGTAGAAGGTGACCATATGAGGTATCAAGTTCTGCTTCCCTTAAAAGCTGTGATCTCAAGATGTGCTGGGGCTTTTGCTGATGACATTTCAAGCTTTGCAGAAAGAATATGATAGGTACATGCAGCTAAATGTAAACTTAAATCATGCTCTGAGATGCAGAGGGCTTGCAGATGATCCCTAAAGAAAACCCTTCCATGTCTTCAAAGGAGAACCTCAAGAAGATGATTCTGTTGAAAGGAAAGGAAAGTGAAGAATATGAATTATGAAAATACTGTTTTTGCAAAAGACACTAAATGTGCAGTTGTGTCACAATTAGAACCCTGATATGGTAGAAGTGGAATTCAGATCTAGGTTGGATTTGTTCAATCACTAAGTCATGTCTGCCTCTTTGTTACTGCATTTAGCATGCCAGGCTTCTCTGTCCTTCACTATCTCCAGGAGTTTGCTCAGACTCATGTCCATTGAGTTGGTGATGCTATCCAACCATCTCATCCTCTGTTGCTTCCTTCTACTTTTGTCTGTAATGTGTCCAGTCATCAGTGATAGACTTATTTGGGTAAATGAGCTAAGGAATCTTGAAATCCAAAATGCCACCAGATACCTGACTGATAAAAGAAGCTCTTTCTTTCCAAAGAAAGGAGGTAGACTGGGCAACAGATTGTTCAGGGCAGGACATTGTTCAGTAATAACCACTGCTGAATTTCAGGTTCACTCAGGGTCAGGGAATGATGATAGTGAAGGTATGTCTTTCTAACAGGTAGACACATCTTTTATTTTCATTATCAAGGGAGCAAAATCTGCAATAATTTTTCACATTATTTCTATCAGATGAAGGAGAGGCAGCTAGAGATATGAATCTATACTGACCCAAAAGCACTTAATTTGGCCAACTTGTCAATGACACAAAATGAATAAGATTGAAAACTCAGAGATGAAGAAATTTGAAGAAGTTATATGTGAACACATCTTTGAAAGTAGTCTTATAAATGCTATCTCATGGTAATGTTCAGCAGCACTTCCGTGACATTATACCATATTCAATATTTCCTTGATTTATTTTTATTTTTTAAATATAAATTTATTTATTTTAATTGGAGGTTAAGTACTTTACAATATTGTATTGGTTTTGCCATACATCAACATGCATATACACCAAGGAAGGCAGAATATTTCCTTGATTTAAAGGATATACTTTAGAGCAAAAAAAGATAACAGTTGGCTTAACCGAGGACTTCCCTAGTTGTCTCAATAACCCCATTACTCGGAAACATTTGTATTGATTCAATGGAGAAATGCCCATTTGAATGTTTAGCTGCAATCCTATTATGTGGGTTTAGGGCATTCTTGTTCAATTGCTAATAAATGGTGCTATATCCCTAGCAGGCTTCTATGGTGGCTCAGTGGTAAAGAATCTGCCTGCCAATAAAGGAGACATGGGCTGTACACCTGGGTCAGGAAGATCCCCTGTGGAAGGAAATGGTAACCAACTACAATATTTTTGACAGAGGAGCCTGGTGGGCTACAATCAATGGAGTCACAAAGAGTTGGACGTGACTTAGCGATTAAACAACAACGTTGTCCGCAGTGGGTCATGGAACCAAGAGTTTGAAGTAGAAACCTGCTGACCATGACTCTTTGTGATAGATGGTAGAATGTCTGTACTTCCTTTTCTCACAGCTTTATTTCTGTTGGCAAAGTGGCACTGATCTGCAGAGGGTGGATGCTTGCATTGGTTGACAGTGGGGATTTCACTGAAGTTGGAACCACAATTTCCACATTGCCCCATTGGTCTTGTTCTGGTAAACTGTCAGAACAAGACAGTTGCCCCCAAAAGCAGTGTAATTTGGTGCATGTTTCACATGAGCTGAGAAAAATAGCCATCCTGGTGTTTCTGGATAGTCTACAGATGTCAGTTATATCTGGTTGGTTGATGGTGCTATTGAATTCAAGTATGGCCTCACTGATTTTTCTGCTTGCTAGATCTATTTCTGATAGAAGATTTCAAGGTCTGCTCAGCTCAGCTCAGCTCAGTCGCTCAGTCGCATCTGACTCTTTGCGACCCCATGAATCACGGCACGCCAGACCTCCCTGTCCATCACCAACTCCCGGAGTTCACTCAGACTCACGTCCATTGAGTCAGTGATGCCATCCAGCCATCTCATCCTCTGTCGTCCCCTTTTCCTCCTGCTCCCAATCCCTTCCAGCATCAGAGTCTTTCCCAATGAGTCCACTCTTCTTATGAGGTCGCCAAAGTACTGGAGTTTCAGCTTTAGCATCATTCCTTCCAAAGAAATTGCAGGGCTGATCTCTTTCAGAATGGACTGGTTGGATCTCCTTGCAGTCCAAGGGACTCTCAAGAGTCTTCTCCAACACCACAGTTCAAAAGCTTCCATTCTTCGGCGCTCAGCCTTCTGCTAGATCTGTCTATATCTGATAGAAAAGTATTGAAGTCTCTAACTATGATAGTATATCCATCTCTTTCTCTCTAGTTTTCTCCAGTGTTGTCTCAGGTAATTTGATACTCTGTTACATGTGGATAAAGGATTACAATATCTAATTGGGCAATTGACTCCTTTATCTTTATGTAATCCCCATTTATCCCTGATAACATTCCTTCCTCCAAAGTGCACTCATGATATCAGCATAGCTACTGCTGCTCTCTTTAGGTTAGTTGTTACCAATACATACCTTTCTCCATTCCTTCACTTTTAATAGATATGTCTTCTTATCTGTAGAGATTTTCTTGTAGACTGCATGTAGTTGGTTATCTATCTTTTTATTGCCATATTTAAATGATTGAGATTTAAACAGACTATCAATGAAGTTGAATTACTCTCAGCCATATTTGTTACTATTTTCTATTCTTTTCTATTTGTCATTTGTTGCTGTTTTACTCCCTTTTGTGTTTTTGAGTGAACATTTTATGTGATTCCATGTTCTATCTGTCCCTCCAACTTGAGAATCAGTAGTTTTCTTTGTGACTTCACATCTAACAGATTAAATGAGAGTTTCCAGTTTTTTTCAGCTTTTTAGCATTGTTATGATGAAGTGATGATATTCAAGTACTTACCTATTGGGCCAGAAACAGTAGTGCACAAAAGTTTTTTAAGTTTAATATAATCTCATGTGTCTATTTTTATTTTCATTTCCTGCATTTTTTGTGTCATATCCAAGAAATCATTGCCACAGCCAATGACAGGATATATCCTCTCTATATTTCTTTACAAGTTTTTTATAGTTTGGGATCTTATTTTTAGGTCTTTATTCATTTTCAGTTCTTTTTGTATATCATATATATAAGATGCAAATTAATTATTTTGCTTAGAGATATCCAGTTTTACAAACAATGGTAAATAAGGATACTATTTATATCTGGTTATCAAAGGATTTAAAAGATAGATTAATTAAAAGCAATGCATGTGTTAATAACATAATATTGCTAACATTTGAGTTTGGAAATATAAATATCTGCAGATAGAAAAACATCCAGTAGATATATTTGCCTTCAGAGAAGAGAGGTGGGTGGTTAGCAGAGACAAAGCACAGATTTATATTTTATAGTATATTTTTTCTATCATTTTAATGTTTTACCATATAAACAGTTTTTTAAAATGGTAAATTAATTATGAAAATGTTTTCCTTTCTAATGAGTTATATTCTTCTCTTGTTTTTAATTTTTTTTCTAGAGCGATTATCTTGTTTCTCATCCCAATTTTTATTGTCTCTGATTCTTCAGAGATTTTAAAAATTTGATAGCAAGGGATGAGTCACATTAATTGATATGCACTGAATGAGTAGAAACTCGAGTGTTTCATTACCTGAAGCAATTTCTGTGGATTTTATTAACCTTAGAGTTATTTTTGACCAGAATTGTTTTATGAGGTCATTCAGTATCTCTTGCCAATAAAAATGAACATAAGGTTAGTGAATTGTTGTTGACAATAATTCTATTTATTTAGAACAACAGCTATAAGTAGAAAATGCATCAAGAATCTGCATTGGGTGATATATTTTTATAGAAACTGGTGAGAATGTATTGTCTAATTTTTAGTTATATTGCTAAACTACAATCATATCAGATAGTTACCATTAGACAGACAGATTTGATTGTTATTTAGAAAACTGGGCAGCTCAGTGATAGTAATTAAATAATATTGTCAGAGAACAAATTAATCTCATCTGCCTCTCCTTTGCTCTCTTATTAGAAAGCCTTTCTAGCAATGCTTCCAAGGCACTAAATCAAATTAATATTTCAAAATAGGCCTTTCTACTGCAAGGTCCCTGTGCCTTCTTAGGTAATACACTTCAGTGTATGTTCCAAGATATTAAATCCTGTGTAACCTCTACTAAAATGCTCTAGAGCTCAAATGTTAATCAGAATCTTTTGGCAAGAACAGAATTTTAATGGAATTGCTTGGTTCTTATTTAAAGCAGAAATGTAGTCCCTGAAGTATAGGGCAAAACCTTGGCATGTTAGAGGATACCTTCTCTGATATTCATTTAAAAAGGGTGATCAGAACCTACAATGAATGCTACACATACAAGCTAGTGGCATTGGATATCTAGGTTTTGACATTAACCTTCTCCTTTATGGAAATAATTGATTTCTCTCTCTTTGATAATAAAAACAAAAAGGTGTATCTGTATCATGTTTACATATATATATGTGCTTAGTCACTCAGTTATGTCCAACTCTTTGCAAACTCATGGACTGTAGCCTGCCAGGCTGTATCACATTTACTAATTTATTTCTCATTCAGAGCATATTGTGACCCATCTTAGTTAATTTTCTCTGAGAACCTTTCAGGACTCCAGAAAAGGAGTGAGCTTAATTTTAATCCTTTGCTTCTCATTTTCTTCTGTCACATTTCCAGATATAAGTGGTAGTAAAAGTATTTTTTTATGTTATAGCAAAAGCAAAAGAATTTGATCTCTGAAAACTCTTTTTTGAGATTTGGCATGAAGAAAAAGTCACTGTTCAGCTTCACAGAGGGTATCTGAATATATATATCCTCAAATACTGATTGCATAATTATATTTTATGGAAGAAGCACATTTTCTGTAAATTGGGGAGAAAAAAAACTTAAACGCTACTTTCCTTATTAAAGGATGGGCATATTGTTTTTTAATGTCGCAAAATATATATTTGTCTTTTGTCATTTATTTTTAAGGAAATTTTTGTTTCTACTTTAAAAGCAACTATTTGCTCTTTTACTAATTTTGGCTCTGTAAATGGGGGATCATGAATTTCTACACAGGAGTCATTAAGCATATGGAAGGTAGAAACTTGATCATATATTTTTACTAAGGAGTTTTGACTTATAAAGAAAGTGAAGTCACTCAGTCATGTCTGACTGCAACGCCATGGACTGTAGCCTGCCAGGCTTCTCTGTCCATGGGACTTTCCAGGCAAGGGTACTGGGGTGGGGGCCATTTAATAAGTTGTGGTGCAGAGTGCATCATCATCAATTCCAACTCCATTATTATAATCCTTTCCATTATTAATGATCATCCTTATCTGATTATGTTCCATGGCTAGAAACTATATCATCAAGAGGACTTCCCTGGTGACTCAGTGAGAAAGAATCCACCTGCCAATGCAGGAGTCAAGAGTTCAACCCCTGGAGGAGGATCCCCTGGAGGAGGAAACGGCTACCCACTCCAGTATTCTTGCCTGGGAAATCCCATGGACAGAGGAGCCTGGAGGGGTCACAAAAGAGTTGGACATGACTTAGAGACTAAACAAACATACTATTAAGAAATCACCATCCAAATTAACCCTAAGCAAAATATCTATGGAGTTCAAAGGCATAGACATCTGCAGATACCAAAAAAACTTGCAAATAGTACAGTATGTGTTTCAGTCCAGATATCTCAGTCCAGATATCTTGTATTCCAATGTTTGTATCATTCTAGCAAAATGTTATCTGCTAGAAGAAAATGTTAGCAATAAATATTAGATTTCATCTTTATAATCAGTTTATCCAAACATTAACTTGTAAACAATAAAAGCTTCATCCTCAGAAATGTTTAGGAGCAAACATAAAGGTATAGCTGGGCTAAAAATTCTACAAAAAAATTTCTGCTTTGCTGTTCCATTTGAGTAGAGAAGGGAATCAAATGCACTTTGGGGGAATAAAAAGAAGAATAAGGGAGGCAAAACTGATTGAAAGGCTATGAGGCAAATTCAGAGTGGTCAGTCATAATATTGTCTGAAATAATTTGTATGCTAAGTATATTTATATCCATATGTAGGTCTCAGAATATTCTTCAACTTTATTTGCTTCATATACAGTTATTTACAAACAATACACAATGTGTAAAAGTATAAAAAATCAGAAATTAGTCTTGTTTTTGTGCATCTCTTAAACCAGAATATAATCTAAATATACAGCACTTCATTTGCAAAAGGCATATTTAACTCTGTGAAATGTAGGATGTACCTAATATTGGGCCATTTACAAATCACCTTTGTACATTTATGCTTATATTTGGACTTTTCTACTCACTTTGATTCTAAATTTTATGATTATGATTTTACAAAAATATCATTGACATGTTTTCTGTAGAGAAAAGAGAAATTAGAAAAATAAGACATTCTTCGGTTGCTCTGTCATGTACAACTTTTTGAGATCCCATGGGCTGCGGCACACCAGGCTTCCCTGTCCTTCACTATCTCTTGGAGTTTGCTCTAACTCATGTCCATTGAATTGATAATACCATCCAACTTTCTCATCCTCTGTAGCTGCCTCCTCCTACCCTCAATCTTTCTGAGCATCAAGGTCTTTTCCAATGAGTTGGCATTTCACATCAGGTAGCCAAACTACTGGGGCTTCAGGTTCAGCGTCAATCCTTCCAATGAATATTCAGGGTTGATTTCTTTTAGAATTGACTGATTCGTTTCTCCTTGCCGTCCAAGGGACTCTCCAGAGTATTTTCCAGCACCACAGTCTGAAAGAATCAGTTCTTTCTTTGGTGCTCACCCTTCTTTATGGTCCAACTCTCACATCTGTACATGAGTACTAGAAAACCCATAGCCTTGGCTTTACAGACCTTTGTTGACAATTGATGTCTCTGCTTTTGAATATTCTGTCTAGGTTTGTCATAACTTTTCTTCCAAGGAGCAAGCATCTTTAAATTTCATGGCTGCAGTCACCATCCACAGTGATTTTGGAGCCCAAGAAAATAAAGTCTGTCACTGTTTCCATTGTTTCCCCATCTATTTGCCATGAAGCGATGGAACCAGATGCCATGATCTTCATTTCTTGAATGCTGAGTTTTAAGCAAGCTTTTTCACTCTCCTCTTTCACCTTCATCAAGAGGCTCTTTAGTTCCTCTTTGCTTTCTGCAATTAGGGTGGTGACACCTGCATATCTGAGTATATTGCTATAGATATGATTTATTTGCCTTAACAATTTGGTGAAAACACTGATAAGGAGCAACACATATTAACTGAAAGTATGTCATTCAAGATTTTCAAAAAGGCTTTGGTGAAAACCACATGCATACATGAAGTGCTAATGCTAAAAGAGAATTCTGTACTAAAATGTAGGCTGAACTGATTCTAGCCAGTTTAAAAAGGATGAAGAGGAAATAAAACAAATATTGAATAAAAAGAGAGAAAACATAAATGTGAATTCTCTGTATAAGTAGATGTGGATTAAATTGTTGCCTAATGAACCTAATGCCTACAATTATTCCCAGATAATAAGAAGGGTTTTAGAGGCACATTAACTCTTTCAAACCACTAACCACCTAATTTGCAATTAGGGAATATTTCACAGAAGATATAACAGAAGCTGCTAAATATTTTTAGATATTTCTTGAAATTTGCACTATAAAACTTCATGGAAGACTGAAAAGCTGGGTTTATAGATGATTGTAACTGTGCAAATTAAAATAAACCATGAAACATTTGAAATTTTAGTATTTAATAGGATATGTTTTCTTTGTAAGACATGGGGGATTTTTAGGCTTTATGATATTTCACTCTAGCAAACATTTTACTTTATGATCTATTTAAGTATAAAAATTTCTTGTTGATTTTTTCTTTTTTGACCTCAACCACATTTCAAAGCATCATTTGCATGTTATGGAGATAAACTTTAAGTACTTGAGTTGGATAGAGAGTTCTAAAGTAGAATATGAGATCCACTACTAAGACTCATATGTCATCAATGAGAATTCATGAAATGCTAATCATTTAATGAGAACAACTTAAACAATATTTATAGCTTAGTCAATGGATTCTGTGTGTTCAGTAATGTTATACCATAAGATTCTCTAGAGATAAAGAATAATACAACAAACAAATATAAATGTATTTTCTCCTATTTTTCCTTAATTTTGATTGTTTATTATTATTTGATGGCTTGTAATTATTTTATTTACAAACCATCCATTATTCTAATGGTTTGCAATTATTTAAAAGACTATATTTAAGCTAGAAACAATACAAGATTAATTTCAGTTGGAGTTTGAAGCGATGTCTATTGTAAACTAAACTTGTTTTCAACAAAACATGTTTTGTAAAATGTCTCCAGTTTTTCTCATTTGAACTACTGTAAGAAAGGTATTTTCAAAGCTTTAAAATTGCTCCCTTCATGATATTTAATCAGCAGAACAGATTCATTTTTATTTACTCAAATTTCTTCATTATTTATTTTGAAATTTTAAGAAGACTTAGAATTTATTAAAGCAGATCTCTTGCCACTACATATTTACTAAGCCTTTGAAATATAATTTGAATTTGATTCAATCTTCTATATCTTAAGGAAAAAAATATTTGTTACCTGCTATGGTGATTGCAGCCATGGAATTAAAAGACATTTACTCCTTGGAAGAAAAGTTATGGCCAACCTAGATAGCATATTCAAAAGCAGAGACATTACTTTGCCGACTAAGGTCCGTCTAGTCAAGGCTATGGTTTTTCCTGTGGTCATGTATGGATGTGAGAGTTGGACTGTGAAGAAGGCTGAGCACCGAAAAATTGATGCGTTTAAACTGTGGTGTTGGAGAAGACTCTTGAGAGTCCCTTGGACTGCAAGGAGATCCAACCAGTCCATTCTGAAGGAGATCAGCCTTGCGATTTCTTTGGAAGGAGTGATGCTAAAGCTGAAACTCCAGTACTTTGGCCACCTCATGCGAAGAGTTGACTCATGGGAAAAGACTCTGATGCTGGGAGGGATTGGGGGCAGGAGGAAAAGGGGACGACCGAGGATGAGATGGCTGGATGGCATCACTGACTTGATGGACGTGAGTCTGAGTGAACTCCGGGAGTTGGTGATGGACAGGGAGGTCTGGCGTGCTGCGATACATGGGGTCGCAAAGAGTCCGACACGACTGAGCGACTGAACTGAACTGACTGAATATATTTTTGAATGAAAGAGAAACTCTGTCTGGTGTCCAGTGAAATTAAAACATTGATTAATTTCTAGCGCCTGTCACCATACTCTGAATATCCAATAACTACTTTGTCAATTAATCCAGAAGATAAGCATATGTGATTGTAAAAGTGTATAGTGTAGCCCTTAAAAGTAGAAGCTCTAAAGTGACAAAAATGAGAACGTGAACTTCCCCTTCTACCCTTCTCAGTACTTATCTTAAAAATTACATTTCTAATTCTCAGTTCTCTGTCAGAAATGCTATTTCTCAGAGGGTTACCTTCAACATAAAAATTAAATCTTTGCTAATAAAATCTTTCCTGCAATTCTTAGTGGAAATTGAATGTGAAGAAATAGTCATTATTTTCATTAAAAAGTTATTTCACTTCATTTTTCCCACTGGAAATATGTGTTGATTAATGTATGATAGAATTCTGTAACAGAAAATAAGATAAATATCATTAAGAGAAATATTTTTTGAACAACAAATAAATTCAAAATTCAACTGGACATGATGCTGTCAACCTTAGTTTAAATTTGCTAAATTCAAGTGTCAATCCTCTAATATAAAGCATACTATACTTTTTTTTTACATCATTCTCAATTGTCAATTAAACTGATGTGCTATTTCTAATGTGAAGAATATTAGTCTGACAATCTTTTCAGTTATGTCAAGACAAAAAAATTTTGATATAAATTCAAATGAGCCCATTCCTATTTTCAAACATATGCTTCTATATACTCTGTTTCTTTGTTCTGTGTAGCATAGATACATATATATTGCACATTACCATTTTTTCAACAATTTAAGGGTTTTTTTTTTTTTTTTGAGTACAGAGCTCTTGCTAAAGTGAAATATAGTATAAAGGGTAAAATTCTAATCATTGAGTTCTTTGACTTCATGAGATTCATATTTGAGTCATTTAGCTATTTGTACCCTTATTGGCCTTGGAATACAGAATGAAGCAGGGCAAAGGCTAATAGGGTTTTGCCAAGAGAATGCACTGGTCATGGTAAACACCTTCTTCCAACAACACAAGAGAAGACTCTACAGAGTCTTGGACATCACCAGATGGTCAACACCAAAATCAGATTGATTATAATCTTTGCAGCCAAAGATGGAGAAACTCTATACAGTCAGCAAAAACAAAACCAGGAGCTGACTGTGGCTCAGATTACGAACTCCTTATTGCCAAATTCAGACGTAAATTGAAGAAAGTAGGGAAAAGTTATGACCAATCTAGATAGCATATTCAAAAGCAGAGACATTACTTGCTGACTAAGGTCTGTCTAGTCAAGGCTATGGTTTTTCCAGTGGTCATGTATGGATGTGAGAGTTGGACTGTGAAGAAAGCTGAGCACCGAAGAATTGATGCTTTTGAACTGTGGTGTTGGAGAAGACTCTTGAGAGTCCCTTGGACTGCAAGGAGATCCAACCAGTCCATTCTGAAGGAGACAATCCTGGGATTTCTTTGGAAGGAGTGATGCTAAAGCTGAAACTCCAGTACTTTGGCCACCTCATGCGAAGAGTTGACTCATTGGAAAAGACTCTGATGCTGGGAGGGATTGGGGGCAGGAGGAGAAGGGGACGACAGAGGATGAGATGGCTGGATGGCATTACTGACTCGATGGATGTGAGTCTGAGTGAACTCCGGGAGTTGGTGATGGACAGGGAGGCCTGGCGTGCTGCAATTCATGGGGTCACAAAGAGTCAGACACGACTGAGTGACTGAACTGAACTGAACTGAACTGAACAGGGAAAAACCACTAGGCAATTCAGGTATGACCTAAATCAAATCCCTTATAATTATACAGTGGAAGTGAGAAGTAGATTTAAGGGACTAGATCTGATAGACAGAGTGCTTGATAAACTATGGATGGAGGTTCATGACATTGTACAGGAGACAGGAATCAAGACCACCCCCAAGGAAAGGAAATGCAAAAGAGCAAAATGGCTGTCTGAGGAGGCCTTACATATAGCTGTGAAAAGAAGGGAAACAAAAAGCAAAGGAGGAAAGGAAAGATATACTCATTTGAATGCAGTGTCCAAAGAATAGCAGGAGAGATAAGATAGCCTTCCTCAGTGACCAATGCAAAGAAATAGAGGAAAACAATAGAATGAGAAAGATTAGAGATCTCTTCAAAAAAAATTAGAGATACCAAGGGAAATTTTCTTGCAAAGTTGGGCACAATAAAGGACAGAAATTGTGTGGACCTAACAGAAGCAGAAGATATTAAGAAGAGATGGCAAGAATACACAGAAAAACTGTACAAAAAAGATCTTCATGAACCAGATAATCACAATGGTGTGATCACTCACCTAGAGCCATACATCCTGGAATGGGAAGTCAAGTGGGCCTTAGGAAGCATCACTATGAACAAAGCTAGTGGAGGTGATGGAATTCCAGTTGAGCTGTTTCAAATACTGAAAGATGATGCTGTGAAAGTGCTGCACTCAATATGCTAGCAAATCTGGAAAATTCAGCAGTGGTCACAGGACTGGAAAAAGTCAGTTTTCATTCCAATCCCAAAGAAAGGCAATGACAAAAAATTCTCAAACTACTGCACAATTGCACTCATCTCACTCATTTGAGATTAGTGCACTCATTTGAGCTAGT
Source organism: Oryx dammah (assembly GCF_014754425.2). Taxonomy (NCBI): domain Eukaryota; kingdom Metazoa; phylum Chordata; class Mammalia; order Artiodactyla; family Bovidae; genus Oryx; species Oryx dammah. The sequence goes on from NW_024070185.1 coordinate 3,550,507, forward strand.
AAAGTAATGCTCAAATTTCTCCAAGCCAGACTTCAACAATATGCAAACCGTGAACTTCCAGATGTTCAAGCTGGTTTTAGAAAAGGCAGAGAAACCAGAGATCACATTGCCAACACCCACGGGGTCATCAAAAAAGCAAGAGAGTTCCAGAACAAACATCTATTTCTGCTTTATTGACTATGCCATAGCCTTTGACTGTGTGGATCACAATAAAATGTTGAAAATTCTGAAAGAGAAGGGAATGTCAGACCACCTGACCTGCCACTTGAGAAACCTGTATGCAGGTCAGAAAGCAACAGTTAGAACTGGACATGGAACAACAACTGTGCACGGAAAAACTGTACATTTGGTGACTGCTTCCAAATAGGAAAAGGAGTATGTCAAGGCTGTATATTGTCACCATGCTTATTTAAGTTATATGCAGAGTACATCATGAGAAATACTAGTCTGGATGAAGCACAAGCTGGAATCAAGATTTCTGGGAGAATTATCAATAATCTCAGATATGCAGATGGAACCACCCTTATGGCAGAAAGTGAAGAAGAAATAAAGAGCATCTTGATGAAAGTGAAAGAGGAGACTGAAAATTTTGCCTTAACGCTCAACATTCAGGAAACTAAGATCATGGCATTTGGTTCCATCACTTCACGGCAAATAGATGGGGAAATAGTGGAAGCTGTGCATACTATTTTGGGGGGCTCCAAAATCACTGCAGATAGTGACTGCAGCCATGAAATTAAAAGATGCTTATTTCTTGGAAGAAAAGTTATGACCAATCTAGACAGCATATTAAAAGGCAGAGACATTACTTTGCCAATAAAAGTCCATATAGTCAAAGCTATGGTTTTTCCAGTAGTCATGTATGGATGTGAGATTTGGACTATAAAGAAAGCTGAGCACTGAAGAATTGATCCTTTTGAACTGTGGTATTGGAGAAGAGTGTTGAATGGACTTGTCTTTGGACTTCAAGGAGATCAAACCAGTCGATCCTAAATGAATTCAGTCCTAGGTGTTCATTCGAAGGACTGATGTTGAAACTGAAAGTCCAACACTTTGGCCATGTGATGTGAAGTGCTGAATCATTTGAAAAGATTGAGGATGGGAGGAGAAGGGGACAACAGAGGTTGAGATGGTTGGATGGCATCACTGACTTGATGGACATGAGTTTGACGAAGCTCTGGGAGTTGGTGATGGACAGGGAGGCCTGGCATGCTGTAGTCCATGGGGTCGCATAGAGTCAGACATGACTGACCAACTGAATTCAACTGAACCCTATTATAAAGTTATAGCCCTTTTCAGCAGATGCAAAGAGAATGGCACTTGAATTGTTCTGTTTCGTATTACCTTCCTGGCAATAACCTATTAATCCCAACCACAGTCTGACCACTATACCATGTCCTTCTCTTCAGAACTAACCCTGATTAATGAACTAGGTACATTTCCAGTGATACAAAAAGAAGGAAGAAAGAGTTTGGGATATGTTTTTTTTTGTTGTTTATTTGTTTGTTTGTTTGTTTTTCATAATTCACTAGTTGGTTTTATTTTGGGTATTTCTTAACCGTGGCCAAAGCTACGCAGAGTGTTGTACTTTGCTACAGCTGTCCGAGCAAACTAATACACATCATCCGTAAGATGGGTGAATCTTAACACCATCTTCACTTAGCTCTTAAGGTTGTCCTGAGTCAAACAGACATGAATTCCTTTGTAGACTATGAGGTACTATACAAATGTAAGTAGTTGTTATTCACAGCGTCCCTTGGAAACCTGGAGAAATGGTGCCTCAGTGGTAAAGAACCTGCCTGCCAGTGCAGGAGATACGGGTTCAATCCCTGGTCTGGGATGATCCCCCATGCCTCTGAGCAACGAAGCCCGTGTGGCACAACTGTTGAGCCTGGGCTCTAGGGCCCCGGGAACAACAACTACTGAGCCCTTGTGCTGCAGCTACAGAAGCCTGCTTGCCCTAGAGCCCATGCTGTGCAACAGATGAAGCCACCATAGTGAGAAGCCCAAGTACCACAGTGAGAGACTAGCCTCTGCCCTCTGCAACTCAAAAAAACCTGCACAGCAACCAAGACCCAAAACAGCCAAAAACAAAATAAAGAAACTAAAATTATATATATATGTATATATATACATATATATATATATATATAAGCCTCTGATTCATGTTGATGTTTGACAGAACACAACAAAATTATGTAAAGCAATTATGCTTCAATTAAAAAAAAATTTTTTTAAGGGTCAGATACAACTTAGCAACTAAATAGCAATCTTAATAAAAAAATTATCTTGTTAAGATTGAACTTTTTGAGGAGTTTTGATTATTTTTTTTAATTTTTAAAGAAAATTATTTAATAATAATCAATTAATTAGTGATAAAAATGAGAACATAAATTCTGTGCTTTGGTTATCGCTATTTTTTCTTTCATCAGAATTCCTATTTTCAAATTTTAAACTTTTTATTTTGTATTGAGTTATAGCCAGTTAACAATGTTATGGTAGTTTCAGGCATATGGATTTTAAAAAAGTTTATCTGATTAAAAAAAGGAGAAAGAAATGAAAAACAATGGCATAAAGCCAAGGAATTATGTTTTATGACTTAAATAAATGAGTTTGGGAATATTCATTAAATTAAATTTTCCCTAATGTATTTAATGATTTAGGATAAATTCAATATTTTGAATGAAAATAACCAACTTAAGATTCTTTGTTTTAAGGTTGTATATTTGTTTAAACAGCATGATCGCTGTCTAAATATCCTCAAATATTCACAGAGAGGATAAAAACACATTTATCCTAAATAGCTCACATGTTTCAAAGATTTGCTGTTATTCCCTCCCTCAGTTGTTTCTGACTCTTTGCGACCCTATGGACTGCAGCACACAAGACTTTGCTTGACCTTCACGATATCCCGGAGTTTGCTCTGACTCATGTCCATTGAGATGATGCTATCCAACCATCTCATCCTCTGTAGCCCCCTTCTTCTCCTGCCCTCAATCTTATCCAGCACCAGAGTCTTTTCCAATGATTTGGCTCTTTGCTTCAGGTGATCAAAGTATTGGAGATTCAGCTTCAGCATCAGTTCTTCCAATGAATATTCAGGGTTGACTTTCTTTAGGATTTACTGGTTTGATCTTCTTGATGTCCAAGCAACTCTCAACAGGCTTCTCCAGCACCACAGTTCAAAAACATCAATTCTTTGGTGTTCAGCTTTCTTTATTGTCCAACTCTCACATCCAGACACAACACTGGAGGAACTATCGCTTTGACTATATGGACCTTTGTTGGCAAAGTGATGTCTCTGCCTTTTAATATTCTGTGTGGGTTTGTCATAGCCTTTCTTCCATAATAATCTTTCCAGAGATTATTAGGTGCTAAACATTGCACTATGGACATTACATAGGTTATTATATTTAATCATTAAAATAACAACTTAATGGAATAATGATAGTATTCCACTGTTATGTTTATTTTTAAATTAATAAACTATATTTTAGAGCAGATTTCAATTTACAGCAAAATTGACTGGAAAGTACAGTTTCCATAAATACCTTGTATTCCCCTCCCCTTCTGAACAACCTCCCAATATATCAACATTCCGAATCAGAGTTCTACATATGGCAACCCACTCCAGTATTCTTGTCTGGAGAAGCCCATGGACAGTGGAGCCTTGAGGGCTACAGTCCATAGGATCACAAAGAGTCAGACATGACTGAGCAACTGACGCTTTCACATACTTACAAATGTATAAAGTTCATAATTTATGATAGGTGTTCACTCAGTGTTATAATATATTTGCTTTTGGATGGGTTTATAATGCATCTATCCACTGTTATGGTATCATAAAATATCTGCCTGATAATGTAATGCCATAAATATCATCTGTGCTCTGCTGATTCATTCCTGCTGACCCTCAGCTCCTGGAAACCACTGATCTTATTGTCTCCGTAGTTTTGCTTTTTTTCAGAAGTAGTGTAGCTGGAATCACACAGCACAGATCCTCTTCAGATTCGTTTCTTTCACTTAATAACATGCATTTAAATTTCCTTTATATCTTTTCATAACTTAGTAGCTTATTTCTTGTAGGCATCAAATACTATCCCATGGTCTGGATGGATTACTGATGACCCACTGATGACCAGTGTAGGACATCCTGATGACTGTGTTTCTGTGTTCAATTTCACTGACTTCTGCTCTATATTTTCTTTTTTTCTTCCAATTTGATTGAGACCCAATTGGCATACAGGATTGTATAAATTTTAAGATATATAACGTAATGAGTTGATTTATATCATGAAGTGATGGTCACAGTAAGTTTAGTGAACATCAACCATTCTATAAACATACAAAGCAAAAGAAAAAATATTTTTCTTTGTGATGAAAACTCTTAAAATTTACTGTTAACAGCTTTCATATTTGTTCATATATACATATAACATATAACAGTGTATGACTTGTGTTGAATCCATAGAACATATTTATATCACAACTGGAAGTGAGTACCTTTTGACAACTTTCATCTAATCCTCCTTCCCCCACCCTTGGTAGCCAGCCACAAATCTGATCTTTTTCTATGACTTCACTGGTTTGTTTGAAGCATAAGTGACCTATACCACTGTGTTAATTCCTGTTATACAACGAAGTAATTTACTCTTTCTGTACATTACAAATTATCACCATGTTAAGTCGAGTTACCATCTGTATCTGTCCAAAGATATTACATAATTACTGGCTATATTCCCTAAGATGTATATTTCATCCCTGTAATTTACTTATTTTGTAACTGGAAGTCTTTGCCTCTTAGCTGTCATCACTTATTTCACTCATTCCACCCAGCTCCTCCCTTCTGGCAATCGCCTGTTTGTTCTCCGTATTTATAACTATGTTTCTGTTTTGTCATACTTGTTCATTTGTTTTGTTTTTTTTAGATTCCACATATAAATGAAATCATACAGTATTTGCCTTTCTTCTCTGTCTGACTTATTTCACTTTCATATATTACCCTCTAAGTTTATCCACGTTGTCACAAATGATAAGATTTCATTACTTTTATTGCTGAGAGTTATTCCATTGTGTGTGTATATATATACACACACATACCATATCTTATTTATCCATGTCTTGATGAGCGCTTATGTTGCTTCAGTATCTTGGTTATTTAAATAATGATGCAGTGAACTTTGTGTGTGGTGTATATATGTCTTTTTTAAATTAATGTTTTTATGTTCCTTGGAAAAATACATAGAATTTGAACTGCTGGATCGTGTGGTATCTCTTTGCTTCTGTTTTTGACTTCCACTCTTCTTCTACATTTTGTGCTTTTAACTGAATATTTTCTATGATGCCATTTTCTCTCCTTTCTTAATATATCAGTTACTCTTCCTTTTTGTTTTTGTTTCTTAGTGGTTTCTTTTTTGATTTTGCAATATATACTTACAATTAATCTGAGTCCAAATTATACACCACTATTGGAGAAGGCAATGGCACCCCACTCCAGTATTCTTGCCTGGAAAATCCCATGGACGGAGGAGCCTGATGGGCTGCAGTTCATGGGGTCACTAAGAGCCGGAGACGACTGAGTGACTTCCCTTTCACTTTTCACTTTCATGCATTGGAGAAGGAAATGGCAACCCACTCCAGTGTTCTTGCCTGGAGAATCCCAGGGACGGGGGAGCTTGGTGGGCTGCCATCTATGGGGTCACACAGAGTCAGACACAACTGAAGTGACTTAGCATAGACTATTAGTTGTTCAGTTGCTAAGTCGTGTCTGACTCTTTGTGACCCCATGAACTGCAGCACACTGGGCTTCCCTGTCCTCATTGTTTCCCAGAGTTTGCTCAAACTCATGTCCATTGAGTTGGTGATGCCATCCAACCATCTCATCCTGTCACCCCTTTCTCCTCCTGCCCTCAGTCTTTCTCAGCATCAGGGTCTGTTCCAGCGAGTCAGCTCTTTGCATCAGGTGGCCAGAGTCTTGGAGCTTCAGCTTCAGCGTCAGTCCTTCCAATGAATAGTCAGGGTTGATTTCATTGAGGATTGACTGGCTTGATATTCTTGCAGTCTAAGACACTTTCAAGAGTCTTCTTCAGTACAACAGTTCAAACACCACTTGCAAAGAATTCTTGCTCTGATAATTTCAACATTCCTGTCATACCTTTCTGGGGTTCAGATGTTTGCTTAGTCTCTTCAAGACTCTACCACTTCATAGTATCTTATAACAACAACAACAACAGTAGTTTCCAATTTTTCCTTTCTGTCCTATAGATTGCTATAATTCATTTCACTTTTACATATGCATATGCAAGCATATGTGTACAGTTGATCTTTGGAGAACAGAGAGATTTTAGAAATGCCACCCCCTTTGTCGAAAATGCCTGTATAACTTTATGGTAGTCTCTTCATATCAGCAGCTGCACTTCCTTGGATTCAACCAACTATGTGTTATGTGGTTCTGTAGTACATATTTTGTGAAGGAAAAAAAAAAATCTGTGTGTAAGTGGGCCTGCACAGTTCAAGCACAGGTTGTTCATGATCTGTGCTTTGGTGTGTCATTAATTTGGGGAAATTATCAATCACTATGGCTTCAAATATTGCTTCTGTTCCTTTCCGTGTTTCTTCTCTGTCTGGCGTTCCTTTTATCCATGTCATAACTTTGCAGTCACCGCACAGTTCTTGGCTATTCTGCTGTATTTTATTCAGTCAGTCACCTCTGCTGCTTAGTTTTGGAAGTTTCCATTGGTATCTCCTCAGGCTCAGAGGATCTTCCCTGAGTAATGTACACTTTGCTGATGAGCCCATCAAAATGATTCTCCATTTCTATCACAGCATTTTTGTTTCCTAGCATCATTTTGATTCTTTCTTAAACTTTCCATCTCTCCGCTTACATTGTCCATCTGTTCTTGCATGTTGTCTACTTCTTCCATTCAAAATCCTTTAGCATATTAATCATAGTACTTTTTAAAAAATTCTTGCTCTGAAAATTTCATTGTTCTTGCCATACCTTTCTGTGGTTCTGATGTTTGTTTGGTTTCTTCAAATTGTGTTTTTCACATTTAATGTGTGTTGTAACTTTTTATTGAAAGATGGACATGTTGTATTGGGTAAAAAGAATAGTCATAAATAGATCTTTAGTCACATAGGCAAAGGGTTTCCCTAGTGACTCAGTGGTAAAGAACCTGTCTGCCAAAGTAGAAGACACAAATTTGATCCCTAAGGAAGATTACCTTCTTTTACAGGAAGATCACCTGGAAAAGAAAATGGCAATCCACTCCAGTATTCTTGCATGAGAAATCCCATGGACAGAGGAGCCTGGCAGGTGCAGTCTAGGAGGTCTCAAAGAGTCAGACATGACTTAGTGACTAAGCAACAACAAGAAAAGAATTGGAAAAAAACAAAAAAACAAAAAACAGAAAGCATGTTTTTGAAGCAGCTGCTTCATCAGTAGTGTGATCTATACTGCTTGTTTCATATAGTTTCAAACATACAAAAAATATATCAATTCATGACACTGATGCTTCTGGAACTATTTTTCATAGAATAATGTGATCCTATTTCTCCTAAACATCTCCTCATAAATGACTATATAAGTATCCCTTGAGTCTTGAATTGCATGGCCTATTTAAAATAGAGTTTCATTTTGAAGAGATAAGATAGAACTTAAATCATGTATTTACGTGTCTCATTTATTTTTGTGTTTCTTATTATAAATAAAATTTACCCTCAATATTGAGATGTCAGAGGTATGTGAGGAATAAATACATTTTAAAAAAGCATGGCCCTTAAAAAATGTGATCTAAAATCTTGGGCATCTTACTTCACTGTTGGGAAATAAACATCCACCCACGGCAGCATCCCAGAGCACAGCACATGGAATGCTGCCTGCATCTGCTAGGATCTGATCAAATCTCTCCTCTTCCTTTCCATCTCTCCTTCTAAGTTGGGGATTCCCTAGGTATGGAGTAATTACAACAGTCAGATCCACAGATGCTTACATTGGTATTTAAACAAGACACACATGATTTTCTTCTAGATTGTAGGTTTCTTTTTTTAAATTAATTAATTTATTTAATTGGAGGCTAATTATTTACAATATTGTAGTAGTTTCTGACATACATTGACATGAAGCAGCCATGGGTGTACATGTGTTCCCCCTCCTGAACTCCCTAGCCTGTAGGTTTCTACTTAAGATTTTCATCACTGCAACTGGAAAAGGGTTCATGTGCCATTGGTAGTAATGTGGTCCAGGGTGACACAGCTAGAGGCTTGCTGCTGCTACCACTTCTGGTCTTTGAAGACAAAGCCACCATCTCTTCTGATGAAACGGAACTGTTGAAGACAAGTCTTCCTCTCCTTCCCCTTCCCTGGCAGCTTTACATCAGTGGCGCCCAGTCCCTAAGTTGTGTCAGAATCTTTGGGACCCCATGAACTGTAGCCTGCCAGGCTCCTCTGTCCATGGAATTCTCTGTGCAAAAATACTGGAGTAGGTTGTCATTTCCTACTCAGGGGATCTTCCTGACCCAGAGATCAAACCCACATCTTCTGTGTCTCCTGCACTGCAGGTGGATTCTCTACCACTGAGCTACCTGGGAAGCCCAGAAGCTTAGTCACGGATGAATCATCTCTTGTTGCCCTGTGCCTTCTGTATACAGCACTTTTGTTTATACAGCTAGTTGTTCTGCAGGACACAAATCCACCACCAAGATGAGGTGGCCAGGGGACCTCTGATTGCTGTTTCAATCACAGATGTGCAACACCAGTATCTCCCTTCTTGGTACAGGTCATAGAACTTTCATCAGATTACTGCTTCTGCTTTTTTACATGCTTATAAAGATTTATTCCAAACAGAATATTATAGTTCCTAGGTAACATCTTTGATCTGAGTCAATTCATGTTTTAAATATCCTTTAAATTTAAGGGAAAAGGAACTTTTTTTTTTCTTTTCTCATGAGACTCTTGGCTCCTTATAAGAAGTGCAGCACTTTTGGTTAGCCTGCCAGCTCTACACTAATTTGTTTCACAAAAGTATTTAATTTAGGTTTCACTAAGTACTGTCATATGTGTACATGGGTAACACCATGGCTATTCAACAACAGGTATGCATGGCAGAGACAGTAGGGACCAAGTGATGCTTGCGGGAAAGGAAAACAGCAGTGAAAACAGATAGAAAAGCTTTGGCCCTGAGGGACTTTGCATTATTTTGAAAACAAACAAACAAACACTATTGTTTAATTTACAGTTGAGTATTTTAAAACATCCCTTTGGTGTGGAGAACAGGACATGGGGATGAAGTGGAAGTAGGGAAAGTGTTTGGAAGGCTATTGATGTGGTACAGACAAAAGACAGTGGTGGTCCATACTAAGATGCAAGAGGAAGTGAAAAGTACTCAGATTCAACACCCGTTTTGAAGCTAGAACAGCTAAAATGTGTTCATAGTATGTGTTTGTAGGAAATGAGTAATCTTGGGGCTGTAATGCCTACCATCTTCTATACATTTTAAAACTTAAAACACAGTGATATCGGTTCTCTCCAGCAACTTGTTTCTTAAAAAAATTTAATTTTTAAGAGGTTGTGATGCTCATCAGATGTCTGAGCATCTCCCTTTGTTTAATTGAAAGTGACAGGAAGTTTATATTGTTGTCTGAAATTTAGGATAGGCAGTGGACAGGTATAATGAGCTGAGAACTTTTCATAAACTCTGGCTGACAGGTTACCCATGACCTCTTTTTTTGTTGTTGTTCAGTAGCTCAGTTGTGTCTGATTTTGTGAAACCATGGACTGCAACATTCCAGGCTTCCCTGTCCTTCACCATCTCCCAGAGCTTGCTCAAACTCATGTCTACTGAGTTGGTGATACCATCCAACCATCTCATCTTCTGTCATCCCCTTCTCCTCCTGCCTTCAATCTTCCTCAGCATCAGGGTCTTTTCCAATGATCCAGTTCTTTGTATCAGGTGGCAAACGTATTGGAGCTTCAGCTTCATCATCAGTTCTTCCAATGAATATTCAGGACTGATTTCCTTTAGGATTTATTTGCTTGGTGTTCTTACAGTCCAAGGAACTCTCAAGAGTCTATCCCAACACTACAGTTCAAAAGTATTAATTTTTTTTGGTGCTCAGCCTTTTTGTGGTACAACTCTTACATGATTACTGGGAAAAACATTACTTTGACTATATGGAATTTTGTTGGCAAAGTAATGTCTCTGCTGTTTAATATGCTGTTTAGGTTTCTCATAGCTCTGCTTCAAAGTAGCAAGTGCTTTTTAATTTTATGGCTTCAGTCACCATCTGCAATGATTTGGAGCCCAAGAAAATAAAGTCTGTCACTGTTTCCATTGTTTCCTCATCTATTTGCCATGAAGTTACAGGATCAGATGGTGTGATCTTCATTTTTTGAAGGTTGAATATTAAGCCAGCTTTTTCACTCTCCTCTTTCACTTTCATCAAGAGTCTCTTGTTCCTCTTCACTTTATGCCATAAGGGTGGTATCTTCTGTATATCTGAGGTTATTGCTATTTCTCCCAGAAATATTGATTCCAGCTTGTGATTCATCCATCCTGGCATTTTGCATGATGTAATGTGCATATAAGTTAAGCAAGCACGGTGACAGTATACAGCCTTGATATACTCCTTTCTCAATTTTGAACCAGTCCGTTGTTCCATGTCCAGTTTTAACTGTTGCTTCTTGACCTGCATACAGATTTCTCAGGAGGCTGGTAAAGTGGTCTGGTATTCCCATCTCTTGAAACAATTTTCACAGTTTGTTATGATCCACACAGTGAACGGTTTAGCATAGACATATAAGTTTTTCTGGAATTGTCTTGCTTTTTCTATGCTCCAATGGATGATGGCATTTGATCTCTGGTTCCTCTGCCTTTTCTAAATCCAGCTTGAACATCTGGAAGTTAACAGTTCATGTACTGTTGAAGCCTGGCTTGGAGAATTTCGAGCATTACTTTGTTAGTGTATGAACTGAGTGCAATTATGTGGTAGTTTGAGCATTCTTTGGCATTGCCTTTCTTTGGGATTGGAATGAACACTGACCTTGTCCAGTCCTGTGGCCACTGCTGAGTTATCCACATTTGCTGGAGTATGGAGTGAAGCCGTTTCACAGCATCATGTTTTAGGATTTGAAATAGCTCAGCTGGAATTCCATCACTTCCACTAACTTTTCATAGTGATTCTTCCTAAAGCCCACTTGACTTCACACTGCAGGATGTCTGGCTCTAGGTGACTGATCACACCATCATGGTTATCTGGGTCATAAGATCTTTTTTGTATAGTTCTTCTGGGGATTGTTGCCACTTCTAGAATCTTCTGCTTCTGCTTCTGTTAGGCCCATAACTTTTCTGTCCTTCATTGTGCCCATCTTTGCATGAAATGTTCCCTTGGTATCTCTAATTTTCTTGAAGAGATCTCTAGCCCTTCCCATTCTGTTGTTTACCTCTATTTCTTTGTTTTAATCACTGAGGAAGGCTTTCTCATCTCTCCTTGCTATTCCTTGGAACTCTGCATTCAGATGGATATATATTTCCTTTTCTCCTTTGCCTTTAGCTTCTCTTCTTTTTTCAGCTCATTGTAAGGCCTCTGAGACAACCGTTTTGCCTTTTGCATTTATTTTTCTTGAGGATGGTTTCGATCACAGCCTCCTGTACAATGCTATGAACCTCCATCCATAGTTCTTAAGGCACTGTCTATGAGATCTAATCCCTTGAATCTATTTGTCACTTCCACTGTATAATCATGTGGGATTTGGTTTAGGTCATACCTGAATGGCCTAGTGGTTTTCCCTACTTTCTTTAAGTCTGAATTTTATAATAAGGAGTTCTGACCCACAGTCAACTCCCAGTCTTGGTTTTGCTGACTATATAGAGCTTCTCCATCTTTGGCTGCAAAGAATATTTTCAATCTGATTTCACTGTTGACCAACTGTAAATGTGTCTTGAGGGAAAGGTAAAGTCTGATACTGTAATGAACAATATTGCATAGGAACCTGGAATGTTAGGTCCATGAATCAAGGCAAATTGGAAGTGGTCAAACAGGAGATGGTAAATGTGAATATCAACACTAAGAATCACTGAGCTAAAATGGACCAGAATGGGAGAATTTAATTCAGATGACCATTATATCTATTACTGTGGATAAGAATCCCTTAGACAAAATGGAGTAGCCCTCATAGTCAACAGAAGAATCCAAAATGCAGTGCTTTGGTGCAGTTTCAAAATCACAGAATGATCTCTGTTCATTTCCAAGGCAAACAATTCAATAATGCAGTAATCCATGTCTCTGTTCAAACCACTCATGCCAAAGAAGCTGAAGTTCAACAGTTCTATGAAGACCTACAAAACCTTCTAGAACTAACACCAAAAAAAAAAAGAAAAAATGTCTTTTACATCATAGGGGACAGGAATGCAATAGTAGGAAGTCAAGAGATACCTGGAGTAACAGGCAAATTTGGCCTTGGAGTACAGAATGAAGCAAGGCAAAGGCTAACGGAATTTTGCCAAGAGAAAGCAGTGATCATAGCAAACACTCTCTTCCAACAATACAAGAGACGACTCTATGCATGAACATCACCAGATGGTGATACTGAGCTGGTTGATTCCATTAGCTGACAGTCAATACCATCAAATTGATTATATGACCACTTTGGCAAACCCAGTAGAGACAATAAAGTTTAACAGATGTTAATAAGATGCATGAAACTCCAGTTTTCACAGAAAGACAAGGGATCCTGAAGACAGACCAAGGGCAGGACTTGGGCATCTCCACTCTGGCATTGCCTCCCTTGCCCCCTTGAAAAACCCTGCCTGATGCCGTGACATGTTCCTTTAAACATAGTGTAACCTGGACATGTGTAGGGTGGGTGGAAATTCTAGTCTTCCCCAACAGAATATGAATATAGGCTCTCTGACTTCCAAATTTCTGTGGCTCCCAATCTTGAATGGGTTCTAATATTCATTAAATTGTTCTTAACAAATGTTAAAGTACTTTTTTCATTTACACATCAATCCTAGCACGTTTTCCTCTATTAAATGTGCTCATTCATGTCCAGTTTTTGTGACCCTGTGGACCATAGCCTGCTAGGTTTCTCTGTCTATGGGATTTCCAGGAAAGAATACTGGAGCAGGTTGCCATTTCCTCCTCCAGTGGATCTTACAGACCTAGGGATTGAACCCAAGTCTCTGTTGTCAAATGCATTGCAGGCATTTTCTTAATTACAGCACCACTGGGGAAGCCTTCTATGAAATGGTAAGATGATCTGATTTTTTTTATTCTTATCATTTCTTCTACCCGTTTCCACTTATAAGATTGCTTCTCAGTTTTATTTGCTATCATTCTTAATTTCAAGACACTTTGCATTTTTTTTGTGTTCTCTCACCTCATTTTAAAGTATCTATCCTTTAAAAATGTCTCTTCTTAGATTTCAGTAAATAGCTCCACCTGAAGCTGATTGATGTCAAATCAATTAGACTAATCTTCTGATCTGGGTATGATGCACATTTTAAGTAGTCTGCGGTAGGTGGTACAGTGGTAAAGAATTTACCTGTAGTGCAAGGAAAGTGGATTCAGTTCCTGGGTCAAGAAGATCCCCTCTAGGAGGAAATGGCAACCCACTCCAGTATTCTTGTCTGGAGAATTCCATGGACAGAGGAGCCTGGCAGGCTACAATCCAGGGGGTTGCAAAGAGTCAGACAACAACTCAGCGACTGAACACACAACAACAGCACACATAAAAATAACAAACTGACTTGTAGGACAAATTGTTGATCCCATAAAAACTGCTGCTGGGAATTAAACTCCCAAGAGGTCCCCTTGCAGGATTTTACTGTTTGGGATGAGAGTTAATGCACAGTGATGAGGTGATTTCATCAGATACCATGTGTTGCATAGCATCCATAGGAACCGTTTTAGGTATAGATATGTAGCTCATATCCAAATTAACAACATTCTAATGATATAAAATTTCAAAAAATAAAAGCAAGAATTAAAAAAACATTTTCATTCATTTAACAGATCTATGACTGAATGTGATTGTCATATCATATATAAATTTCTAGTCAAGAAATAAAGTTACCTTGTATTACCATCACTGTCTTTTTTGCTTCCCATTGCCAGCATCATAAAATCTTGATATAAGATTTCATAAGATATCTTGATATGATATCTTGATAGGATATCTGATATGACAAGATAAATCATAAGTCCTGATAAAGTCACACAGAAGCAGTTTCCTAAATGATTCCCCTGGCAACCCTTGATATTTTTCAACGTTTGTTATGTCTTTCAAATTGAGGTTACACATACTGCATGAATGATTTTTTTCTATTACCACTTTGAATATTGAAAAATAAGTGTTAAAGTCAAAAGATAGGGTTCAAATTTCCATTTGAATATTCCTTTGAGCTTAAATTTCCTTCTATCTGTAAAATGATGAAATCATTCCCCAAAAATGGCTTTGAAAATTGCATCAAGATATGCACATAGACCTGAGCGACTTCCCTTTCACTTTTCAGTGTCATGCACTGGAGAAGGAAATGGCAACCCACTTCAGTGTTCTTGCCTGGAGAATCCCAGGGACGGGGGAGCCCGGTGGGCTGCCGTCTATGGGGTCGCACAGAGTCGGACATGACTGAAGCGACTTAGCAGCAGCAGCAGCACATACCCATGATCTATGTATTTTATCTCTATCAGCCTCTAACCAATCTACCTATCCATCTAGCAGATATTTCCTTGCCCTTCTTTAAGATTGTTAAATGCTTATTAAATATATATATATATATATATATTCTTTTTGAGAAAAAATATCATTACTAAGGTTGTTGCTGTTAAGTCATGTCCGACTCTTTGCAATCCCAGTGACTAGCCCATGAGGCTCCTCTGTCCAGAGTGGAGTGGGTTGCCGTTTCCTTCTTCAGGGGTCTTCCCACCTCTGGGATTGAACCCAGGTTTCCTTGGTCTCCTGCACTGGCAGGTGGGTTCTTTACCCACGGAGCCACCACCTAAGAAGCCCTTACTAAAATTCTCAAGCAAAACATATTCTTATGCAGCATAAATCAACATTTCCTACCTGTTGGCAACATAACTTTCTGGCCTTATCTACGGCTTATTTTTCTCCATACAAATTGAGTTTTTTTAGTGACAGAAATTCATTTTACCCTTTGTTTCTTTTAATATTCTTTTCCTGTTTTTTTTTTTTCTGCAAATAATGCTTTTCTCCATCCTTTATGCCATCATTATTCTGTTCATCTTTACTAAAGTTCTTTGTGTAATCATCATTGTAAACCTCACAGCATTTCTTAATTTTTGCTTTCATTCTTATTTCCAAACCATTTGTCCTTCATCTCCTTACTCGGTTATTTGAGTATGTCTTCCTCATTTGAAAGGCGAGACTAGGAAAGACAAAAGTTGAGTATTTAACAAAAAGCTTTGTTAAGTGTATAATCTGTTAGTATACCATATATATGTATACACATACACATGTGAACACATATAAATCTTGTGAAAATTACAAGTGTTGTGTTTGACCCTTCATCTCCTAAGACTCCATCTTAAATATTTATGAAATGCTTAAAAGATTGCTTTTTACTGTTTAATTAATTTAACTTAAATACCCTTGTGCTGAAAATATACTACTGGTTTAGCATTGCATTATGTTTTAAAGTTTCAATTCTTAGAGGTTTCTAAGTGCAAAAAGATTTACTTTTCTAATGAAGATTAAGAGAAATTTAAATCCCTTAGGAAAATTTCTACCAAATACACTATTTCTCTGCAAATGAAAAAGCTTAACTATTAAAAGATAAAACTCATAGAAAAAGTATTCTTTATCAATGGAACATCTCTGTCATCTATGAAAATAACCACAGCACAATGTTAAAAAAATGACAAAAAATCGTATTTGAACCAGAAACTTATTTTGTTGTAATAATATATTTATAAAAATATTTATTAGATGAAACAAAACTATCTTCTTAAAATTTAATTGAAAACAATTCAAGTTCTATTGACTTCTAGAAGAAAATGCAAATTTTAAGACATGAAAGAGTAAAATAGGTTTATGCTGTGCTCAGTCACTTCACTTGTGTCTGACTCTTTACGATCCCATGAACTGCAGCCCTCCAGGCTTCTCTGTCCATTTTTACACAACTATAGTAAAACACCTGTCTACCAAGTTGGTGAAGGTAAGAATAAAAATTGAGCTTCAAGAATGTTAAGCCCGGTTATATTATCTTAAAATTCAGATACAAAGGTTTTAGAAATATTGACCAGCATGCACAAACTTGCACCTTAGGGTAAATAAGCACAGTTCAGCTCCCCAATTAAGCACCCTAAGTTACTTTGTGTTTTAAAGCTAGACAACATAAAGATGAACTAAAATAAGCAGTGGATGGGTGGTGACATCGTGGTTAGATGGTAAACGTCATAGTCATTGAATATAAGATGAAGAGTAAACAACTGAAATTCTCTTCAGTGACTAAAACAGACATTTTCTAATGCTGAACAATAGTGACATAACTGAATTACGTTGAGAAGTAGAGAAGGGATGGTGTTAACTTCTTCTTTCTTCAGAGCAAGGAGTTAGCAGTATAAAATGTCTTTTAAAGATGAATCCAGTTCAACGTGTGCTGTAATCTCCTTTCTTAATTTAGAGGGATCTAAATTTTAGGAAGGAAATTTTATCCTGCGTAGTGAGGAAAATGGATCTGAAATAAGTCTTCCAAGTGTACTTTGGCTTCTTTTTTCTTCTGTTCATTTCATATATAAGAGGATTTTATTACCTTTAAATATTAAAAATAATGTGCATTATTTAAAAATTCAAGAATTGTGAAGCTAATTTGAATTATCTGTTAACATGTGCTTATTTGTATTTATGTCTGCAAGTATCATTTAAGGTCACTGGTTTTGTGGAGAGCTTATGGAAGTAGTATAATTACCTTAGAATCAGCGTTCATACGCCATATCTCACTCACTATGTATAGTTTGACATGAGAAAATTTTAAAGGTTATATAAAACAGTTTTTAATGACATAACTAGTTCTAAAAATCTCACTGCATCCCTCATGTTCCAAAATAATATAATCCAATGGTCTTTGAATCTGATTTTTTCCCAGCTTTTTAGTTCTTCTGTTACTTATGTGAATCAAAGAGATATACACAGCATGTCTTCGTGCATCCAGAAGAAAGAGAAATCTTAGATTTTTGCATGTAGCTGTTTTAGCAGCCTGTGCTTTTGCAACCAGGATATAAACTTCATTTCAGTGAGAACATTGGAGGAGATATGATTTCTATGACATTTCTGTATCTATATCTGCTCTTAGCTTCTAAGCAGAAGTTGAAGTCATCTTTACAGGAAGTAAAGGACAAGTAGACTTGAAGAGGATCTATTGCTTCCTTGTTCAAGAAATCTCTTTAAAAATTTAAAGATTTAACATTCTTTATCCTAAAACCATACATTTTCTCCAGGCCCAAGTCTCCTTCCTCATAGAGTGGCTCAGAAAGAATTGAACATTTCCTAGTAGATCGAAATGTTAACTATAGCACAGTGTTAAGTTTTGACTTAATTCTCACAACCTAGTTTTTGTTCAGCCTAAGGAATGAGGTTTGTTTCAAATAGGATGAAACCTATGAAACACACTGTAGCATAAATTTATGACTTCTCACTGAAGGGATCAATTCTGTCTCATTGTCTCAATTAAATTGCAATATTGAGGGAGTCTGGGGGCTTATTTCATGTCTAAAGTAGCTATAAATCAGTTTCTTTCATATAGTGATTAAATTATATTAACCTAGATTTTTCTAAGTCCCGTTATGATATGTTATAATGAAGTCTCTGGCTCCCATAGTTCATCGTAAACTCAGACATGGGGAATTTCATCTTCCAGATGCCATCTATTGCCTTGAGTTTTGTTTTATACATTTTGTTAAGTGCTTTTTGTTTTTGTCTTTATCTTACATTCTTTTTGTCAAGTAAATGTGTGGTAAGTGTGTTAAATTTGGACAGCCTTTGTACAAGGGAAGGGAAGGGAAGGGAAAAGTGCTCAGTTGTGTCTGACTCTTTGCAACCCCATGGACTGTAGCCTACCAGGCTTCTCAGTCCATGGGATTTTCCAGGCAAGAGTACTGGAGTGGGTTGCCATTTCCTTCTCCAGGGGATCTTCCCTTTGTAGAAATAAAATGTAAATAAATGCACTGTTGCAAGAAACAGTTTCTTGAAGAGCTAATTGTAGCATACACTAACAATAGTGTGTCAAAGATATTATCAAATGTACTACATATTCACTTAGTGTACTGTGGAGTCTGCATAGAAAGTCTGAGGTTTTTAAAATCTGAAACTTAAAATGTTTATTGCATTATTAAATGATCACACTTCTGATTGGCTTGTCTTCCAACTGAATGAAAATAATACTTTTATTTAATGCATTTCATATCAAGTATATTGATATACATATATAGACATGATTTATTGTCCATAAATAGGGCTGCATTGATGGAAACTTCACTTTATTCTAAAACGTAGGACAGATGATACCAGTCACATTGCATGCACTCCATCTTTGGATCCCTTTGGCTATATATCAAGATAGGTTAATTGAAACATTTATTTTGGAAAAATATAAACACATGGATTACAACTAAGTCTTTAACAACATCAGTTTGAATTATAATGGTCCATTTATATGCAGATGAACTATGGACAGAGGTTCCTGACATTGTACAGGAGACAGGGATCAAGACCATCCCCAAGAAAAAGAAATGTAAAAAAGCAAAATGGCTGTCTGAGGAGGCCTTCCAGATAGCTGTGAAAAGAAGATAAGCAAAAAGCTAAGGAGAAAAAGAAAGAAATACCCATTTGAATGCAGAGTTTCAAAGAATAGCAGGGAGAGATAAGAAAGCTTTCCTTAGTGATCAGTGCAAAGAAATAGAGGAAAACAATAGAATGGGAAAGACTAGAGATCTCTTCAAGAAAATTAGAGATACCAAGGGAATATTACATGTAAAGATTGACACAATAAAGGACAGAAATGGTATGGATCTAATAAAATCAGAAGATAGTAAGAAGAGGGGCAAGAATACACAGAAGAACTGTACAAAAAAGATCTTCATGACCCGGATAATCACAATGGTGTGATCACTCATCTAGAGCTAGACATCCTAGAAGGTGAAGTCAAGTGGGCCTTAGAAAGCATCACTACGAATAAAGTTAATGGAGGTGATGGAATTCCAGTTGAGCTCTTTCAAATCCTGAAAGATGATGCTGTGAAAGTGCTGCACTCAATATGCCAGCAAATTTGGAAAGCTCAGCAGTGGCCGCAGGACTGGAAAAGGTCAGTTTTCATTCCAATCCCAAAGAAAGCCAATGCCAAAGAATGCTCAAACTACTGCACAGTTGCACTCATCTCACACGCTAGTAAAGTAATGCTCAAAATTCTCCAAGCCAGGCTTCAGCAATATGTGAACCGTGACTTTCCAGATGTTCAAGATGGTTTTAGAAAAGGCAGAGGAAAAGGAGATCAAATTGCCAATATCCGCTGGATCATCGAAAGAGCAAGAGAGTTCCAGAAAAACTTCTATTTCTGTTTTATTGACTATGCTAAAGCCTTTGACTGTGTGAATCACAATAAACTGTGGAAAATTCTTCAAGAGACGGGAATTCCAGACCACCTGACCTGCCCCTTGAAAAACCTATATGCAGGTCAGGAAGCAACAGTTAGAACTGGACATGGAACAACAGACTGGTTCCAAATAGAGAAAGGAGTATGTCAAGGCTCTATAATGTCACCCTGCTTATTTAACTTATATGCAAAGTACATCATGAGAAACACTGGGCTGGATGAAGCACAAGCTGGAATCAAGATTGCCAGGAGAAATATCAGTAACCTCAGATATGCAGATGACATCACCCTTATGGCCAAAAGTGAAGAACTAAAGAGCCTCTTGATGAAAGTGAAAGAGGAGAGTGAAAATGTTGGCTTAAAACTCAACATTCAAAAAATGAAGATCATGGCATCTGGTCCCATCACTTTATGGCAAATAGAGGGGAAGCAGTAGAAACAGTGTCAGACTTTATTTTGGGGGGCTCCAATATCACTGCAGATGGTGACTGCAGCCGTGAAATTAAAAGATGCTTACTCCTTGGAAGGAAAGTTACGCCCAACCTAGACAGCTTATTAAAAAGCAGAGACATTACTTTGTCAACAAAGGTCTGTCTAGTCAAGGCTATGGTTTTTCCAGTGGTCTTGTATGGATGTGAGAGTTGGACTGTGAAGAAAGCTGAGCACCAAAGAATTGAGGCTTTTGAACTGTGGTGTTGGAGAAGACTCTTGAGAGTCCCTTGGACTGCAAGGAGATCCAACCAGTCCATCCTAAAGGAAATTATTCCTGGGTGTTTATTGGTAGGACTGATATTGAAGTTGGAACTCCAATACTTTGGCCGCCTGATGGGAAGAGGTGACTCATTTGAAAAGACCCTGATGCTGGGAAAGATTGAAGGCAGGAGGAAATAGGGACGAGAGAGCATGAGATGGTTGGATGGCATCACCGAGTCAATGGACGTGAGTTTGGGTAAAGTCCGGGAGTTGGTGATGGACAGGGAGGCCTGGCATGCTGCGGTTCATGCGGCCACAAAGAGTCAGACACGACTGAGTGAACGAACTGAACTGAACTGAATTTCAGTAAATATAGTTACCTTTATTTTTATTTTACAGATTTTGGAGTTAATTAAACACGGGGAAAGTTTTGTTCCATTAAAAATCTCATTAAGTTTGTGTGCACGCTAAGTCAGTTCAGTTTTGTCTGACTCTCTGTGAACCCATGGACTGTAGCCTGCAAGGCTTCTCTGTTCATGGGATATTGCAGCAAGAATACTAGAGTAGGTTGCCATGCCCTCCCCCAGGAGATCTTCCCAACCCATGGATTGAACCCGCATCTCTTATGAATCCTCACTGGCAGGTGGTTTCTTTAACACTACTGCCACCTGGGAGAAATCATATTATATGGTGTCAAAAGAACTAGGATTTTGAATCTTCTTTCTGCTCAAAATGTTTCAGCTTTCTGCCCATGGGTGGGTTATTTCTCCTTTGTTTTTGAGACAGACAGAGACATAGTATATAGATTTTCTAGGGCATGTGAGTTACCGCCCCCACCCCTGTCATCTACAAGGCTCAATTGTATTTAAAATCCTGCTTCACATTTTATGAATCCCTTCAGTAACAGATGATCTAGTGCCATGCTGATAAATTTTGTTTTCTTTCATTTGTATAACAAAATTCAATGTATTAGTAATGTTCAAGAGGACAGATTTTGACCCAGCAAAATCATCTCTGTTATGCCTAACAAATGTATCACACAGTGTTCTATTTGGCAAAAGTTCTACATCCTCTGCAATGGGGAAAGTTTCCCATTATCCATATAAGACTCTGAATGCCCTCCAACCACCTCCCAGGAGAGAGATCTCTGAATTTGGAGTCTACCTGCCTGGGTTAAGTTCTGCCTCTGCTACTTTTTACTGATTGTGTCACCTTCCATAATTCATAAGCATATTGATATCTGCAGAATGAGATTTTTCTATGAAATGGTACTTACATTGTAGAACAATTGTGAAGATTTTCTGTGATGAGTATGCAAAAATTATAGCAGAATGTCTGGGGCATATTATGTGTTCCATTACTAACTGGTCAGTTTTTTTCAGTTTTACTATGCAAGCTTCTAGTATGTTGTTTTATCACCATACAGCAAATTGTGAGATGGATAAGACAGTCCAGAATAAGAAAGAATCCTCTATGTCAGTTGCAAAACAAGATTTGCCAAGAAATCCTACTTTCTATGGACTTTCCTGGAGCATTTTCATCCTCATTTGAGTTACAGTTTATCCGACAAACTAGTGAACAGTCAAGGTGTTCCAATTGATTGACCTAGTTTTTGGTAATTTTGTTTCCCATGTTAATTCATGGCTAGGATTAATGTTGTTAGAAAAAGCCTGTCTTGTTATTTAAGATGTATGCATATCATTAGTATATGCAGACCTAATGCATATACTAATGCACTGAGCCCAGGGGCTCAACAGTAAAGAATCTGACTGCAGTGCAGGAGGCTTACAGGAGACCCAGGCTTGATATCTGAGTTGGGAAGATCTCGTGGAGGAGGAAACGGCAACACACTCCAGGATTCTTGCCTGGAGAATTCCATGGACAGAGGAGCCTGGAGAACTATGGTCCATGGGGTCACAAAGAGCTAAACAAAACTGAGTGACTAAACAGTAACAACATGATTAGTATACAGCAACACTTGCATGAATGGTAATAAAGGACCATTTGTGGGCTTATATCATTTGGTAATTAGAATTTTTAATAGTTATAAACTTTTAAAAGTATCTAGTGAGACTGCTTATATTACGTACTTACGCATAATCCATCAGTACCACAGAGGAAAGGAAATATAGTTAGTTTTCTGCATTCCACAACTGCTGAACTAAAATCTCTTTATTCTCCTCTCACTTGTATTTCGCAAATTAGCCCCCTATTCTTCCTACTAATTATGCTTCCCTCGTGGCTCAGATGGTAAAGAATCTGCCTGCAATGTGGGAGACCTGGATTCAGTCCCTGGGTTGGGAAGATCCCTGGAGGAGGGCATGGAAAACCACTCTAGTGTTCTTGCCTGGAGAATTCCCTTGGATAGCAGAGTCTGGCTGGCTACAGTCCGTGGGGTCACGAAGAGTGGGACACGACTGATTGGCTAAGCACAACACAGCACTTCCTATTAATTAGGGATATCCAAGAATATTATTAGTCATTCAAGAATGTGCCGATCTTTACTGGTAATATTTCCATTTTCTTTGCTTTTTGGATTCCTAAGTGCAGTTCTTTAGGGGGATCACAGGGGAAGAAGTCTTATTTCCATGGAGGATACTTTTTGAAGCTTTGCTTAAATAACCCATCTGTTGTAGCCCTAGCATCACTTCAGTTCAGTTCTGTTCAGTCACTCAGTCGTGTCAGCTATTTACAACCCCATGGACCACAGCACGCCAGGCCTCCCTGTCCATCACCAACTCCTGGAGCTTCCTCAAACTCATGTCCATTGAGTTGGTGATGCCATCCAACCATCTCAACCTCTGCTGTCGGCTTCTCCTCCTGCCTTCAGGCTTTCCCAGCATCAGGGTCTTTTCCAGTGAGTCAGTTCTCCACATCAGGTGACCAAATTATTAGAGTTTCAGTTTCACAATCAGTTCTTCCAGTGAATATTCAGGGACTGATTTCCTTTAGGATGGACTAGTTTGATCTTCTTGCAGTCCATGGGACTCTCAAGAGTCTTCTCCAACACCACAGTCCAAAAGCATACTTCAGTGCTCAGCTTTCTTTATGGTCCAGCTCTCATATCCATAATGACTATTGGAAAAGCCATAGCTTTGCCTAGACAGACTTTGTCAACAAAGTAATTTCTCTCCTTTTTCATATACTGTCTAGGTTTTTCATAGCTTTTCTTCCAAGGAGCAAATGTCTATTAATTTCACGGCTGCAATCACCATCTGCAGTGATTTTGGAGCTCCCCAAAATGAAGTCTGTCACTGTTTCTATTGTTTCTCCATCTATTTACCATGAAGTGATGTGACTAGATGCCATGATCTTCGTTTTTTGGATGTTGAGTTTTAAACCAGCTTTTTCACTCTCCTCTTTCACTTTCATCAAGAGGCCCTTTAGTTCCTCTTCACTTTATGCCATAAGGGTGGTATCTTCTGTGTATTGAGGTTATTGATGTTTCTCCCGGCAATCTTGATTCCAGCTTGTGCTTCTTCCAGCCCAGCGTTTCTCATGATGTACTCTGCATATAAGTTAAATAAGCAGGGTGACAATATACAGCCTTGATGTACTCCTTTCTCTATTTGGAACCAGTCCCTGTTCCATGTCTAGTTCTAACTGTTGCTTCCTGACATGCATACAGATTTCTCAGGAGGCAGGTTAGGTGGTCTGGTATTCCCATCTCTTTCAGAATTTTCCACAATTTTTTGTGATCCACACAGTTAACAGCTTTGTTGTAGTTGATAAAGAAAAAGTAGATGTTTTACTGAAACTCTCTTGCTTTTTCTATAATCCAACAGACATTGGCAATTTGAGTTCTGATTCCTCTGCCTTTTCTAAACCCAGCTTGAACATCTGGAAGTTCTCAATTCATGTACTGTTGGAGTCTCCCATGGAGAATTTTGAGCATTACTTTGCTAGTGTGTGAGATGTGTGTAATTGTGCAGAAGTTTGAACATTTTTTATCATTGCCTTTCTTTGGGGTTGGAATGAAAACGGACCTTTTCCTGTCCTGTGGCCACTGCTGAGTTTTCCAAATTTGCTGGAGTATTGAGTGCAGCTCTTTACTGCAGAATAACTGTGCTCAAACTCCTCTTAATGTAGGAAAACCAGGTGAAGTGATGGAAAACGAGTAGGAAATGTTAGTTATTGGAATGCTAAGAACAAGATAATAGTAAATGATGCTGGTAGCTGCTGACAATCCTAACAATATGATGAAAGGTCAAGATGTGATTTGGGTTTCTTCCATATTACAAAACTTTGATTGAAAACTAGGCCTGACTCCAAGTTTTTATCCTCCAAGGATCTGACTTCTCATCGAGCATGATTAATAGACAGATGCTTTATTGCATCACTTCATGCAGTGTGTTATACATTTAAATAAGTTATTAATTTTTCATTGTTAAACCATGAATATAGCAATTTTCCTCTTCCCATGGCTGGCTGCAGGCTACATTTTGGAGGAAAATGACTGCACTCAAATCCATATAGATTTATACCCTTGGGTATAAAAATCACTTTTCTATTCTAATTCCTACCTACAGTGGTTCCTCCACCCTCTAATATCTGCTCATTAATTCAAAATAACACAAGGACACTTTAAAAACTTCCCAAGGTGCTGTGCAGCACTATAAATAGCATATTAACACTAAATATTTTTAAAATGAACAAAGTTCTTTGTTCCCCCGAAATCTCTATTATAAGGTAGTGTGCATTTAGCTACTTAATTTTATGCTGTCTAATTTTATAGTGATTTAGGTTTCTGAGGAGTAATTTCATAAGACTTGGTATAATAAGATGTATAAAATGTTTTAATAATTGTTTTCATCTATTAAAACTCTGATTCAACAATACTCCCACAAACTAAACATTTCTACTTATAAATCTTGGATTTAAGTTATAGATTAAGTTGGCTTCCCAGGTGGCACTAGTGGTAAATAACCTACCTGCCAAACAGGAGACATAAAAGATCCTTTGATCCCTGAGTCAGAAAGATCCCTTGGAAGAGGGCATGGCAATCCACTCCAATATTCTTTCTGGGAGAACCCCCATGGACAGAGGAGCCTAGTGGGCTATAGTTCACGGGGTCACAAAGAGTCAGACACAGCAGAGGCTACTGAAAACACATGAACAGATTAACTATTTCAGTTACATAAACAGGAAAAGGTTTGCCCTTAGCTTTTAAATATATGCTAATGAAATCAGGAATAATAAATTGTAGTTATGTTATTTAAGAATAGTAATGACTTGAGAGGACCTCACTGTGGTTCAGATGGTAAAGAATCTGCCTGCAATGCAGGTGATGTGCGTACAGTCCTAGGTTGAGAAAATCTCCTGGAAAAGTGAATGGTTACCCTCTCTGGTTTCTTGCCTTGAGAGTTCTGTGGACAGAGGAGTCTGGTGGGCTACAGTCCGTGTAGTTGCAAAGAGTCAGATACGACTGAACTTCTAACAGTTTCATTTTCAATGACTTGAGAAGTAAGCACATATTATATAATATATGTTTCATCTTGACTTTAATAAGCATGCTCTGATTCTATGACTCTCATCAAATAATGTCACTCTGAGTTTTAAATCCATTTTTATCACCCGGAAGATCACATCTGCCAATATTTGATTAAAGGATCTAGCTACCCTAAGACAGATTTTCTCAGTTTGATAGATAAATCTAGAGCTTCAAGGTTATTGATTAAAGCTGCATTCAAAAAAAAAAAAGTTGCATATAACTTTGCTTACACACTTTAACTTCTATTTTGCTGCCTTGAATCCAAACAGCACAGCGTGTTCCCGTTTCATCACCACCAGCAGATTCTTCTATACTGACTTGAAAATAAACTTCAGATGAGTTCCAGATTGATGAAAATTTTAAAAATCTCATTTAAAAATAAAGAATACTTGATTCTCTTTATTATATTTTTATTAGAATAAAATAAACCCAAATCATCTGAAAGGGAACTAGTACCATGAAATCATTTGCTATAATTTAAACTGTTCCAATAGACCAACTATGTGGGCATACTCGGTTGTTTCAGTGGTGTCCAACTTTTTGAGATCCCATGAACTAGAGCCTGTCAGGCTCCTCTGTCCAAGGAATTCTCCAAGCAAGGATACTGGAGTGGGTTTCATGTTGCTGCTAAGTCACTTCAGTCGTGTCCGACTCTGTGCGACCCCATAGACAGAAGCCCACCAGGCTCCCGTGTCCCTGGGATTCTCCAGGCAAGAACACTGGAGTGGGTTGCCATTTCCTTCTCCAATGCATGAAAGTGAAAAGTGAAAGGGAAGTCATTGTTCAGTCGTGTCCAACTCTTAGCGACCCCATGGACTACAGCCTACCAGGCTCCTCTATCCATGGGATTTTCCAGGCAAGAGTACTGGAGTGGGGTGCCATTGCCTTCTTGTTAAGTTTATGTAAATAGTTTTGAACTGTGGAATCTCACAAAGAAAACAATTCTATAAATTTATGCCATATCGTTTTATAGAAAAAAAGTTCAGGTTGAATCCTTGATTGGGGAACTAAGATCCCACATACCTAATGGAATGGCCAATGATAATAATAAAAAAGTTTCTGCCGTTAAAAAAAAAGCACATGCATTATTCTAATTTTTTCAAATAAGAAAATTACTTTATTTTTTAACTTTTTTTTTTTTTAAAGCTGCATGTGTCAACAATTTTATTCTCTGAGATTGAACTACTGTTAGCACTAGGGAAAATAAATATTTCAGATAACAGTTTAAAAGTTTAAATAGCTATGCACTTTGTATATATGAGAATCACCGTAAGTCCAAAGACAGATTCTTCTGTTACCCTACTGGACTAGGAGTAAGTTCTAACAAGGCCTTGTCATGACTCCCACCTTCTTAGAGAAGCAGCATATCTCGCCAACAAGCAAGGTAACAGTCTTCCTCTAAATCTCACTGTCTTAGCTCACATCTTTTATATTTTCTCTAAGTAGACTTATAATCTACTGAATTTAACTTGCACCTTTAAAAGGAATGAGGAAGATAAAGAAATTTCATCCATTGGTCATTCATTTTGTGAATGTGATTCTCAAGGTATTCCACACAGTTTCCTCCAAAACTGAATGATTCTTTGATTTAGGAATTCCCTGGTGGCTCAGCTGTTAAAGAATCCACCTGCCAATGCAGACAATGCAGGAAACCCAGGTTTGATCCCTGGGTCAGGAAGATCTGCTGGAGAAGGAAATGGCAACCCACTCCAGTATTCTTGCTTGGAGAATTCCAGACAGAGGAGCCTGGAGGGCTACACCCATGGGATCACAAAGAGTCTGACATGACGTCCTGCATGCACACACACATTCCAATTTTAAATACAAGCACAGGTAGTATCTTTCTTTGGGAGCTGAACAGCATGTCCACATTCCTGTTGCCAAATCCTCTTTTCTTTGGAATTTGTGTTCCATGTAAGTGGAATAGGATTAACTCTCTCACCTCATCACCTCCAAAGCAGCCAGGCTGAACATGATCAAGTTCTAGCCAACTGTTTTGTCTCAGTTGTGGCTAAATGGGTATTCTCAGAGTGTGCACATAAGCCTGTGAGTTTTCCAGCTTTTTGACTTACCACTTTTAAAGGTAAGTCTCTGTTTTCTCTTTTCCCAAATATGTGTTAATTTATTTGGCCACATTGGGTCTTAGTTACAGCACACGGGATCTTTAGTTTTGGCTTGTGAGATCTAGCTCCCCTGACCAAGGATTGAACCTGGGCCCCTTGCATGGAGTCTTAGCCGCTGGAGCACCAAGGAAGTTCCAGAGAACAGACTCTATTTTCAGAAGTTTTCCTCAGTTGATTAGATGTCAGAGGCAGTAATGATTAATCTGTGACTAGAAGCCTCCCCACTTTGTGAGAAGTAAGGAAAGACCATAGTGATCTTATTATTGGAATCCCTGGATTGAGCAACTCCAAAAGCCAACCCTCTCCTGAACAGTGAGGTCAAGTAAGCCAAGGCATTCTTTCTCTTTGTAACTGAAGATGGTCTAATTTAGACAGATTTGTGTGCATGCCTTATAACTCAATGTATGGCTGGCACAAACATTTATACCTACAAATAGGACATTACAAATGAAAAATAATTAAGTCAGAAATTAATGAGTATGGTCACGTGGTAACAAAGCAGTAGATAAATGTGAATATTTTGTTTTCTCTTGTATATCCCCACCATGACCTAACTGAAGTTCAAACATTGATGAACCTAGTAAAGGGGCAGGATATTAGATTTTGTTATTCCTTGTAATTTTCTGTAAAATTCTACAAATTACAAAATAAATTAAAAAATAGCGATGAAGAGTATCAGTACCCATAATATCAATTTTAGTGGAAATTGACTCAATGGAAAGCACATAGGCAAGAGGCTATAAACTGCAAAGAAGACATTTGCAGTGGAAGCTCAAAGTCTTAACTATCAGGGAAGTCCCCCTAAATGTGCTTTTATCAACAAAGTGGAAATGTTTAGTCCAAGAAAATCAAGATAATGTGTGATATTATTTCAGAGTGAATATTTCAAACAAGGAGGATGAACAAAAATGTAAAAGAATGCTAAAACTATTAAGTTCTGAAAAATATTTCATAAATGAGTACAAGTATTAAGATAATCCTTAAAATATTCAAAATATATTATATAAAGTAATAATGTCACAAGGAACAACACATGTAAGATACATATGCAAAAGAAAATAAACTATGCTCACCCCATGCCAGGTGAAAGAATCCCAACATATAGACTTGTACAAGTTATTTTGGAATTAGAAAGACTGAATTTTATATTTATAAAAGAAAATAAGGAATTATAATATCCAAGAGAAGAATGTAATGATGTAGAACAAGCCAAATAAAAGCTAAAAACATTAAAATGCTGCAATAAATAGTAATTTCAGTGAAATAAATAGAAAGAATAACAATAAACCTAATTGCATGTAAGAATTCAGTGCAAGGTAGAGTTGCCTTTTCATATCAGTATCAGAAATGTGTAATATTGAATAGATGTAGCTGTAAATACTGAGTAGCCACTAGGAAAAAAGACCATGAGTATTTGTCTCTTCTTAAATTTTTCTGGGCCCATAGGATATTTAAAATTAGAATGAAGTCATTAATGTTCAGAAAGAAATATTGGAAAGATTTGTACTGTGACACAAAAGTCACACATTTTCATATATATAGTAAAATAATGTCAAAAGACAAATGACCAGTTGGTTTAACAAATGAAATTCATATGACAGACACAAGATTGATTCTGTTAATTTCTAAAGAATTCCTAAAAATCAAAGTTCAGTTAAAAAAAAAAAAAAAGACAGCATGAATCAGTGAAAGCAAATGCAAATCACTCTTAAATATACATTTCAAAATGAGCAATCACAGTCCTGGTGAGAGAAATGGAAATCAAAACTACTTTGAGATATCATTCCTTACACAGATTTGAAAAATCATGAAAAGGTTTGATAACACTATTTTTTCCAAGCTTGAGACTTTTTATTTTGTACTGGGGTATAGCCAATTAACGATTCTATGGTAGTTGCAGGTGAACAGCAAAGGGACTCAGCCATACATGTATATTATCATTCTCCCCTGATACTTTCAGGAGTATGTCAAAAGTATTAGTCACTCAGTTGTATCTGACTCTTTGGGAGCCCATGGACTGTAGCCCACCAGGTTTCTCGGTTCATGGGATTCTACAGGCAAGAATACTGGAGTGGGTAGCACCTTCTCCAGGGGATCTTCCCAACCCAAGGTTCAATCCCAGGGTCTCCTGCATTACAGGCAGATTCTTTACCATCTGAGCCACCAGAGAAACCCATATATATATAGTAAATGTACAGATGTACAGCATTCACAACTTTTAAAGTTATACTCCATTTACAGTTATTATAAAATATTGACTATATTTCCTGTGTTATGCAATATATCCTTATATATACATGGTTTTGAGAATATGCTTTGGAAATTCATTAAGATACAAGACCACTTTTTTAAGCATTAAAATCTTCAGAATATTATTCACAGATGTTTTTCCTTGATGTCTAAAAGTAAATGTAAGGGATCAGTTTTCCTAGTTTGAGAGTAGATTTTCCA
Source organism: Oryx dammah (assembly GCF_014754425.2). Lineage (NCBI taxonomy): Eukaryota > Metazoa > Chordata > Mammalia > Artiodactyla > Bovidae > Oryx > Oryx dammah. The sequence continues at coordinate 3,580,874 of NW_024070185.1, forward strand.
AAAACGTGGTAATAGAGTTGCTTTATAAAAGCATAAAGAGTGTGGCCAGAATAAGGGTGCACGAGGTCTAGATTTACCCTTAAAACTATCTCTGGGAACTCAATTAAACTCTCTGAATCTCACTTTTTTTTTTCCAGAAATATGAGAGATTTGCTAGGTTATCTAGATGCCCACTTCCTAAAAACAACATCAAATGATGAGCTGACCTTTACAAGTTAGTCCTAGAACCAGTGTCTGTAATTTTATGATATTTCTGTGTATTGTCAGGGGACAAAATGAATGAATTGTTTATATCTATTCCCTATTGTTTTAGGATCTGATAATGTGAAGCAGTAATAAAAGAGTGTTTGCTCATAAATTATTCCTAGGGATTTTTTACACTCTTAGCTTGGAAGTTGCCTCTGCATAATACAGTGTATATTGTTTGACTACCAAAGCTGGGCAAATCATGACTTCATATGGCTTCTCTCATTTGTATGTACAGCAACATAGTTAATCAATAATACGTAAGTCAAGAATCATTCTACACGTTACAGTATAAAGTAATAGCCTTAGTTTCCTGAGGGATTTCCAACCACGGAGGCAGAGTGCAGTTGAAAAATGAGACATTTACAGTACAGGTTTCCTTTAGACTTTGATTAACTGAATTTTTCCAACTAAAATATGCACACATATATGTGTGTGCACACACAAACCCCCATGAATGTTCTCGTGTTTGGGAAATAAATGTCATGAGTGTGACATTATTACAAGCTTGTTAAGAGAATGAAAATATTTACCAATATTTACTGCATTGACATCCAGTGCTTTTAACTATGAAACTGAGTGCACCATGTAAATGATTTCTAAAGATGATTTCTAAGTTCTAACATTTAGGAACCTCTGCAGGCCATCTATAGGGTAGTTCTAGGGTTCTCGGTTTTTCTATACATAAGAATGGAAATGCATATAATCTACTCTTTGGATACCTAGGAATAAACATGTGTGCATTTTTAAATGAAATATTGGTCACTTCTGATTTCATTGCTGAGTCTTGTAGAGTTTTCATTTCATCTTGTTTTGATCTTTTTAAATCAGAGAGCTTAGTTTATCATACTCACAGTTCATAATACAGTAGAATTATTGGTCACTCCATAATTTTCTGTTTTTTTTTTTAAATTTTTTATCTTCATTGAACTTCCATGACTCACTACAGAATGACAAACATCTCAGTATGTTTAATAACTTACTTTTATTTAATGTGCTCTTGCAAAATCTGTTTTTTTTTCTATATTGATTTTCATAAATTTTGTTGATGGTTATTATACACTGAGAAATGCATACATGGAAAGTGTATAGCTGAGTGAACTTTCATCACGTGAGCATGTCTGATTAATCTGTACAAGGTAAAAACATAAAACATTCCAGGATCTTAGAAGATGCCCTGTGTCCCTTCTGGTCACTACTCCCTTCCAGAGCAAGACTATGAAGTTTCCTGTTTGGGGGCTTTATATAAATGAATCATACACTATGTACTCATTTGGTTTTGACTTCTTAAGCACATCGTTATTCTTAGCGAACTTATCTGTGTTGCTTTGTGATCTTATGGTTCAGTCACTCTCATGACTTTGTGGTGGCCTTCCCAAGCATTTTACATGGGGGCACTTTTGCCTCAGTTCAGGTCTCAGGGAACCCTAAGTAAAAATTGTAATAACTATATGTCAAGGTTAGCTAACATGCTCCCTGAGTTCTCTATCACAGTCTAAAAGGAAGATGTCGATAATATTTTGAGAGGTGAAAGATAATTTTTTGTAGATTTGCTTATTTTGGGCCAGCTTATTCCCTTTTCGTTTGATTTCTCCTCCCTTGTAAGGATATTAATTCTAATCAAATCAATATTTTAGGTACAGGAAATTTGTTTTTTTAAAGTTTCTAGTTTATTTTTTAACTTGCTGAAATGGCCTAAAATACTCATTATAGATTTCTACTGTGCAGTAGACACATGAGTTAATGAGGTGTGATATGTGAGATATAGTTTCTGAGTTTTGTTTTTTCCTAATTAAATAAAAATGACTTTTAACTAAAAGTTACTAACTAAAGCAAAAACAACAAAATACAGATGAAGCAAAATGTATCTTTCTTGAAATCAATCTCTTTCTTCCCTTTTTACAAAAATTTAAAACATTGTGTAGCCATATTCTGATAAATAACTGCTGTAATCCAAATAGTATTCAATTTTCTAAAGGTAACCTTGGTAGAATTAATTTAGTGAATGTGACTTAGTTTTAGTTAAGATCATTTATAATGTGAAAATTTATGACAGTGTTGAAGATTAAGTATACCAATACAATTATCCTTAAATAAAATATGAATAATATATGGCTTAAATAATTTTATTCAACACTGATATAAAAACATTTCTCCCCATGTGATATCCTTATACATTCAAATATAGGGATAGAATTTACAAGTTTATTTTATAGATGTCTTAGTTTCCTGATCATTTACAGCTTTATGTAAACATAATTTTTTTCTTCTGCCCTGAAAATGAATGAGTTTATCTCTTTAATTTTTTTTTTTTTTTTTTTGCTGCATAAATGCCTAACTTTGCTTAACTGTGTAAGTGAGCACAGAGGAACTTTAAGTAAACTGATAGAATTTCAACCTTTGCTCTTGATTCTTCTTTTTTTTTTAATAAGGAAATTTTCTCACACATTGAAGATGTTAGACATGGTATCAAAATGCTCGTTTCTTTCTTGTAAGCAGCAGTAACTCATCTTTTATAGAATCTGATGTCACTTTCTCTGCTTTTTAGACCATCTTCTGTAAGGACCTTTTCTTTTCCTCTACCTGTCAGAAGCTGAAAAGAAGATTCAGAGAAATATGTAGATGTTATAAGTACAGGAAATGCTGCTCTGCTGTGTTCTACATTTTTCCTACATGGTTTTCATAGGAGAGACTTTCTCATATTCTTTGTTACTCCCAAGCCAAAGGACTAGTGGAAATATTAAATATTTTATTTTGCAACATTTTCCCAACAATCTAGTTTCTTTTAAATCCAAGACTTTTGTCACTTAAAATCAAAACATTTTCTTCTTTCCACTGCTGAGATGTGTTCAACTAATTTAAAAATATCTGTTGAATTTCTGCAGACATGCTTCCTTTTCAAACCACTAAGTAAAATCTGGCCTACTGTTCTTTTTTTTTTTTTTTTTTTTGAGTACTGCAATTCACCATTCAGATCAAACAATTTGTCAAGAATTCTTCTTCTGTAAAGCTATTATATTGCTATATATGTAGATGTCTGTGTATTTAGTCTTGCTTTCCAAAGTGTTTTAAATACTCTTGGTTAAACAAGTATTTGTTACATAAAATTAACCATTTTGAAGTATCATCCAATAAATTAACAATTTGCTTCCAGAACCCAGAGTTTTCACTGACTATGAATTAAAGAAGAAACAATGCTATAAGTTTGTTTTGTCTTTAGATTCCCATTTCCATCTAAAATCCCCAGCGCCTTGTCAAGTAGCAGTCATTTAGCAGTCGTTAAAATACAGAATTATCTGATGGCTCCGTTGGTAAAGAACGCACCTGAAGTGCAGGAGACCTGGGTTTGATCCCTGGGTTCCAGGATTCCCTGGAGAAGAGAAAGGCTACCCACTTCAGTATTCTGGCCTGGAGAATTCCATGGACTATACCCATGTTGTAGTCACAAAAAGTCAGACACGACTGAGTGACAGTCACTGGCACTTTCTTTTCAGTTTTGCTATAGATTTTGAGCTGGAGATGATACACAGTAGAATAGGATAGCAAAAAGCTAATTTGCTTCTATTGTAATGCCCAACTCGTTTGTTATCTTTGTTGCAGTGCTGTAATAAATGACTTAGAGGATGTTAATTCTTCTTCTTTATCAGAATTACCTTTACTCCTACATCTAGAATCCTATTCTTCTATTTGACACCTCTGCTTAAAAACAGCCACCATGCATAGCCACATACATGGTAAACTACAAATTCTAATGAAGCATGAAGCAAAGAGAGAAACAAAAGTTGAATGAGAAAATCGTTAAAATACAGAATTATCACAAGGCAGTTCACTTCTAACTTACAACATCCATGTTTTTGAATATTTACCAAAGCATCAACACAGCATGTAGGCAGCCCATGAAGTTTTAGGAAATTTTATTCTCCTGTAGTTGTTACTGAGTCCAAGCTCTTACTGCATAAAAATTCCTTTCACACATGAACATTTTCCCTGAAATTTTCTGCTGTAGATTAGAGCCTGCTCATGCCCATGAGTAGGGCCTTGATGTGTAAAAGGGGGTTGAGAGCAGTACTAGAGTGGAGCTGACCTCACCAGCTATTTCTCTCCCTGTGTCAGCTGTTTTCCCTGTGATGGGACCTAGCTGGTGATCCAAGTTTTGGTCACTAAGTTGTGTCTGACTCTGAGACTCCATGGACTGTAGCCCTGCTAGGTTCCTGGCCATAGAATTCTCCAGGCAAGAATACTGGAGGTGATAGTCATTCCCTTTTCCAGAAATCTTCCCGACCCAGGGATCAAACCCTGGTCTCCTGCCTTGCAGGCAGATTCTTTACGATTTGAGCTACCAGGGGAGCCCTGGGACATAGCTGAGGGCTAAGCAATTTGACTACACAATGACATATTGTCCTTAAAAGGTAGGAAAGACCTGCCTCCCTCACCAGAGCACAAAAAGCATTTTTAGTCACCACGTTTAACACCTGTGTTGCTAGTCTTTTTAAGCTTTCCAGTTGAAATTATTTGTTAAGTTTTTGTATATCCCTGATACATATCATTTAAAGATTTGGACATTGGAAACATTTTTATAGATCATATTACATACCTATTTAGTAGGTCAAAATGTCATCCATTAAAAAGAAAGTCTTATCTTTGCTGAAATAAAATATACTGTGCTTTGCCTTCTGAACTATTCTATTATTGTAACAAAAGAGTTAAAACTCACTCTTTTCATGTTAGATCTGTTTTGTTGGCCGCTTTTGTTACTATAATCATACAAAATGGCCTGCCTCAGAGAATCCTGCCCCTTTGCCCCCTTTGCTTGACTGTTAAGTTAAAGCTGCTTTATTCAGAACCCTCTCCACCTGCAGATGGCAGGAAGAAAATTAACACATCCTCCTGCCTGAGGCTTGTCATTCTTAGAGATAATTGCAAGACTGAATGGCCTTTTTACTTTGTTTTCTCACCTCCTCCAATCTCTGATACATAAAAGAACCTGGCAGCCAGACCCCCAAAAATGATTATTTTGAGGCATTAGCTGCCATCTTCTTGGTCACCCAGCTCTCTGAATAAAGTCATATTTCTTGTCTCAATACCTCATCCCTCAGATTCATTGGCCTCTCATGTGGCAAGCAGAGTGAGCTTGGACTCAGGAGCATTAATATAAATTTTTTTTATAATTTTTTCACATCATAGGTTACAAATAATAACTAGTCACATTCGCTTTCTAATTTCACCTCTGACCTTTAGCTCTGTGTTGTATTTTGAGGAAGGTGTCCAATTATTGTGGAAAGTGTTAAGCATCACAGAACAAATCAATGCTCTATACTAGGCAAATAACTAACCTAAGAATTCCTTGTTATTTTCAACATATACAGGAAGTAATTAAAGCAAAGAAAAACATGCTTAATCTTACAAAATAATCTGGATTCTTGAACTGGCCAATGAAGTTTTAAGAACTTTTATTATCATGTAGTTGTTACTGAGTCTAAGTTCTTACTTCATGCTTCCTGACAGGCCAATAAGTCAAGAGAATGAGGTGCTGGAGCAAAGAATACTGAGTATATTTGGAAAGCCAGCAGACCCAAATGATGATAAACTAGTGTCCCAAAGAACCGTCTTACCTGAATAAGATTTCAGGCTTCTCTCATACCAAAAGGGATGAGGGTGTGGCTGGTTGTTACAAATATCTTGAAGCTAGAATCCAAGTAGGTCTGGTCACACTGTTCCTATAAACCAGCAATACAATTGTTATTTTCCATTCTACAACTTTTTTTATCTCTATATATGAATACAGACGTGTTACACCTTTAGAAGTCAAGCCTGGGAGGTAGAGCATTGAGAATGGACTATTACACATATTCCAAGATGCTTGCCTCTTAGAAGGAAAGCTGTGACAAACCTAGACAGTGTATTAAAAACCAAAGACATCACTTTGCTGACAAAGGGCTGTATAGTCAAAGCTATTGTTTTACCAATAGTCATGTAGAGATGTGAGATTTAGATCATAAAAAAGATTGAGTGCCAAAGAAATAATGCTTTTGAACTGTAGTACTGGAGAAGACTCCGGCAAGTCCCTTGGACGGCAAGGAGATCAAACCAGTCAATCCTAAAGGAAATCAACACTGAATACTCATTGGAAGGATTGATACTGAAGTTGAAGCTTTGTCCACCTGATGTAAAGAGCCAGATCATTGGAAAAGACCCTAATGTTGGGAAAGATTTTGGGCAGGAGGAGATTGGGGCATCAGAGAATGAGATGATTGGATGGCATCACAGACTCAATGGACATGAACTTGGGCAAACTCTGGGAGATAGTGAAGGATGAGGAAGCTTGGTGTGCTGCAGTCCATGGGGTCATGACTAAGCACAGAAAACAGAACACAAGGGTTATAGCTAAATGGATTCAATCTGGAGTCAGGTCTGTTCTTCTCTGTTAAATAATGAAGTATCAACAACAGAATAACTCACTGAGCTTGCAGATCAGGTGGCCATGACAGGAGGTGCTGGCCACTGATGTGAGATGACTTCATGACATGATCTCAGCTATTATGCATACCCTTTCTTCTTACTCCAGCTTCTCACTGGCTGAATGCATACCAGGTGACAGGGCAAAGTTACAGCAGAAATCCCAAGTCGTGATCTGGCCAGGCATGTGTACGGGGAGAGGTGCAAACGAGAAGGTGCCTGGAAACTTAGTTATCATGCAGTCACCCTTTTAACTATGCAATTTTGAATTTACTAGTATTAACAGAAATACAGTAGACAGAAATACTTCAAATTAAAAAATAAATCATATATTTCAATGGGGAAAAAAAGTGGCTCCACTTACTGCTAAAAATTGCAGAATATGTTCTTATCTCCCAGGATCTGGTTAGGAAAAATGGAATCGAAAACTTTAAATTAGTAGTTATTGTTTGACTTTTCATACCTAAATGATGTGTTTACTTATCACTAACTTTTTATAAGAAGAAATGATGTTAGTTGTGACTCTTATATGCTGGTTTTAGCCACAAGTATAAAAACTTATAGAGTAGTTAATAAAAATATATCACTTGGAATGTGTATAAAGAAAGAGCTGGAAAAGCATTTGCCATGTGACATAATTTAGGGCAAAGCTAAAGTGGTATTTTGTCCATGTAATTCAGAAAAATAAAAGATTAAAGGGCTAAACAAAAGAAATCAAGCCCAAATTGGATTTTAACAAAGATTAAATAAGTCAGGTGTAAAAGAAAGATCTATTTCTATCAATTTATGAATATGAAATAAATTATGATGGTAGACATAAAATTAAGACAAAAATAGCCTTTAAAATGAATAATATGACAAAAACTTAATCTTTTTTAATTGCTTTCAAAAGAAACAATTATTTAGAGTAGCATATTGGATTTCATTGAATATAAAACTACAGTCACAATAAGTAATGGCAGGTTAACTTAAAAGGACTAAACTGCTTTCATTAAGTAATGTTGGTCTTTTTTTTTGAACTACAGTCTTTCAGAATTTTAGCTTACGTCTCTGTTCAAAATCCCTGTTTTAATGTGATAAATATTTGGAATGGAAATTATCTTGTCTACATTTATTATATATGTTTATAATACAGATATGTGTTTTCCATTATAAACTTAATCATTAAAAAGTTATGTAGATTCAGGTGAGCAGCATAGGGACTCAGTCATACATATACACGTATCGGTTCTTTCCCCAAGCCCTCTCCTGCCACATAACACTGAGCAGAACCCCATGTACTATTCAGTGCTAATCAACTATTCCCCAGTACAATACAGCTTAAAAAATCATAATGATATTATTATGGATATTTAAGACACCACACAATACAGAAACTTTTGAACAAATGTTCACTTTGTAATATCAAAGGCATGAAAACACTTAGAGAAAAATAAAACAGATAATTTATGCAGATTTTTATTAAACATTTTGGTGCTTGGGAAAAAACAGAAACTTCCTTCTTTTAATGGCTGAATATCATTCCATTGTAGCATATATACCAGTATATATACTGGTGTGTGTGTGTGTGTATATATATATATATATATATACATTCTTTATCTGTTCATCTGTTGATAAACATTTAGGTTGCTTCCATGTCTTGACTGCAGTAAATATTGCTGCAATGAACAATGAGAAATTTGGCCATTTGCAACAATGTAGATGTATTAAGAGGGTATTATAGTAAAAGAAAAAGTCAGACAGAGAAAGATATTAAAAAAAACAAAAACCACCACAATTATTAAAAAAATAAAATAAACACCAACAGATACAGACTCAGATACAGAGAACAAACTGGTGGTTGTAAAAGGAATTAGGAGTAAGGAATTGGGCAAACTAGGTGACGAGGACTCAGAGGTACAACTTTTAGTAGCAAATCAAATAAGTCAGAGGAATATAATGTAATATCACAACACAGGGAAAATAATAGTCAATAATATTATAAAAATGCTGCATAATGATGAGTCTATACAAGTACTAAATCACTATATTGTATACCTAACCTGATGTTAAACTAATATTGTAAGTCAGCATTACTGTAAAAATAAATAACAAGCAAATAATAGCAAAGATAAAGTTATATGGGTCTTATGCATATATGGAACATGGACTCATGCATCTGGAGCTTAACTGGTTTCAGTGGTTTAGAAGAGGTTTCTGATGTTCAAATACGTGAAGAGAACCACTAGCCCGTGAGACAGGTCAGATGGAAGAGGGGCCAGAGGAGAGCATAGACTTGTAAAGTGTAGGGACCATCAGTGCTAATCTCCTTGCCAGAAGAGCTTATTTCAGACCTTATTTCCCATTTCTCTGGAAAAGTCTGCGTCAATATTTAAATGAAATCTCCACATGTTTAAATACCATTAAGCAGCAAATTCCAGTTTTTGTTTTAAAATGGTAAGCTAGCTAAACAAAATCAGCATCTTTAAATCATCAATTGGAAAAATTGCCTTAGAAAAAAAATTAGAAAGCATTATTCACACACTGGGCTAAATTATGTACCTGGAGAATTCCTAAATTAAATCCCTATTCCTGAGTACCTCAGATTGTGACTGTTCTTCGAGACAGGGCCTTGAAGGAGTGATTGCTGCTGCTGCTAAGTCGCTTCAGTCATGTCCAACTCTGTGCAACCCCATAGATGGCAGCCCACCAGGCTCTTCTGTCCCCAGGATTCTCCAGGCAAGAACACTGGACTGGGTTGCCATTTCCTTCTCCGATGCATGAAAGTGAAAAGTGAGGAGGATGCAATTAGGTTGGCCTAATGCAGTCTGTGGTGTGTCCTTAGAAGAGGGGCAAAGACACAGAAAGAGATCCCAGGGACACCTGCGCACAGAGAGAAGACCATGGGGACACAGCTGGAAGACAGTGTGTGCCAGCAGAGGGGAGATGCCACCAAAGAAACAGGCCCCTCTGACCCTTGATCCTGGACCTCTAGCTTCCAGAGTGCCAGAAAACAAATGCCCAGGGGTTTCCTGGTAGCCCAGTGGTTAAGAATCCACCTTCCCATGCGGGGGACTTGGGTTTGACCCCTGGTGCTGCAGGGCCTCTAAGCTGGTGTACCACAGTTAGAAGCTCTGGCAGCCCAGCTAAAGATTCCACATGGCCCAACTGCGACCCAACACAGCCAAATAAATGAATAAATATTGAAAGAAAAAGAAAACAAATGCATACTGATTGGACTCCTTCATCTGTGGAGTCAGCCCAGCAAACTAATACACAATCTTTTATTAAGTATTCCAATTCCTGAAAACAGATAATCTATGAAGTGAACTCCTTTTGTGTAAAATAATGTAAACATTTTCTTTAATCATTTAACTATGCTTGTTGCATATTTATTTTTTTCTATTTTGTTTTGATCAGTAAGATTCATGAAGCATAGAGCCAATATCCATTTATATTGCAGATGAAAAATTACTTTAATGTTATTTAAGCAAGAATCTTCTATTGAGTAATATTTTCTGCAGGCATGATTGTGAACTAGCATTATCAATAGCTGCAACACTTGTTTAGTAGATCACCAAGGTTGCCTACTAGAAAAATATGAATCAGCCTAAATGAATATATTATCTTCCTTAGGTCATCTAAATATTCATCTAAATATCCACAATTATTAAATAGCACAATTATCTACACAAATATGATAGAAGTTCATATGATTCTAATATTTATCCATTAAGAAGAGTTTGTGGTTTACTTTTTCAACATTATACATATAGGAGATCATATAGGAATATATACTTCAGTCTTATTTTATTGAACAATAATTGGAATACATAAAATACATTTTTAAGTATTTAAAACTGGACTAATTTAAAACTGGCTTTTTATTTGCAAGGCATAATTATGCGTTACATGGTTAAATATTAAATATATATCAAAATAAAAATAAGAAAATGTAACTAAAAAAATTTTTAGTTTGTGTTGTTTACACATTGAGAAAGAGAATAAAATCATGAAGAAGAAAGCATAAAGCAAGATAATTCATCCTCCTAAAGGAGCCAAGATCAAATCTGTCGTCATAGCATCCAGTACTGAGCTTTATTAACTTTAAAAACTTAAATTTTAAAGTTCAGCAGGACATGAAATAATATGTTATATGACTATTATATTTGTCAGAATAAAAATAGGAGCAGACTTATAGGTATAGTAACCAAGACTATTACATATATATATATATATGATGTATTAATATTTTCACTATCCACAAAAAAACACAAAACATTGAATATATTTTCTTTCTTTTATTTAGGTATTATTACTCTTACCTGGATTTAAATATCCCTAAAGTCTTCACATAATTACATGTTTTATTTATGCTTTTTCCTGACTAATTAATCTTTAACGTTTACAGAGAGGGAAAAAGAGAAAGGAATAAAAAAGAAAATAAAATGAGAAGTCAGCTTCAAACAAATATGACATTTTTACTCTAAAAGACCAACTGTTTTCTCTCTGAAAGTTGAGGGGATAGTAATCTTTAAAGTCAGAAAATTCACATGGACACACACCCATAAATGAGGAGTCTTACAGTTGTTTTAATAACTCAGTTTCTTGTCATTAGCAAGTTGTGTGATTAAACAGTGAAGGATTCCACATGGCGCAACAATGATACTGTGTGCCACAACTGAGATCTGATACAGCCAGATGAATAGTAAATAAATAGATTTAACAAAATACTGATAAAAATTATTTTTTAAAAGAAGAATATAAATTAACAATAAGGATGGAGTTTTCAAGAAATGAGTATCATATTTGTTTATAATAATGAGAGGCCATGAAACATTCGTATCTTTTGATGAACTATTGAAAGTGAAAGTACTCTTTGAGGCCCTGTGGACTTATACAGTCCATGGAATTCTCCAGGCCAGAATACTGGAGTGGATAGCCTTTCCCTTCTCCAGAGGATCTTCCCAACCCAGGGATTGAACCCAGGTCTACCACATTGCAGGCGGATTCTTTACCAGCTGAGCTATCAGGGAAACCCTAATGAACTATTGCATGATTCTAAAAAATGACAAATGAATGCCAGATTACACAGCACCCCTGCCCTTGCTTTTATCTACACCAGCAGATGAAGAACACCCTGGGCTTGGTCGCATTAAGGAGTAAATAACCTCCCTTTCTTGGGGAAATGAAATTGAATAGAAATATGAACAATAGGGTCAGTGAAAAACAACCCTGCCTCTCTTTAGCTTGTTAAACATCACTATGCAAAAATGTCTGAATAGTGTGCTATGCATAATAAATACTTTATTAGAACCCACCCCAAAGCATACAGTGGCAAGATGCAAAATATTTCTTCATCTCTGCTCCCCACCCAAAAAATGAAGTGTACTTACCAATTGAGGATGACCTCAAAACCTCAGAAATTTTATTTTGTAGAACTTCGTTATATAGTTTCTCTTTCTCTGTGGAGACCATTTAATTCTATCACTCCAAACGCCTCAGTAAATAGGCTGTCTTTATCAATGTTTTTCCCTCACCTGAATTCTGCAGTTTGTTGATTCCAAGGGTGTATTTTCTGTAGTTATTTGTGAAATAACTTTTTGGTTGCTACACAGCAGTCTCAGTGGTTATAAATCAATTCCTTAAAGCAATTAATTAAAAAATTCAAGGCAGCTAATCCAGCCTAAGGCCTCCAAACTCATGGATCACCAGCTGGGTTTATGAAATCCATCTGGCGTATACCAATTTTTCTTTTATCCTGTTTAAAATTTGCAGCATAGATTGTTCAATAAAGGTCTTTCCTTGAAAGACTTGGGACAAAGCATCTTGTTCCAAAAATCATTCGTATGTAGGCTAGTAAATATATATATATAAAGTTAGAATAATGAACTCACTTGGGGGATAATATTGCATGTTATAACACTTGGAAAAAATGTCATTTTATGAATGTGCCCTTAACGTTTCCCTACCCCTCCTTATTCATTTTTCTAAATCTCAGAAAAGTCCATATTTTAATTCAGATATTCTCAAACCTATAGGACCCAATGACATTTTTTAGAAACAAAAATTTTATAACATGGTTTCCTACAGTAAAGTGAAATTCATATATTCTATAGCTTACTTATATAAGTAACATAAACCAAGATGATACCATCAATGTAAGGAATATATTAAAATAATAATAAATGATAGTGCTCAGTGTAAACCTGTGAGACATAATTACATTAAAAGTCAGATTGAAGTAGTGAGATTCTTACAAGTTAATGTGGAATCACTGTAAATGATGCAAATATAGAAAGAAAGCATAATAAAAAATTCCATTTTTGATGTTAGCAAGATGAGGGTTTTCAGGTTACCAGCCCTCCCCTTGCTGTGCATCTGAGTAACTGTATCAGAAACTTCCCCCTCGCCAGTCCCTGGGCAGCCCCACACCTGGTGTCTGAGGCCACAGGTGGAAGTCCATGCCACAGTAGAGCGCCCCATCCACTCCGCCCCGCGGTCACCTCACAGACTCCAAGCCGCCTGCCTCTCCCTGTTACCATTCGTCTCCACACACAGCTTGAGCCTCTCTCTTTGAAGGAATCCACTTCCTGTTGACCATGAGAGCCATAAACAGGTTTCCCATCCAGGACTGCCTGTGTCTCATGAGACCAGGTGTTCATAGATCTGGGGGCGGGGGACGGCATTCGCTGCCACCACGGGACACGCTAAAATGTATAGTCGTGTGCTGCTGATGGTGTAGTCACTGAGTTGCGTCAGACACTCTGCAACCTCGTGGGCTGTAGCCGCCGGGCTCCTCTGCCCGTGGGGTTTCCCAGGCAGGAAGACTGCAGTCGGCTGACACTTCCTTCTCTAGTAGTTGCGTGATGCCGGTCATTTACAAACAAAAAGCTTCTATTTGACCATTGTGGGTATAGATTTATGCAAAATGTTACACAAGGTTTAATAGAGTTTGAAGAAAAAGTATAGGCTTGTCCTGATTTACCTATCCCTTCTCTATTAGAAATACTGGAAATACCCAAGATGTGGTCTTTACGGTCCGTGGGTCCGTGAAGCACTGTGGCAGGTGCTTTGTGTTCACTCAGCGCCTTCTGGGTTCCCCTCCCTATTTGACAAGGAGAGAAACCAGAGCCCAGAGGATGACGTAACTCATCTAGGGTCACACAGCTAGCGAAATCAAACCACAGGTCTAGGATTCAACTCCCGGTAATCCAGCACATGCTCCCAATAAGTACACTGCATTGGTTCTTAGACACTTCTCATTTATGTGCAGGGCAGTTAGAGTAAGTCTCGGGTAATTAATGATACAAAAGTTACCCTCCACACGTTTATAGAACAGTCAACAGCTGTACAGCGTACAGGAGAGGGTTGAGGATTCACAGGGCAGGACCACGGCCAGCTCATCCCCACTGGCCCTCACTTGCCTGACCCAATCCAGCCCCACACCTACTGAAGTTCCCAGTATGTAAGTCACCATTGCAGGTCCAGAGAGTGGCTTTTTTAGGTAAGTGTTTGCATTCTGGGCCTTCAAGGCTTAGAAGACTGATGGTATTTTGAGAACCAAATAGTGTTTTGTTTTGTTTTGTTTTGTTTTACACTTAATATCTCTAGCATTTTGTTGTTAAATATTGGCCTAGTTTATAGACCTATTTTTATCTTAGCTACTTTTGATCTCACATTTCTACTCTTCCAAGTCAGTAAGCTCTAGACAAAAGCCTTAGGGACTGATAAAGCAACTTACTATTCTTTCTTATTTAGCATTTATTTAAGCTTATGATCAAAGCATCTATATTTGCAATTTCCAAAGCAATTAATCTCAAATAACTTCAGAGTTTTCTTTTTTATTTTAGAATTCCCCAAAGATTATTATTCTCCAAAATCATAAAAATTAGACTGTGACAGAGTCAAGTTCACCAAAATATATTTATAAAGTACATATTTATTTCTGTATTTTTGCCATGAAGGACAAAGTAGCCTGACAGCTCATAAAATGCTAAAGTCATAACAGAAGGATATGTTAGTTTTTAAAAACTGTTTTATTTAGATTTTTAATGTTAAGATTTTCTCATCCTTTCATTTATTGTTTGTTCTCTAGAGTTTTGTATCTCTTTCAACAAAGTTGTCATTTGTATTTTTCTATTAAATTTTGACTTGGTAAAGTCTGAGTTGCTCTTATATTTTACAAAACCTTTTTCACAGTCTTATACTAACTCCTCTTCATCAGTATGTTTGGTCTTTGAGAGATGTGGAGTTTTTCTTTGGCTTCTGAATTAATCTGGAAACAAGTCTTTGCATTCTAATACAATCAATGGATCACTGAAGAGAACTAGAGGAACCAGAGAATGCAGCAAGGATTATTTATGAGCTTTAATTCAAAAGCACATAGATACACAGCTTCAAAGTCAGAAGAAATAAATATGGCATTTATGAGTAATGCTTTCATGTCAGTGGGGTAGAAATCACTGAATAATATCCCTTTGCCAATGTTAGTTCTCAGCTGCCAGCAGGAAAACGCTGAGCATCTCACATTCAAGCTCCAGTCATTTTCATGGGTAGTCAGCTTCCTGTCAGAAGATGCAGTTGAGAAGCAGACGATGAAGACAAACTCTCCACAATGGGAAACGATACTCAAAGAGGCGCACTGAACCCAATGATGAATAACTTTTAACTTTGCAGTTTTTGAAGTAGTGATAAACAGCAAAATACAGGGATTAAAAAATAGGAACAATTATTTCTCCAATTCAAGTTTCTTTTTCCCTTTAAAATAATTCCCATTTTGAATATTTTATTTCACTGACTGAACAATTTAAAATATAAACTGTTTCATAGCTTAGTAGACTAAACAACCACTTAAGAGCTGGGTTTTCGTTTCAATATTGTTAGAAGGTATGCCAATGATTTTACTTATTGTGAGGGATGCACAGCCCCTTATATGAGAAATGGGCCTCCCTGGTGGCTCAGCTGGTAAAGAATCTGCCTTCAGTGCAAGAGACCTGGATTCAATCCCTGGGTTGGAAAAATCCCCTAGAGAAGGAAACAGCAGGCCACTTCAGTATTCTTGTTTGGAGAATTCCATGAACAGAGGAGCCTGCCACGCTATAGTCCATGAGATTGCAAAGATTCAGACACAACTGAGTGACTAAAACATTCACTTTTCATATGAGAAATTATGTTGTACTAGACATGTTTCTTTTCTAAATTTATTTTTTTTAATTAAATTTATTTATTTTTAATGGAAGGATAATTGCTTTACAGTATTGTGTTCATTTCTGACAAACACCTACATGAATCAGCCATGGGTATACCTATGTCCCCTCCCTCTTGGACCTCCCTCCCACCTCTCTCTCCATCCTACCCCTCTAAGTTGGTACAGAGCCCCGGTTTCTAGTTTGAGTTCCATGAGTTTTAAATGCCTGTTTGATGGAGTTCTCTGATGAACTATGGTGTCAGTAGGAGGTGGTGATTTAGTCCTTAAGTTGTGTCTGACTCTTTGTGACCCTATGACTGTAGCCTACCAGTCTCCTCTGTCCATGGTATATCCCAGGCAAGAATCCTAGAGTGGATGGCCATTTCCTCCTTCATGGAATCTTCCCAACTAAGGGATCAAACCTGTGTCTCCTGCATTGCCAGCAGATTCTTGACTGCTGAGCAACCAGGGAAGCCCATGTAGAAGGTTGGGTAGCATGACTGTAGTTTTTCAACTTTTTTTTTTTTTGGATTTGCTTTTATATGTTTTTACATGTTGGACTGCTGTATGAACTTAATTCAAGGCAGGCATTGGTAATTTAGTTCTCTTTACACAAAGATTTGTGGATAGATTTTCTCTAACAATTCAGGAAAATAAGGATAATAATTCTAAATTTCTTTCCGAGAGAGAATAGACTTAATGAAAACAGAAGGGTACAGTTCAAGAGAAAAGGTTATTACTGTGCAAGGACTTTTTTATAGCTATATAATGGATTACACTGATGTTTCTCAGTGGATTCAGAAACCCAGGGTGTTGCTGAAACTCAGCCTCTGTTCACCAGAGCCAAATAGAAACATGGAGACATAGTTTGGGGTGAAGTAGCTCAACGTTCAGAAAACTAAGATCATGGCATCCAGTCCCATCACTTCATGGCAAATAGATGGAGAAAGAGTGGAGACGGTGGCTGACTTTATTTTGGGGGGCTCTAGAATCACTGCAGATGGTGATTGCAGCCATGAAATTAAAAGACGCTTACTCCTTGGAAGGAAAGTTATGACCAGCCGCAGTCAGTTCAGTTGCTCAGTCGTGTCTAACTCTTTGTGACCCTATGAATTGCAGCATGCCAGGCTTCCCTGTACATCAGTAACTCCTGGAGTTTACCCAAATTTATGTCCATCGAGTCAGTGATGCCATCCAGCCATCTCATCCTTTGTCATCCCCTTCTCTTCCTGTCCCCAATCCCTTCCAGCATCAAGGTCTTTTCCAATTAGTGAACTCTTCACATGAGGTGGCAAAAGTATTGGAGTTTCAGCTTTAGCATCAGTCCTTCCAATGAACATCTAGGACTGATCTCCTTCAGAATGGACTCGTTGGATCTCCTTGCAGTCCAAGGGACTCAAGAGTCTTCTCCAACACCACAGTTCAAAAGCATCAATTCTTCAGTGCTCAGCCTTCTTCACAGTCCAACTCTCACATCCATACATGACCACAGGAAAAACCATAGCCTTGACTAGATGGACCTTAGTCAGCAAAGTAATGTCTCTGCTTTTGAATATGCTATCTAGGTTGGTCATAACTTTCCTTCCAAGGAGTAAGCATCTTTTAATTTCATGGCTGCAATCACCATCTGTGGTGATTTTGGAGCCCCCCCAAAATAAAGTCTGACACTGTTTTCACTGTTTCCTCATCTATTTCCCATGAAGTGATTGGACTGGATGCCATGATCTTCATTTTCTGAATGTTGAGCTTTAAGCCAACTTTTTCACTCTCCTCTTTCACTTTCATCAAAAGGCTTTTGAGTTCCTCTTCACTTTCTGCCAAAAGGGTGGTGTCATCTGCATATCTGAGGTTATTGAGATTTTTCCCGGCAATCTTGATTCCAGCTTGTGTTTCTTCCAGTCCAGTGTTTCTCATGATGTACTCTGCATATAAGTTAAATAAGCAGGGTGACAAAATACAGCCTTGACGTACTCCTTTTCCTATTTGGAACCAGTCTGTTGTTCCATGTCCAGTTCTAACCGTTGCTTCCTGACCTGCATACAGATTTCTCAAGAGGCAGGTCAGGTGTTCTGGTATTCCCATCTCTTGAAGAATTTTCCACAGTTTATTGTGATCCACACAGTCAAAGGCTTTGGCATAGTCAATAAAGCAGAAGTAGATGTTTTTCTGGAACTCTCTTGCTTTTTCCATGATCCAGCGGATGTTGGCAATTTGATCTCTGGTTCCTCTGCCTTTTCTAAAACCAGCTTGAACATTAGGAATTCACGATTCACGTATTGCTGAAGCCTGGCTTGGAGAATTTTGAGCATTACTTTACTAGCATGTGAGATGAGTGCAATTGTGCTGTAGTTTGAGCATTCTTTGGCATTGCCTTTCTTTGGAATTGGAATGAAAACTGACCTTTTCCAGTCTTGTGGCCACTGCTGAGTTTTCCAAACTTGCTGGCATCTTGAGTGCAGCACTTTCACAGCATCATCTTTCAGGATTTGAAACAGCTCAGCTGGAATTTCATCACCTCCACTAGCTTTGTTTGTAGTGATGCTTTCTAAGGCCCACTTGACTTCACATTCCAGGATGTCTGGCTCTAGATGAGTGATCACACCATCATGATTATCTGGGTTGTGAAGATCTTTTTTGTACAGTTCTTCTGTGTATTCTTGCTACCTCTTCTTAATATCTTCTGCTTCTGTTAGGTCCATACCATTTCTGTCCTTTATCGAGCCCATCTTTGACTAGATGGACCTTTGTTGGCAAAGTAATGTCTCTGCTTTTGAATATGTTATGTAGGTTGGTCATAACTTTCCTTCCAAGGAGTAAGCATCTTTTAATTTCATGGCTGCAGTCACCATCTGCAGTGATTTTGTAGCCAAAAAAAAAAAAAAAAATGAAGTCTGACACTGTTTCCACTTCTTCCCCATCTATTTCCCATGAAGTGATGGGACCAGATCCCATGATTTTAGTTTTCTGAATGTTGAGCTTTAAGCCAACTTTTTCACTCTCCACTTTCACTTTCATAAAGAGGTTTTTTAGTTCCTCTTCACTTTCTGCCATAAGTTTCGTGTCATCTGCATATCTGAGGTTATTGATATTTCTCTGGCAATCCTGATTCCAGCTTGTGCTTCATCCAGCCTGGCATTTCCCATGATGTACTCTGCATATAAGATAAATAAGCAGGGTGACAATATACAGCCTTGACATACTCCTTTTCCTATTTGGAACCAGTCTGTTGTTCCATGTCCAGTTTTAACTGCTGCTTCCTAACCTGCTAATAGGTTTCTCAAGAGGCAGGTCAGGTGGTCTGGTGTTCCCATCTCTTTCAGAATTTTCCACAGTTCATTGTCATACACACAGTCAAATGCTTTGGCATAATCAATAATGCAGAAATAGATGTTTTTTCTGGAATGTGCTTGCTTTTTTGATGATCCAGCAGCATATTAAAAAGCAGAGACATTGCTTTGCCAACAAAGATCCATCTAGTCAAAGCAATGGTTTTTCCAGTAGTCATGCATGGATGGGAAAGTTGGACTATAAAGAAAGCTGAGCACCAAAGAATTGATGCTTTTGAACTGTGGTGTTGGAGAAGACTCTTGAGAGTCTCTTGAATACAAGAAGATCCAACCATTTCATCCTAAAAGAGATCAGTTCTGGGTGTTCATTGTAAGGACTGATGTTGAAGCTGAAACTCCCATACTTTGGTCACCTGATGCGAAGAGCTGACCCTGATTGAAAAGACCCTGATTCTGTGAAAGATTGAAGGAAGGAAGTAAAGGGCACGACAGAGGATGAGATGTTTGGATGGCATCACTGACTCAATGGACATGGGTTTGGGTGACCTCCAGCAGTTGGTGATGAACAGGGAGGCCTGGCGTGCTGCAGTTCATGGGGTCACAAAGAGTCAGACATGACTGAGTGACTGAACTGAACTGAGCTGAGAAAAGAATAGCCTTAATTCCTTTGCCAGGCAAAGAGTGGGCTAATGTCCTGAAGACCATGTGACCCACCCTGGAGAGGGCAGTGAGGAGTTTTATACAGTTGAAGAGCAGGGTGTGATCAGCTCATTAGACAGTTCTTGGATTGGTTGGAGTCAAGATGAAGTTTCAAGCATTATCAACCTTCTGGTTTCAACTAGTCTAGAATCTGTGTT
The DNA here is from genome assembly GCF_014754425.2 of Oryx dammah. Lineage (NCBI taxonomy): Eukaryota > Metazoa > Chordata > Mammalia > Artiodactyla > Bovidae > Oryx > Oryx dammah. The sequence continues at coordinate 3,600,892 of NW_024070185.1, forward strand.
CTTGTGGTCAGCAGTTTTCATCTTTCTGTAAAAACAACTTAGGAATATGTGTCAGGCTTTTTAAAATCTATATGTTTCAGGAAACTGGCAGTTCGGTGATTCTGTTATATGGCAGAATTATAGTCTAAATTGTTACCAGTTCCTTAGCCCAACAGCTATTCTTTGTTTCTACATCTTTACCTTTCCCAATTGTTAGCTCTTGAGTCAGCATTTTACTTCCAAAGACAAGGACATGGGGGCTTGTCCATGGTTTCAGGAGTTATAGGGGGCTCTGAACTAAATAATCTGTCAGTTACCTTAACTGTGATTGCAACCCCTTCTCTCCCTGGACTCTAGACCAGTTCTGAAGATGTAAAATATTGTTATCAAGGATGTGTTTAATTGCATATCTGCCAGTACATTACCCCAGTCCTACCCTTGCAATTCTGCACTGCCTTTAACCTGCTTTATACACTATGTTTCTACTTTGAGATTCAAAATAACATGTGTTCCTCTTGCAACATTTATCTTCCTTTTCATGAAAGGAAATGGCACTGATAAGAACCAAGGATAGCATCAGAGATAAAGCAGCTTTAGCAGGAACAGGCAAGCAGTGCTTCTGGGCCACTAGAAGGAGGGCAGAATGAGTCACGATGAGTCTTTGCAATCGCTCAGAACTTATCTCTTGTACAGAAAGAACTGGGGGTTCCATTGCCAAAGAGCAAATATCAAGATATTCTCTATGGCATGCTGTAGGGATTTGTTTCCACTTTTTGCCAAAGGCCTCTCCAGATGAACACTTAAGGTTACACACTTGACTTTCTTCTGTGGACTGTGTGTGTATCTCCCTACTCCTCTGCCCTTTTGCCATTTCCCAGTTTAAGTAGTAACAGTGACTCAGTGAAGCAAATTGCTTCAGTTGAAAATGAAAATATCACTCACATATTAAAACACAAGCATTCACTCTCTGAATACTGAGACATAGACTGGAGTTGGAGAGGAGATAAAAAAAAAATATAAGAATGTCTTATGTTACAGAGAAAAAAAAGTCCTGACTTTTGAAAGCCTCATCACATGGGGGAGGAGGAGGGGGAGGGGGAGGGCGTTGGATGGGGTGTCAGAAAAGGATCTTGGAAGAGGGAGGAGGTGAAACATATTCTGGGAAATGGAAAGGAAAGCATGTTTTTCATGAAGACTTCAAGGAAGAAGGCCCATCAGTTCTTGAATGAGCCCACTAACCATAGATGGAACAGAGGAGTGGGGAAGGGCATTCTGGGTGCTCTCTGTGACCAGGGGGCTCTGTGAAAATCATTTTTCTGGTACCTGCCCCACTGGGCTAGGCTTCTAACATGCCCCAGTGATTGGAGCTGCTGTTCAGTACATGCACTGCCTGGCAATTCTGACTCCTTCAGATCAAATTATGGGTACTTACTCACGCAGTCGCATTTGACTCTTGGCAATAGCGTGCACTGTACTCACCAGTCTCCTCTGTCCATGGAATTTTCCAGGCAAAAATACTGGAGTGAGTTGCCGTTTCCTTCACCAGGGGATCTTCCTGACCCAGGGATCAAACCTATGTCTGTTGCATCTCCTGCATCGGCAGGTGGATTATTTACCACTTCACAACCTGGAAAGACCTCAGTTCAAACTACTTTTCTCTTAACAAGGAAAAAGATTGAAATGTGGGCAAATGCTTAGATAAAATGAATTATGCTGATATTTGGGGCAAAGCTATTTACAAAAGGTACCTCCTCTCTTTGGGAGGTATGTTAAAATAGAGTTGAATTACCTAAGGATACAATACCAGGCAACATTACCTGCCTCCTGAGAAACCTGTATGCAGGAAAAGAAGCAACAGTTAGAACAGGGCATGGAACAACAAACTGGTTCAAAATTCAGAAAGGAGTACGTCAAGGCTCCTGCTTGTTTGAACTTAAATGCAGGGTACATCATGCGAAATCTTGGGCTGGATGAATCACAAGATGAAATCAAGAATGCCAGCAGGAATATCAACAGCCTCAGATATGCAGATGATACCACTCTAATGGCAAAAAGTGAAGAAGAAAAGAGCCTCTTAAAGAGGGTGAAAGAGGAGAATGGAAAAGCTGGTTTAAAACTCGGTGTTCAAAAAATCAAGATCATGACATCCAGTCTCATCATCTCATGGCAAATTGGTGGGGAAAATGTGGAAAACAGTGTCAGATTTCATTTTCTTGGGCTCCAAAATCAATGCAGATGGGGACTGCAGCCACAGAATTAAAAGACACTTGCTTCTTGGAAGAATAACAATGGCACGTCTAGACAGTGTATTAAAAAGCAGAGACATCAGTTTGCCAACAAAGCTCCATATAATCAAAGCTATGTTTTTTTCCAGTGGTCATGTATAGCTGTGAGTTGGATCATAAAGAAGACTGAGTGCCAAAGAACTGATGCTTTCAAACTGTGATGTTGAGAAGTCTCTTGCAAGTCCCTTGGACTGCAAGGAAATTAAACCAGTCCATCCTAAAGAAAATCAACCCTGAATATTCATTGGAAAAACTGATGCTGAAGCTGAAGCTCCAATACTTTAGCCATTTCATGTGAAGAGCTGACTCATTGGAAAAGATCCTGATGCTGGGAAAGGTTGAGGGCAAGAAGAGAAGGGGGTGACAGAGAATGAGATAGTTAGATGGCATCATTAACCCAATGGACATGAGTTTGAGCAAACTCCAGGAGAGAGTGAAGGACAAGGAAGTCTGGCATGCTGCAGTTCATGGGGTCACAAAGAGTCAGATATGACTTAGTGACTGAACAACAACATTTTGCTTAACAAGTAATGTTATCACTACATGCAAACAAGCCAGAGACATCTCTTTGAAGTATTGACTGACTTATAATTTCTTTCTTTCTTTTTTTTCTTTTGGTCTCAAAAGCAGCCTAGATCACCATTTGTTGAATTTGGTAATTAAATTCAGAATGAAAAAATATGTGAAAATAAGCTATAAATTTGCTGTATTTACTTAGAGAAGCTTAGAATCTGATGCATACACTGTTGTGTTCATTTTTCCAGTTGCATTATTTAAAATAAACTTCTCTTATTTTTTAATACAGCACTGGAAGCAAGAATTCAGAACAAGAATTAAGAATATTCCCTCATAATATATGCAATAAATACAACATGTTAAGATTTAAGCAAAGCAAAAGTTGAAGTATTTAAACTGACCAAAACCATAAATCTTGTTCCACCTAGTGTATTTATATTTATTTCTTTTTATTATTTTTCTGAATTCTATTTATTCATTTTTGGTTGTGTGGGATCTTCCTTGCTGTTCAGGCTTTTCTCAACTTGCAGTTAGCAGGAACTACTCTTTGCTGCAGATTCCCTGGTGACTCAGATGGTAAAGTGTCTGTCTGCAATACGGGAGACTCAGGTTCGATCCCTGGATGGGGAAGATTCCCTGAAGAAGGAATGGCAACCCACTCCAGTACTCTTGCCTAGAAAATTCCATGGATGGAGGAGCCTGGTGGGCTACAGTCCATGGGGTCCCTAAGAGTCGGACACGACTGAGTGACTTCACTGACTGACTGACTCTTTGCTACAGTGCTCGGGCTTCTCCTCGAGGTGGTTTCTCTTCCTGTGGAGCACAGGCTCTAGGTTTTGCAGGCTTCAGTACTTGCAGCATGTGGGCTCAGTAGTTGCAGTCCCCAGGGTCTGGAGCACTAGCTCAGTAGTTGTGGTACACCATCTTAGCTGCTCCTCAGCATGTGGGATCTTCCAGGACCAAGGATCAAACCCAGGTCTCCTGCACTGGCAGGCAGATTCTTAACCACTGAGCCACCAGGAGAAACCAATCCTCCCCACACCCCAGTGTATTTAAAATAGAGTCAGTGCTATTAAAAAAAGTGAAGTCTCTATAACCCATAATCGGGCTTTCATAAGCAAATGTCTTTCCTGATGAATTGTAAGGCTTGGATTCTTAGGTCAGTGTTCTACATGACAACCAGATTAGTTGTAAACACTGTTAATTCACTGTTGATCACAGCTAACCTCCTTTGGCACCAGGTAGAGAAACTCCTTTCAAATAATTTATGAGTATTCATGTCCAGTATGAACTTTCAAAGAGTTCTTATTCTTCGGTTTTTATGTTTGAACAGCTTGTATTCAATGTGCCATATATGCACCCTACCCTATTATCCATAGTTTGTCCTAGGGCTTTCATCTTATTTGTTCTGTGAATAATAGTTTTCACTAAGATGGATGGGAATTTATTTATTTTGGATCTTTTCTTTTCCAACATGTATCTTTAAGGCCATGTCCTTTTTGTGGATGTTTTTCATCTGCCTCCTAAGCAAGGCCCTCTTCAGTAGAGAACAGCACTGCAGGATTTTGTTTTCCACGTGAAGGTGGTGTTTCCCTTACACTAGACTGCAGGGGTGCAGTCACTGCAGCCTTTCCTTGGACCATCGTGTGTGTCCCTGTTCATTGTATCTGACTCACTGAGACCCCGTGGTCTATAGCCCACCAGGCTCCTCTGTCCATGGGATTTTCCAGGCAAGAATACTGGAGTGGGTTGTCATTTCCACTTCCAAGAGATCTTCCAGACCCTGGAATTGAGCCTCCATCTCCTGCACTGACAGGTGGATTCTTTACCCTGAAGCACCTGGGAGGCTCCTTCCTTCAACTTTCAACCATAAGACACTAATTATCTATGTATACCTTAAGTTCCTGCCATGATAAGGTAGCCTAAGAAATTGAATCCTCATAATTAAAAACTAATATTCACTATGATACATGAAATCTTTCCCTCTAAAATACCCTTGTGTATTTTACTCTTGTAACTGTTCTTTAATTAATAGAAGTAGCAGTCATACAAAAATTCATAGCAAACTAACATTAAATTAAAAAATCTTGCAAAAAGATATATCATTTTAGGAGTTAAAATGACATGGATTACCACTTAAATCACTGGAAATAGTTATGAATTAGAAAAGTTAAAAATAAAACATGAGATAATCGTATAGAATAATCAAAAAGCAAAGGCTATATAAAAGTATCCCAAACTTCTTTTTGCATTTATGTCTTTATTTTTCATGGAAAGGCACCTTTTAAAAAAATATAGCACCTTTAAAAAAATATAGCAGTGTGTACATGTGAATCCCAGTCTCCCAGTCTATCCCTCTGCCCTCCTAAACTTCTCCCTTGGTAACCATAAGTTCATTCTAAGTTTTTATGTTTCTGTTTCATAAATAATTCATTTGTATCATTTTTAAAAAACGATTCCATGTATAAGTGATATCACATGATACTTGTCTGATTTACTTCACTTTACTATGATAATCTGATAACCTCCAGGTTCATCAATGTTGTTGCAAATAACATTATTTCTTCCTTTTTGAGGGCTTAGTATATTCTATTGTGTCAGTGCACCATATCTTCTTTATCCATTCCTCTGTTGATGGACTTTATGTCTCTTCCATGTCTTGGCTATTGTAAACAGTACAGCAATGAACACATTTTTAAAAATGTTTTTCTCTGGATATATACCCCAAAGTGGGATTGCTAAATCATATGGTGGCTCTCTAAAGTATTCCAAACTTAAAGGAAATATTTCATATAAAGTTCTTAAACATTAAATGTTCTGAATTTTATACTATTTTATGGTAAAATTAATATGTATGTGTGTCTGCTTCTGCTTTAGCAATCATTAAGATTAATGTCATTATCTCTATATATTTGTCTAAAACAAAAAATCTGGGAATAATTCTTTCCTTCAAAGTGTACTGTATTTTTCCTGTTCATCACTTTCCTGGTGTGTTGATTTTCACCTTTTGAGGCTTCTACAATCTTGGATGCTTTACTCCCAGCACAGAGAGTGTCTAGGGCAGCATATCTCAACCACCACTGTATCCCCACATCTGCTAACCATCTTAGGCATAAAAGCCTCTGAGTATAAACTTTATCCTGCTGTGCTTACATTTCTCACTCTCTTACTCAGTTATCACTTTCTGAATTGTAGGGACTGTGTTTTGTTCATAAGTCTGTTCCCTGTGGCTATGACCATTTTGTTTAAACAACAACAAAAAAGTCTGCCATAATATCCTTAACATATCTGTTGAGGTCAGAATGGGAACAAAAGATAAGCAATTTCCAAATCAACTGAGTAGGAGACTGTGTTAATTTCCAGCATGAGATTAACTGGAGTAAAAATAAATTGGTTTTCCGGTATGGCTTTCATCCTAATATAAAATGACTAACTGGACTGAAGTGGGCTTAGAAGGCAGCGGTCTCACTGAGGATGTGTAATCTGTGAGTGATAATACATTGTCAGCAGCTTGGAGTGAAAACAGGAGAGAAATATGATGAAAATTTGATGGAAAGGAAGAGGAAGAGGAAATTTGGTTTTTGCTTTTGTAGTATGTACGTTTTTTAATAATTCTGCATAATTTCTTACTCCCTGGGAAAGTATACAGACTGACAATGATGTAGTCTCACTGAGGGTCTGGAGTAAGCATCGTGCCTTTGTGTAAAATCAGTTTGCTGTGAATGTAAAATCTTAAGACGTTGAATCTCCCTCTCAACTACTACCTCTCAGTTACTTTGGCTTTCACCAGTGATAGCCAAATTTTATTTTGGAATGTTTCTAACTTTTTATGGAGGTATCCTACTAGAGTGCTTCCCTGGGGACTCACCAGTAAAGAATCCTCCTGCAGCATAGGAGACACAGAAGATGCGAGTTCAATCCTGGGGTCAGGAAGATTGCCGGGAGAAGGAAATGGCAACCCACTCCAGTATTCTTGCCTGGAAAATCCCATGAACAGAGGCGCCTGGCAGGCTGCAGTCCATCGGGTGGCAAAGAACCGGAAACAACTGACCATCACCACCACCACCAAAGTACTGGGAAATCAGTACATTTTTTCACACTGGAACATCTGTCCTATGTAAAATTTAAAAAAATTATTAGCTAGGCTTATCAACCATGGCAAGCAATTAATATAGTACACACAGAGTCACATAAGTTAATTCTCAAAATGCAAGACACTTGGGATTCAGGAAACACATTTCACATTTCTCTTCTTGAGGCACATTCATCTACACACTTTCCAAATTGATCCTGGCTTTTGCTTGAATACACATTTGGATATTGATCGTGTTCTTCAAACCAGACATTGGGGATTTAAGCTTATGATTCAGGATGGTTGAGCTGATCATAGACTTAAGTAAGCCCTAAAACTATAAAACTTTTAGGAGAAAAGTTTCCTTATAATATTTAGAAAAAAATTTACGGGAAAATTTTCCTTACAATATTTTTTGTTAGGTCTGAAATCAGAAACTATTAAAGAAAAACAGTGATAACGGAAATCTAATAAAAACTAATGAGTATTGCTTCTCAAAAGACAGTTAAGAAAAATAAAAGCAAACTACAGTCTTAGATAAAATATTGGCAAAAAGTATATCTGATAAAAGACTTATACACTTATCCATTGTATATCCAGAATATACAATGTATTCTTCTGACTCAATATTAAGATGAATCCTGCTGCTGCTGCTGCTGCTAATTCGCGTCAGAGTTGTGCACAATTCTGTGCGACCCCATAGACGGCAGCCCACCAGGCTCCCCCGTCCCTGGGATTCTCCAGGCAAGAACACTGGAGTGGGTTGCCATTTCCTTCTCCAACATATGAAAGTGAAAAGTGAAAGTGAAGCCGTTCAGTCATGTCTGACTCTTCGTGACCCCATGGACTGTAGCCTACCAGGCTCCTCGGTCCATGGGATTTTTCAGGCAAGAGTACTGGAGTGGGTTGCCATTGCCTTCTCCTAAGACAAATGACTCAGTATTAAATGGATAAATGATCTGAACAGATACTTCACTAAGCTAGGTAAATGAAAGGCTAATAAACATATGGAGACATGCTCAACATCCTTAGTCATTAAATACAAGTTAAATGACAAATTAAATGCAAATTACAATGACAATTAAATGTCACTATACACCCATTAGAGTGGCTCAAATTAAAAATCATGGCAGCAATGAATAATGCATACTCTCCTATATTGCGGGTGGGGATGAAAATAAATGATGTAGCCAGCTTAAACACCATCTTTGTAGTGCATTCCACAGGTAAATGTATAGTCACTACATGACTCAACAGTCCCTCTTTTTGATTTTGACAAAAAATCAATTAAAACATAAATGTATGCATACTTATAGTCAATTTTTAAATCAGTCTATTCATATTCCTACCAAAATGAAAACAACTTGATGCCCATCTTCTCTATAAAAACTGTGGTAAAAATGTATACAATTGACTGCTTTTCATCAAAAAAAGGAAAATACCGATAAATAGCATGGATGAAACACAAAAGCAGTTTGTTTTGTGACAAAAGCAAAACACATGAATGAGTATATAATTTATGATTCTATTTATGAAACTCAAGAAAAGACATAACTGTTAGCAAATTAGTCATTTCCAGGTGAGTTGGGTATATGGATTTACTAATCGCATAGTGTTACTGTTGTCCAACTTTATTCATTTAAAATATCCTCTGAATTGTATATTTAAAAAGAGTGCATTTCCTTGTATATGTTACCAAGTACAAGCTTGTGCTGCTTGTTTCAGGACACAGGACAATAAACAGAGATGAGATGTTGGGGCAAAGGAGAGGGACTGGTTCAGAAAGCCAGGAGAGAGAGAAGATGGTGTACTAGCATGCTAAAGAACCACATTCCCTAAGTTAGAGTTCAGGCTTCTTTGATATTGAAAGGGAAGAGAATGGCTGTTAGTTTCAAGCTCCTTGGTTTCGGATCCTTTGTTTTAACAGCTTTCCATGTAGGTCTGGTCACAATACTCCTGTGAACTTCCAACAAGATAAATGTTATATTCTGTTCTGCAACTTTTTATCTCTATATGAATGAGAAGTATTATACTTTTAAAGGTAAAGCCTGGGAGGCAGAGCATTGAGCATAGACTATTGCATATACTTCCGACAATAAGCAACATTCTCTTGCCCTTTGAGATGAAGGTGCAGAGTCAGCATTGCTAAGCACAAGTGACAGAGCACAAGGGTTAGAACTAAAGGAATGATTCAATATAGAGTCAAATCTGTTCTCTGTTACACTTAGATCTCTGAAATCCTGGTTAATTGTTTTTTATTTGTACATTGAAACATTTGTGTTGTACAATTTTCTTGATTTTAACAAAACACATAGAATCATGCATGCACTACCGTCCTTAATGTACATAACAGTCCATCACCCTAAAATGTCTGATTTGTACTCCTTTGAAATCACCCACCCCTTCTTTTCCAATCCTTGGGCAACTGCTGAAATGTATTCTGACACTATAGTTTTGATTTCTAAATTTTCATATGAACAGAATGATAAACGATGCAGTGTTTGAGCTTTCTTTCTTTTATTTAACAAAATACATTTACAATTCATCCATGTGGTTGGGTGAATCAATAACATATTTTTCAACTATTTCTGAATATTATCCCATTATAAGTTTATACTGCAATCTGCTTATTGATTCTTTGATGGAAGTAAATCTTGATTGTAATTATTCATCTTGGATTTTTAAATTAACCATAGATAAATATAAAATAGATGTTTTTGTCAATTACAAGTAAATCAACATTCCATAAAAGCAGTAAATTAAACTTCCTTTTAATTCTTTTCTAATTTATATTTTTAGTTTTTTATTGAAATATGGTTGATTTACAGTGCTATATTAGAAACCTGCTTTTTATTCTTAACTGTCTTCTCCATTTCTTTTCCATTCATTTTATATACCTAGAACTGGCACAGGTAGTGATGAGGTTGACACATAGGCAGGGCACCAGAGTACTCCTAGACATTTCAGGGTTTTAATAAAAAGTATTATAATATGAATATAGTCAAGTAACTACTTATTTTATATTTCTAGACTAGAAAATGATAAATGATCATTTTAGTTGATAAGAGCATACTAAATTCTGTAACAAATCACTATGGGAAATTTTGCTTCAAAAATAATATAGATATATTCTCAAGTAAATGAAAATATTGATTTATTCATTGTTAAAGGTTAATATTTTAATAGAAAAATGAAAAAAAAAAAAGAGAAAATAGTTGCTCAGTAGTGACCAACTCTTTGCAACCCCATGGACTGTAGCCCGCCAGGCTTCTCTGTCCATGAAATTTTCCAGGCAAGGATATTGGAGTAGGTTATCATTTTCTTCTCCATCTGAGTCTCCAGGAAAGCCCAGTATTTTCATGTATCTTTAATTATAACTAGAAAGCACAAATAATATGGATTTTGTGACCTTTCTACTCTTCTCTCATGTTTTATTCCCCAAAATATAGATTTCTATTATCAACAACAAAAGATGCCTTAGGTGTGTGTAATTTATTATGGTTATTTGACTATTAGATACTTCACTAATACCTCTATATATTTTTGTAATAGAAATGGCTTCAAAATTCAAAATCAGTTGTGTTAATATATAAGGTTTTTATTTATAGTCAAAAATCTTGTATTAATATATCATGTGTATATATGTGTGCATATGTTTGTAATATATGCTATATATAATATTTGCCCAGTGCCATCATTGAAGTACAGATTTTAATCACAGTAGTTTATGTAAGATATTGGATGCATATTTCTGGCAGAAGAAATATAATATTTTAAAATATGCATGTGTATTTTTATGTACCCATTTCAAAATATGATTTTCAGTAAACACAAAATAAAATATTTGTGAATGTTACTAACTTCATCTTCAATGTGTCTATTTAATAAAATAAGAATAATGTAAAAGATGAAAATCGGTTTTCAGAATTTGACTCTCTCCTTAAAGTAACAATATATACAGTGGTAGATACTGAAGCCAGATGAAATGGCTTTGTCATTTATTAGATCTGTTATTTCATAAAATTTATGAAGAATTTTGCTTTGCAAACATACAAGGAATATATGTGAATTCCACTCATATTATGCTGCCTTGCCCAGCACATGTATACTGTTTACATTAGTTAACCTTTAGTGAAGTTTTAGTTTCCATGAAGTATACTTCTTTATGGATTATCTTAAATGGGTTCTAATACAGTTCCTTTTATTAGGTTACTACTGTCAGTCAGTCAGTCAGTTCAGCCTCTCAGTCATGTCCCACTCTTTGTGACCCCATGGACTGCAGCTCACCAGGCCTACCCGTCCATCACTTAATCCCAGAGCTTGCTCAAACTCATGAGCGTTGATCAGTGATGCCATCCAAACATCTCATCTTCTGTTGTCCCCTTCTCCTCCTGCCTTCAATATTCCCCAGCATAAAGGTCTTTTCCAATGAGTCAGTTCTTTGCATCAGGTGGAAAAAGTATTGGACCTTCAGCTTCAACATCAGTCCTCCCAATGAATATTCATGACTGATTTTCTTTAGGATGGACTGGTTGGATCTCCAAGGGACTGTCAAGAGTCTTCTCCAACACCACAGTTCAAAAGCATCAATTCTTCGGTGCTCAGCTTTCCTTATGGTCCAAATCTCACATCCATACATTACTACTGGAAAGGGTAAAGTAATGTCTCTGCTTTTTAATATGCTATCTAGGTTGGTCATAACTTTTCTTCCAAGGAGCAGTTATCTTTTAATTTCATGGCTTCAGTCACCATCTGCAGTGATTTTGGAGCCCATGAAAATAGTCTGTCACTGTTTCTATTGTTTCCCCATCTATTTGCCATAGAGTGATGGGACTGGATGCCATGATCTTAGTTTTCTGAATGTTGAGTTTTAAGCCAACTTACAGCTCTCTCTCTATGTATGATATATAATATTATATATATACTTACAGCTCTCTATGTATATGTTATATATATATATGTATATAATAGCCACTCTAAAGAAAACGAATTCTGAAACCTGGTTTTTATATTATTCTATACTGGGGGCTTCCCTTGTAGCTCAGTTTGCGAAGAATCTGCCTGCAGTGCAGGAGACCCCCATTCAATTCCTGGGCCAGAAAGATCCCCTGGAAAAGGAAATGCCAACTCACTCCAATATTCTTGCCTGGAGAATCCGATGGTCAGAGGAACCTGACAGGCTACAGTCCATGGGGTCACAAGAGTTGGACATGACTTAGTGACTAAACCACCACCACCATATACACTAACACACACACACACACACACATATGTATACCTACACATATACAGAGGCTTCCCTGGTGGTTCAGATGGTAAAGAATCTGCCTGTGATATGGGAGATCTGGGTTTGAGCCCTGGATGGGAAGATCCCCTGGAGAAGGGAATGGCAACCCACTCCACTATCCTTGCCTGGAAAATTCCATGGACAGAGGAACCTGGCGAGTTACAGTCCGTGGGACTTCCAAGAGTCAGACATGACTGAGTGACCAACACACACACACATGTTTCATGGATTTTAATTAGAACACATTTTCGTTTAAGGATAAACATAACCTGTTTGGTTGTATTTGTCTAAATTACACACAAGTGAAACATATGAAGTGATCTCTGTAAATGCATATTAAGCCACTTTTGAAACACCCTCTTTAATAGCTTACCCAAGAGTTGACTGCTATCAAAAAAAATTAAAACTTTTCAAGTGGTACCTTACATTACTCTAAATTGAGCACAATTTCCACAAGTGTTTATGTCAACTTATAAACTCCTTCTTAGCAATTCAGAGTTATTATATAGTTAAATGTTTTTTATCAAGATCCAAATTAGTGAGGGGTGTTATAGAAGGTGAAAAATAATATACATGAAACTTACATATTTCTACAAGTTGGCACAGAGTCTTAAAGTAATTACAGGTTAGTACAGGTCATTAATCATGACCTGAAAGTCTTCACTTTTACCATTTTCCATCATTTTTAGGCATCCACCAGATTCTTGTTAATCTTTATGTCATCTAATATCTTGATATCTCTCTCCAAAAAAACATCAATCCCCATATATTCTTCTCTAAAATTGAGAAAACAAAAAAGCATGAAAATATGTGTATGGATATATAATATGCCTCTACGTGTGTGTGCCTAAAATGTCGACGTTCACTCTTGCAATCTCCTGTTTGATCACTTGGACTGTAAGGAGATCCAACCAGTCTATTCTAAGGAAATCAGTCCTGAGTACTCACTGGAAGGACTGATGTTCAAGCTGAAATCCCAATACTTTGGCCACCTGATGCAAAGAGCTGACTCATTTGAAAAGATCCTGGTGATGGGAAAGACTGAAGGCAGGAGAAGAAGGGGACAGGAGAGGATGAGATAGTTGGATGGCATTACTGACTCAATGGACATGAGTTTAAGTAAAATCAGGGAGTTGGTGATGGACAGGGAGGCCTGCTGTGTTGCAAGTCCATGGGATCGCAAAGAGTCTGACACAACTGAGCGACTGAACTGAACTGTACATATGTGTGTCGATACACGGACAGCGACACATACAAACATGCATGTGTAGGCACACACTCATACTTACATACACACACACACAAGTGATATGTTTGTGTCACTGAGTAGTGTGAGGGACTATACTAGTTTGTGATGGACACACACAAACACGCTTGTCCCTAGTTTGTGAGGGACACACACAAACACTCATGTGTAGGCACACACTCATACTTACATACACATTCATACTTACACACACACATAAGTAGATATGTTTGTGTAACTGAGTAGTGTGATAGTGCTCTTCAGGGTATGTGAAAGTGCAAATGGTAATTCTGTAACTATCTTGTAACATTTACTCCTGAATGATATCCATGAATGGGAAAGAATGTCTTCCAGTGATGAAAAGTATGGCTCTAATGAGACCAAAAAATGAGAAGTGTCCAGATATTGATGACACAAATCAACAAAAGTAGCTTGCATCCTTCAAGGATTTGACAGATGATAGATGATGACCACAAGCAAGAAGGCACCAAGCCAACATCTTCAACATATGTGATGCAGTGTCTGTGTCACTAAATTGTTGTGAGATAGATTTTAAGATACAAGCATCATAGACTGTGATGCACAGTTGTCTGGGGCCAGACCTTGACCCTGCTGTTCACTGGCTGTGTTACTTCAGACAAAGATTTAGCCTCCACATGCCTCACTTTTATTACAAGTGTGATATAGTAGGTAAGGTTCTTGTTCATATAAATGAGACTATATGACGCAGGCTTAGAATAGTATCTGTTAACCACTCCACTAATGACTGATTTCATTATGTTTTACTATGATTATAATTATTTGGTTGACCTTTGCCTGGAGAATCCCAGGGATGGGGGAGCCTGGTGGGCTGCCGTCTATGGGGTCACACAGAGTCGGAAATGACTGAAGCAACTTAGCAGCAGCAGCAACAAATATATACCCTTTGTAAGTTCACTGTACTCATATCTTAAAGTGAAAGTGAAAGTCACTTAGTAGTGTCCAACTCTTTGCGACCCCATTGCCTATACAGTCCATGGAATATTCTAGGCCAGAATATTGGAGTGCGTAGCCTTTCCTGGCTCCAGGGCATCTTCTAAACCCAGGGATTGAACCCAGGTCTCCCACATTGCAGGTGGATTTTTTACCAGCTGAGCCACGAGGGAAGCGCAAGAATAGTGCAGTGGGTAGGGTAACCCATCAGATCTTCCTGACCCAGGAATTGAACTGGGGTCTCCTGCATTGCAGGCAGATGCTTCACCAACTGAGCTATCACAGGAGCAAGTCCACAATGTAACTAACGTAACATCAAAAGAGATAACTAGGGCACTGCAGGACATGTAAGGAATCATATCAGAAACTTAATTTTCCACTTGAATGTCTGTTTTTTCTGTTTGACACCAGTTCTAAGTCACCCCTTGATTGCTGTTTTCTGGGCTAGTCTTGCCTATGGATTGGACTAAGGGAGGTTTTAGCTGAGTTTGGGTTTAACAGGAAATATTTATGATTGTAGTAATTCCATGGGTGATGGATCAACTCTACTGTGCTCTTTCCAAGTTAGTTTTCTGGAACAATTCTACCTGGCCCTGCTGCACCTCCTGGCATCAGGGCACAGGGGCCAGTGGAGGTTCCATTGTGTGAATCTGATTCCTGCCTTAGAAGTCAGTGAGAAATGCAGAATACATAGAGTTTGAAATGTCTGGAGCCACAGGTTAATCTGTGGAAAATCATTCCAGTTATCAGAATTGTAAAACTGTACACACAGAATTATATCCCGTAATCCAAATGGAAGTGCTCACCTCTCATGAATATATTTGATTAGGTAGCATATCTATTATAAAAGAATCCATGAACTGAATTTATCTTAGTGATGCCTACTCCTTAAGTCATGTCCAACTCTTGCACCCCATGGACTGTAACCCACCAGACTTCTCTGTCCATGAGGTTCTCCAGAGAAGAACACTGGAGTCAGTAGCCATTTCCTTCTCCAGGGGGTCTTCCTGACCCAGGGATAGAACTTAGGCCTCCTGCATTTCAGCATATTCTTTACTGACAGCCACCAGGGAAGACTGAATTTATCTTATGTATTTCTATATGAAGTCACAAAAGTTATTAAAACATTGACAGTGTATGACATAAAACTTAAGATTATACCAATTTCAGATCATTCCTTACAAAAATTGGACTTGACTGAGAGACTAAGCACAGAGCACAAGTGCTCTTGAACTATTTGATAATACAATTGGCAAAATGTAGTAAATTACTTGAAAATAAAATAGATTAGCATTTCTTGGTGATGTGTTGTGAAATACTGGTAAGAATGTAAAATGTATAAAATTCATAACATGCCACTTAACATAGTTTTAGACAATAGATTAACAAATGTTGTCATTCATAGAGTTTTTATTTTTCTGTACTAATTATTTTTAATGAAATATAATCACTTTACAATGTGTTAGTTTCTTCTGTACAATGACAGTAATCAGCTGTGTGTGTATATATATGACCCCTCCCTCTTGGATCTCCCTCCCAAATGCCTCCCCATCCAACCACTCTGAGTTGCCACAAGGAACGAGCTGAGCTTTCTATGTTTTATATTGACCTATGCATCACTGATTCGATGGAAGCGAGTCTGAGTGAACTCCGGGAGTTGGTGATAGACAAGGAGGCCTGGTGTGCTGCGATTCGTCAGGTCGCAAAGAGTCGGACACAACTGAGCGACTGAACTGATAATGCAGAAAGGAGTACATCAAAGCTGTATATTGTCACCCTTTTAACTTAAATGCAGAGTACATCATGTGAAATTCTGGGCTGGATGAAGCACAAGCCGGAATCAAGTTTGCTGGGAGAAATATCAATAACCTCAGAAATGCAGATGACACCACCCTTATGGCAGAAAGTGAAGAAGAACTAAAGAGCCTCTTGATTAAAGTGAAAGAGAGTGGAAAAGCTGGCTTAAAACTCAACATTCAGAAAACTAAAATCATGGCATCTGTTCCCATCATGACAAATATATGGGGAAACAATGGAAACAGTGATAGACTTTATTTTCTTGGGCTCCAAAATCACTGTAGATAGTGACTGCAGGCATAAAATTAAAAGATGCTTGCTCCTTGGAAGAAAAGCTATGACCAACATAGACAGCATATTAAAAAGCAGAGATGTGTCTTTCCCAACAAAGGTTCAGTTCAGTTCAGTTGCTCAGTTGTATTCAACTCTTTGTGACCCCATGGATGGCAGCACACCAGGCCTCCCTGTCCATCACCAACTCCCAGAGTCCACCCAAACCCGTGTCCATTGAATTAGTGATGCCATCCAACCATCTAATCCTTTGTCATCCCCTTCTCCTCCTGCCCTCAATCTTTCCCAGAATCAGGGTCTTTTCCAATGAGTCAGCTCTTCACATCAGATGGCCAAAGTATTGGAGTTTCAGCTTTAGCATCAGTCCTTCCAATGAACACCCAGGACTGATCTCCTTTAGGATGGACTGGTTGGGTCTCCTTGCAGTCCAAGGGACTCTCAAGAGTCTTCTCCAACATCACAGTTCAAAAGCAACAATTCTTCTGTGCTCAGCTTTCTTCACAGTCAAATTCTCACATCCAAACATGACAACTGGAAAAACCATAGCCTTGACTAGACAGACCTTTGTTGACAAAGTAATGTCTCTGCTTTTTAATATGCTATCTAGGTTGGTCATAACTTTCCTACCAAGGAGTAAACATCTTTTAATTTCATGGCTGCAATAAACATCTGCAATAATTTTGAAGCTCAAAAAAATAGTCAGCCAACAAAGGTACATCTAGGCAAAGCTAGTTTTTCTAATAGTCATGTATGGAAATGAGAGCTGGACCATAAAGAAAGCTGAGCGCCAAAGAACTGATGCTTTCAAACTGTGGTGTTGGAGAAGACTCTCTGGAGTCCCTTGGACTGCAAGGAGATCAAACCAGTCAATCCTTAAGGAAATCATTCCTGAATATTCATTGGAAGGACTGGTGTTAAAGCTGATGCTCCCATACTTTGGCCACTTGATGCAAACCAATGCTTTTGGCCACCTGATGCAAAGAACTGACTCATTGGAAAAGATCTTGATGCTGGGAAAGATTGAAGGCAGGAGAAAAGGATGACAGAGGATGAGATGGTTGGATGGCATCACCGACTCGATGGACATGAGTTTGAACAAGCTCTGGGAGTTGATGATGGACAAGAAAACCTGGTGTGCTGCAGTCCCTCGTCTCACAAAGAGTTGGACATGACTTTGCAACTGAACTGAGCTGAACACTGTCATGTGTAAAAGAGATAGCTAGTGAGAAGCTGCTGTAAAGCTCAGAGTTTTTAAATTCATTCAAAACTCAAGAATATAACATGCCCACCATTTTACAGGTGGGAAGTAAAAGAAACTTGATTTTTTCCCACCAAATTTGTCAACTGTACTAAAAATGTACATAGCATTACAAATGATGTAGGTAAAACAGAATTTGTTTCTTACCCTAAAATTAATATAAACTGATTTCACATAACCATGCTAGGGAAAAAACTGAGTTATATTTTTATTTCCTCTGGAAACAATATTGTGCAAAATCATTATTATAGATTATACGATCATATATACATGTGAGCTCAGTCACATATGACTCTTTGTGATCCCATGGACTGTAGGCTGTCAGGATCCTCTGTCCATGGGATTTCCCAACAACAATCCTGGAGAGGGTTGCCATTTCCTCCTCCAGGGGATCTTCCCAAGCTAAGAATCTAACCTGGGACTCCTGATTGACAGGCAGATTCTTTACTCCTGAGCCACATGGGAAGCCCTGAAGATCATATATAACCAAACATAATTACAGATTTTGGCATTTTATTATTTTATGATTTTTATATTTGTATACTTGGAAATTTCTTAATATTTATGATTATCTGTGATTTATTTTGTCATTCTAAATTGCATTTATATATATATTATAACTTTGTGTATTTCTTATACTTTTATATTAATTTTCTTGAGGTATAGACATATGATCCTATACAAATTATAAAAATGCTTGCCCTACAAAACCCCAGTGCTCCCGGTTCAAATGTCTGAATTTTTATGAAGCTCACAGGTGATTTAGAAGCACATTGGGGGTTGAAGAGCATTAGTATAATTATTAAAATCACAAAGATATATTGCAGGGAGATGGCT
The DNA here is from genome assembly GCF_014754425.2 of Oryx dammah. NCBI lineage: Eukaryota > Metazoa > Chordata > Mammalia > Artiodactyla > Bovidae > Oryx > Oryx dammah. Next base: position 3,619,432 of record NW_024070185.1, read on the forward strand.
TTGGGTTTCTTTATTGGCTAAGAAGATAAACACTCATTTCATTAGTCAAGGCAGTATATATGAAAAGAACAGACTTCTCAAAATGCTTTTTTCTAGATCATCTTGGCTCTCATGGTAACTTTGGCAACCAAACCAAATTGTTCTAACATCGAGCTTACTATAGACTGAATCCTTGGGATTTTCTTCTTTAGTGTTCTGTTTCCTTGCCAGTTTTCTCCCTACATTTATTTGTACACTGGGAGCTTTGGATTTAGGTTCACACAGGCATTTACTTTCATCCATGTAAAATATCATCTTGTTGGGTTTAGCCTATTTATCCAGTCTGTGCTTTCCAACAGTGTCATGGCCTTTCTCTTTATGCTGACTAACATGTGCATTGGTTGGGTGGTATATCCATACTCTTCCTTATTTTTTCTCAGTTGATCTTATGTCCAGGAGTGCAATGATAACAACTGCAAAGCATCATCGCCAAGGTACCTGCCAGGATGGAGAGGAGGAACTTTGCTTTGTGCTTCTAAGAAGTGTATGAGTTGGACCATGTGGTACACAGACACACAGGTGTACAGGCAGGTGAATTCCACTTTACCCAGATTATGATTATTTTATTACAAATGAAATTCCCTTCACCTTTAAAGCTATACAGATGGGGAATGAGTTGCAGCCGAGTTTTGGAAAGGGATACAAAAGCTGTCATCTGTATTGAAGTATGGTACTTTTCAATAGAGAGAGTGAAAAAGCTAGCTTAAAACTCAACATTCAGAGAACTAAGATCATGGCATACAGTCCCATCACTTCATGGCAAATAGATAGGGAAACATTGGAAGCAGTGACAGACATTATTTTCTTGGGCTCCAAAATCACTGCATCTGCACCATCTGGTGACTGCAGCCATGAAATTAAAAGATGCTTCCTCCTTGAAAGAAAAGCTATGACCAACCAAGACAGCATGTTAAAAAGCAGAGACGACTTTGTCAACAAAGGTCCATCTAGTCAAAGCTGTGGTTTTTCTAGTAGTCACGTATGGATGTTAGAGTTGGACCATAAAGAAAGCTGAGTGCCAAAGCACTGATGATTTTGAACTGTGGTGTTGGAGAAGACTCCTGAGAGCCTCTTGGACTGCAAGGAGATCAAACCAGTTAATCCTTAAGGAAATTATTCCTGAATATTCATTGGAAGGACTGATGCTGAAGCTCATGCTTCAATACTTTGACCACCTGAGGAAAAGAGCTGATTCATTGGAGAAGACACTGATGTTGGGAAAGATTGAGGGCAGGAGAAGGGGACGACAGAGGATGAGATGGTTGGCTGGCATCACTGACTCAATGGACATCAATTTGAGCAAGCTCCGGGAGTTGGTAATGGACAGGGAAGCCTGGTGTGCTGCCATCCACTGGATCACAAAGAGTCAGACAAGACTGAGTGACTGAACTGAATTGATGGTACTCTTTCCTGCTATCTTAAAATAATTAGGATACATCACTCGCAGTGCTCATTTGGTTCACAACTGGGGACTTATTGGAATTTCATAGCATTTTACATACTAGGAGAGTAAATTTATAGACATGATGAAAATATGTATCTGATATACTAGGCTTCCATAGACTAAACTGTGCTTCTTTCAGAAAAAGAGACAAATTTAAGTCAGAATCTGACCCACAGAAAACATGGTGATCAAAAACAAAACAAAACTGAACACTGAAAAGGTTTCTAAAAACCCTTGATGTGAGCTCTGAGATAAGTTCAGAGAGAAATAGTACTGATTCTATGCTTCCAGTGTTCAGATTCACATTGACTAGGATCTGGAGTTGGAGGCGGGGGAAGGTTTTCTCTGTTGTAGGAAACAAGGAACCTCATGTTGTATAGAAAGCATAACGTTAAAGTGAAACATTTGGCCATGTATCTGCTTTAAACTGAAATTTCCAGAAACCAAGAACTGAGTTGGCTAACGATGCATATTATTTTAGGGATAGTATTTACTTGATAATCTTTTAATAGGGCTTACATTTTCCTAATATTACTAAGTCAGTCAGCCTAAATTAAAAGCCTAGCGAAGCCCGTTACCAGGTATATGACCAATTCACTTGTGTGTGTTGTGCATTTAATTGCTGTATCATGTCCACAGTTTGCAACTGCATGGGCTGTAGCTGGTCAGGCTCCTCTCTCCATGGGATTCTCTAGGCAAGAATACTGGAGTCGGTAGCCATTCAGGAGATCTCTCCAGCCCAGAGATTGAACCTGGGTCCCTGGCATTGTAGACAGATTCTTAGCTATTGTGCCACCAGGGAAACCCTTTGTGATTATTAATAAAGACTAAATGCTATGTGAAAAAAAATAAAGCAAGACAATGTCAACTCCTATTCAAATATTTGTGTGTGGGTATGTGTATATGTGTAATGACATAGCAGATTTAATATTATCACAGTTTTTCCTATGTTTTTTGCTGAAATGAAAATTTTTAGTGCCCAATCCATATATACTCAACCAGAATATATTGGCATGGGACACTGTTATTACAACTTAATGGGAAATCTGGTTATTTTGCTATGTGTTATAGTTTATGAAACTCTGTGAGTCCCATTAGGCAATATAATTTTGATATGTTTGATTTTATATCCACCTAAAATTGAAGGATATTATTTCATTTGAGATTTTTGAATTAAAGTGTTATATTAATGGGACAAAATAGTAGCAATAAGGATGTTGGGGAGCACAGGGACTTCTTCCCATCCCCTACTACAATGGAGATTTAAAAAAGAAAACCCTCAAATACATGATGGAGATTTTGCTGTCTCTTGAGGGGTTGTGCTCCCACTTGACTTCTCTCTCTGTTGCCACTTCTTTTCTCTATTTCTAAGATGTTGATTATTTTCTTGGTGTTTTCTATCCCCCATAGATTAAGGTTGCTTGATTTAACAAATAAAACTACATAGTGTCGAGTAAAGTTTGAATTCTGGATAAACGAGTATTTTGTTTTTAATAGAATTACGTCTGAAATATTGGAAAGGACAGGCTTGTACTCAGAAGGTACTTGTTGTTTATTTGAAATTTGAATGTGAGGAGCCCTAACGGATTTTATCTGGCAACCTCACTAGAAACTAGGCTCCCAGGTGGCTCTGTGGCAAAGAATCACCTGCCAGTACAGGAGATACGCATTAGAACTCTGGGTGAGGAAGATCTCCTGGAGGAGGAATTGGCAGCCCACTCCAGTGTTCTTGCCTGGAAAATCCCATGGACCGAGGAGCCTGGTGGGCTACAGTCCACCGTGTCCCAAAGAGTCAGCCATGAGTGAGCAACTTAGCAACAGCAACAATTACTAGGGACTATGTTTCCATCTTCTTTTGCTTGATTCAGTCTTTGTCTTTTATCATTGCAATTTCTTTATTTCCTCAATATTTGCCTCTTCCTTTACATGTAAGTGAAGATGTGACAGAGGGTTGAACATGTCATGCACATAGGGGATGCCAGCTGGCAGGTGGGTTTGGATTTAGTATGAAAAGATCACTCTATCTTGCTGGGAGGCCCCATCAGCTAGCGTATTCAGGTGTTCTCGCCTGATCTGCCTGGAGATTCCAAGTCTACCTGCAGTATTCTCTGGACCCAAAGGAAGAAGGAAGTTCCGTGGTCTCAAATGAATGGAAAATATTTTCCGACGCCCTTTTTTGGTTCTGTTTTTTTTTTTTTTTTTGCTTTGTACCGTTGTTTTCTTTCTGCTGTACCATGAATTAAATCAGCCATATGTAAGCATACATCCCCTCTTGAGCCCCTCATTTCCCTCCCCATCCCACTCCTCTAGGTCATCGCAGAACGCCAAGCTGAGCTTCCTGTGCTTTAGCGTAGGTTCCCACTAGCTGTCTGTTTTAGACATGGGAGTGTACATTTGCCAATCCCAGTCTCCCTATCCATCCCACCCTCCCCTTCCCACTCTGTGGTAAGACATTCCCACCTTTGGCTGCCTTTGGATTCCCTGACTAGAAACCAAAAGAATTTGGAGACCTGTAAGCATTCTTCAGCAGTACCTTCTAAGCAGTTAATATAGCAGAAGACAAGTGAAATATCATGCTATAAAAAGTCTTTGCAGCAGAGCTGGTGACTGACAACGCCAACTGTGGTTTAACTCTTGAGAGTGGCAGAGACAGCAGAGGCCAAGAGCCCAGGGAGCAGCTGATGAAAGATGAGAAGCTTCACAGTTAAAACCTTTATCCAGACAAGAACGTTGGCTATGATTCTTGAATGGAAATGATGACTAAAAATCACGAAAACATATTAGACTTTCAGGCTATTATATACGGACAAGCTCAAATCTGGATGGCCAGTGCCAGTAACATTTCTTTTCCTAAAGCACCTCTAGGCTGAAGAAATTAATTATGAAAACTGAATCTTGGATAATTATCATTTTCACAGTTGTTATATAAAAAAGCATGTTAAATAAAATGTTATTGAGGTTATTTGAATGGTAAATAAAATTCTATTGAAATAGTTTTTTTTTTTTTTTTGTCTCCAGAGGAATTTGAGGCTCTATGTGACAGGTTCTGGATCTGGAGTTTGTTTTTCCCAGCTCTTATTTGGGTCAAATTAATCCAGGGTTTTGGGTTTTCTGATAGCTCAGTGGTAAAGAATCTACCTACGAATGCAGGAGACACAGGAGCCCGGGGTTTGATCCCTGGGTTAGAAAGATCCCCTGGAGGAGGAAATGACAACTCACTCCAGTCTTCTGGCTTGGGAAATACTATGGACAGAGGAGCCTGGCAGGCTACAGTTCATGGGGTCACAAAGAGTCAAACACAAGTTAGGAACTAAATAACAACATAATCCAGGGTTCGCATTGTGCTCTGGTAATATTATGATATTACATGTTGGTCTGTCCATTTTCCAAAGTTAATATTTTTGTCCATTTTTACATTAGAGATGGAGAAGGGAATGACAACCCACTTCAGTATTCTTGCCTGGAGAATTCCAAGGACAGAGAAGCCTGGCAGGCTACAATCCGTGGGGTCACAAAGAGTTGGACACGACTGAGCAACTAACACGGTACATTAGAGAATATTATATACATTCACTTGATTTCACATTTCTATAGTTATTCTGTAGCTAAATAAACTATACATGTTTTTAAAGTAAAATCATGACCTCAAAATATCTTAATAGATTGTGTGCAGACATTTTTAAAGTATATGAGTGTAGTGCACTTTTAATGTATTAAAACAACAATCCAAGAATATGAACTCTGAATTGTTTTCTATGGATCATAGGAATTAGTAAGAAATAATTGCACGTAAGAAGCCTACTTTTCTCAATGGCTAAATATATATCATTAGAATGTGGGTAAGATTTTAATCTTTGCCTGAGAAATGTGTATTTTTATGTGATTTTAGAGCCTATTAACTGCAGATGTTAAGGTAATAGTGTTATTTTCTGAAAGGATGTTGTGTATGGAAGTGCTAGTACATGGTTTGGGTTTTTGCTCAGTCACTCCTGGGTGGTCCCATTATATGCAGTTCTGTGGCCGTGTGGACCACATCTTGCCTCTCTTTGAACCATATCTGTCTCTAATTGCTTGCACACCGAGGTTGTTTTGTAGGTTTCTCAAGCCTATGACTGCATCACATTGTCCCCAGAAAGCACTTCTATGCTTTTGAAATGTTTCTTAAGCCCGACTTTTGTTTTGCTGTCTCTCTAGCTTTTTGGAAGCATTTGCCATGATACCCCCGGCTTCTGTTACCTTGAGTCTCAGCATGTGGCTTCCTCAACAAAAGTAATTTGCCATGATGGCTTTTAAACTGTGGGCTTGGATGTGCTTCCTTACAGTAAAAATCATGCCTCATCCAGAGGTTGACTGGAAAGTAGCTCTTTCCACTGATGAATTTTATGTAATATAAAGTATTTATGAAAAAATGTTACTTCTATTGCACTATTTAAACCTCGCAAATTAAAATAGGGTTGAAAGGTTACTTTTTTACTTTAATACTTTTAGTGATGCTCACTTATATTATAAAATTGAGAAGACCAGACAGAAACATTAGTAACAAAAACAAAAATGATCCACAATGTGAAGAAGGACTTCATGGAAAGTCTGGTGGTTGGAGGGGACCACCCTTCCTCAGGAGAGACACCAGGGCGTCATTGTCACAGCTCTTAATTAGCGCTTGGTGTAACTTTGAAAGAACATGCTTTCAGAAAGCAGACTAGCATCGAGAGAGTTACCATAGAACTTCATTACCCTGGCTTTTCCTCATTCCTAAACTTTTCCCCAGGAATTCTGTCATCTCTTACAAATAAATACCTCATCATTTTGAAGAAGCAGATAATTATCTTCTATTTCCACACATTCAGGTAACTGTTTCATTTTCCTATATTTTTCACTTTAATGTGTTAAAAAATAATTCAACAAAATATTGTTATAGGCTTGCAAGATTAGCATTATGTATTATAAATTCATCACCACTGAGAATATTTATCTCACTTTAGGTGAACAAGAAATTTGTGATGAAAGCTATTTTATCTCACTTTAATTTGTGAATGGTTCCATATTTGATTAGAGCTTGGATTTCTGACCATAGAATCTACTTAATAAGTCAGCAAGATATGGTCAGTTTACATTTTTATGTGCATTTTCAGTTATATTTTGGGCTTCCCTGGTGGCTCAGATGATAAAGTATCTGCCTACAACGCAGGAGACCTGGATTGGATCCCTGGGTTAGGAAGATCCCTTGGAGGAGGGCATGGCAACCCACTCCAGTATTCTTGCCTGGAGAATCCCCACAGACAGAGGAGCCTGGCAGACTACAGCTCATGGGGTCACAAAGAAATCAGGCATGACTGAGTGACTAAGCATACATATGTGCTTTCAAAAAGTAACGGTCACTGAGTGTATATAAATTATATTACTTTCATTATCTGTGTTTTTGCATCAAATGTAACATTATTTTTCCTTAATTTAGAAAATTTTCCTTAATTGTTTGCCAGATTTCTCATTCATCTCTTACCTCAGATTTGAGACAACACACAACAACTATGATTTGCCGGGGGCCAGCGTGAGGAGCTCCACCCATAGCAAAGGTCATGAGGAAGGAGGCTTGGCATATGCAAAGGCATGATCAAGCCTCAGGAAACCCCCTGTTCCCGAGCATCTACCCCAAAACCAGAGTCTGTTTTATGCTCTCCCCCATAACCGTTTCTCTCAGAGAAGGAGTAAACGTGCAGCTCCAAGGCAATAAAAATTCCTGGGCGTGACAAAGAGTGTTTCAGCTTACAGACTCCTCTGAAGGTTATCTAGCCCACCTGTATAGGTTCATCCAGGCCACATGTGATTGTTTATAGCCTCCCAACCTGAGAGGCATGAGATGTTTTAGACTTACTAAAGGCAAATTCTTTCGGGGAGTTAGAAATTATTAGTATAGTGGTTTGGTTAGGAATTATATTGGTGAAGGGTTTTTCATTTGTTGTGTCAATAATTGCTGCTAATTCCCTCCCCTGGGTGGGACAAGGATGTTTCAGGTCAAACCTCTCTGCTGACAGACTAGCTTGTGTGACAGGATTATCCATACTCCTGCCACTATGCACATGATTGTTTACTACCTCTCAACCATAAACAGCACAGAGAGTTTTGGAGTATTTTGAGAGTCTTAATTAGCATAGGGCTTTTCTCATTGTTGAGTCAGTGATTGCCACCAGGCCTCCATATCCTTAGGCACCTGGGAATATATTAATCAATGTATTTGGAATATAGAAAAGGAAATATAGTAGTTTTTGATGTTAGCAATACTAGACTTTTTGAGTTAATGGATTTTCTCTTTTGTAATAGATCACTGTGCTTTGTTATAAATCACTGTGTCCTTGCTATGTAAAAATGTAACTTTATCACTATCTTAAGACTAAATAGATCTTAAGGGGAACATTGGTAAAAGGATTTTCATTTGTTGAGCTGATGTTTGCCGCTAAATCTCCATGTTCCCTGCCCTTATAATGAATATAACTAACATATAGGAGAAATAAGTATTAACCTTTCAGATTAATCATGTTAACCTTGGGTTAAATAAATTCCTTTCTTGATTGTAACTCACTACACCCTCACCTTATAGGAATGTAACTATTTGGAGGGTGGTGCCTGGTTTAAGAAAAAACACCCTTGGAAAAAATAAGTTTTTGGTTATCAGAAAGAAAGGATCATAAAATCCCTAAGAACTTTTTTTATACATTTATGTGAAGCACCTGATTTTGATAAAGGTCAGGCGTGACTCTGTATTCATCCCTATGTGTAACAAAAGGTATATAAACAAACCCCAAAATAAAGGAATCGGATCAGTTTCCAGAAAGACTGATTCCCCCATGTCGCTTCTTTCTTGCTCCCTGTTTTTCTGGCTGAATTCCCATCTGGAGAAGGATGCTATTCCACATAATCCAAGTTATTCAACCTCTTTTTCTCCACAATCTTCCTACTACACTATCCGTTTCTAACCTCTCTATATATCTGTAATTAAATATGCATTTTTCCAAAGACGCCGACGCCGTCCCCACCTTTGAATTCCCTGGATCCACCGGGGCTGGACTCTGGTAATGGTTATGTTCATTCAATACTTGTTTTAATGTATGTAGTTTGTTAGAAGGTTTATAAGATTATGGGGCTTCCCTGGTGGCTAAGACATTGAAGAATATGCCTGCCAATGCAGGAGCCTGAGTTTGATCCCTGGATCCATAAGATCCCCTGGAGAAGGGAATGACAACCTACTCCACTATTCATGCTTAGAGAATCCGATGGACTGAGGAACCTGGTGGGCTACAGTCCATGGGGATGCAAAGAGTTGGACATAACTGAGTGATTTGCTGCTGCTAATTGTAAGATTATACCTGTCTCTAGCTCATCCCACCCCCATCTGAGCTTTGCTCTTAAAATTTCCCACCTGACAGGCAGATGGCAGCTGTGCTTACATACAGGGCTGATCTAAAGCAGTATGAGAAGTGCACCTGACCTCAGCGTGACTACTGTTAGACCCTTGTCTTGTTTAAAATATGATTTTAATCTCAATGTTAGCCAAAGTCAAGGTATACACTTTATTTTTTAAGGTAAAACTCTTTTGATTCTATGTACTAAATCAGTTTATTTAAATTATTTATTTTAATTGGAGGCTAATTACTTTACAATATTGTAGTGGTTTTTGCCATACATTGACATGAATCAGCCACGGTGTACATGTGCCCCCCATCCTGAACCCCCCACCCACCTCTCTCCCATCCCATCCCTCAGGGTCATCGCAGTGCAGCATCCCTGAGAGCCCTGTTTCATGCATCAAACCTGGACTGGTGATGTATTTCATATATGATAACATACATATTTCAATGCTGTTCTCTCAAATCATCCCACGCCTGCCTTCTCCCACAGAATCCAAAAGTCTGTTCTATATGTTTGTGTCTCTTTTGCTGTCTCACATACAGGGTCATCGTTATCATCTTTCTAAATTCCACATATATGTGTTAGTACACTGTATTGGTGTTTTTCTTTCTGATTTACTTCACTCTGTATAATAGGCTCCAGTTTCATCCACTTCATTAGAACTGATTCAAATGCATTTTTTTAATAGCTGAGTAATACTCCATTGTGTATATGTACCACAGCTTTCTCATCCATTTGTCTGCCAGTGGACATCTAGGTTGCTTCCATGTCCTGGCTATTGTAAACAGTGCTGCGATGAACATTGTGGTACATGTGTCTCTTTCAATTCTGCTTTCGTCAGTGTGTATGCCCAGCAGTGGGATTGCTGGGTCATATGGCAGTTCTATTTCCAGTTCCTTAAGGAATATCCACACTATTCTGCATAGTGGCTGTATTAGTTTGCATTCCCACCAACAGTGTAAGAGGGTTCCCTTTTCTCCACACCCTCTCTAGAATTTATTGTTTGTAGACTTTTTGACAGCAGCCATTCTGAAGTGAAGTGAAGTGAAATCGCTTAGTCATGTCTGACTCTTTGTGACTCCATGGACTGTAGCCTACCAGGCTCCTCCCTCCATGGGATTCTCCAGGCAAGAGTACTGCAATGGGTTGCCATTTCCCTCTCCAGGGGATCTTCCCGACCCAGGGATCGAACCTAGGTCTCCCTCATTCCAGGCAGACGCTTTAACCTCTGAGCCACCAGGGAAGCCCACCAGCAGCCATTCTGACTGGCATGAAATGGTACCTCATTGTGATTTTGATTTGCATTTCTCTGATAATGAGTGATGTTGATCATCTTTTCATGTGTTTGTTAGCCATCTGTGTGTCTTCTTTGGAGAAATGTTTAGTTCTTTCCTCATTTTTTGATTGGATCATTTATTTTTCTGGTATTAAATCAGGTTTTAGTGATATATAGTGCTCAAGTTTTATTTTTGTATTTTAAACCATGTCTAAAATGTTATGTGATCAAAAGCCTTGGACCAAAATGCATTTTAGTTGTCAAAAATTAATATCTCACCTAATTTTGATCTCTTTTATAATTTTGGCCCTATATTCTATTTCGTATTTTGCATATATTTAAAATGCACCTCTTCATAATCACAAGTCCATCCAGAAATAGGCTGTCTATAGATTCTAAGAGGTTTAAATAATGTTCTGTTATTAGGTAAATATTTATTTATTTACTTATCATTTATTTTTGTCTGTTGGAAAAGACTACAGAGTATTTGTTAGAATCTCAAGCTTTGCATTAGAAATCCTAGATTTCAATGCTATTTCAATCATGCAGTGAGTTCCTCTGCCTTAAACATCACTATTAACTTCTTTGAAGTCTAATTAGCCTCTGTGTATTAACCTCCAGGGCTGAATGTGCAGGAATATTTACAGAAACCCTAGATCTTACCAAGGCAGCAAGGTTCAAAGGATAGAGGAGAGAAACAGACATCGCTGGAGCTCTTGTTTCTGGAGAAGCCTAAATCCCTCAAGCAGAGATTCTAAATGCCCCTTTCACTCTTGTTGGGATTAATTTTAGATTGGCACACTGTGGTGTGGCCACCACTGAGATACAAATTAATGGATGCAATAAATATTTATGACTCTTTCCTCACCTAGAACTTCCTAATGATTGGAGATGTTTACTCTTGCCTCCATCATAAAATTATATTTCCCTTACTTCTGTCATATCACGTTCTTCTTATATTATTCCTGCATCTCTGTTTTGTTTTGTTTTGTTTTTCTTCTCTATATGCCTCTTCTTACTTGTTACCTGACATCTAATCATTAGACTGAATCAGGGCTCAATCAAGGTCTGTCTTTATTTTTCACTTTTCTTTGTCCATGTAAACGACCTCACTCTTTGCTAGTATATTAACTGTTTATTTGACTACTACCTCTCCTGTGAACTTAAGGTCTATATGTTCAATGTTTTTCCAAGACTGCAACTCAGAGCAATTGCATGAACCAAAATGGTGAAGCTCATTCTTGAAGTTTGTTCTTTATTACAGCCTGTTTACAATCAATCCTGTCTCCACCTTGCCTTCAAATGTGCTCATGTTTCTCTTACCAACTTTGCTTAACCTCAGATCTTTGTTTGATTTCCTCCTGCCAAAGTCTCTTCCTCTAGTAGGAAGATTGAACTTATATTACAAATCCAATCTGCAACATATCTATTTGTTCACAACTACTTAAAAAATAAAATCCAAATTTCTTAATTTGTCAAATCCCAATTATTTAATTGACAAAATTCCCTGTTGGCTCAACTGTAAAGAATCTGTCTGCAATTCAGGAGGTGTGGGTTCGATCTCTGGGTTGGAAAGATGCCCTGGAGAAGGAAATGGTGACCCACTCCAGCATTCTTTCCTAGAAAATCCCATGGGCAGAGGAAGCTGGCAGGCTGCAGTCCATGGGTTGCAAAGAGTCAGACACAACTGAGCAACTAACCAGCAACAACAATTATTTAATTCTCACACAACTTTTTATCTTTCTCCTCACATTCATGATGATCTAGCCAAGTATTTCACTCTGATCTCCTCTAAATCAACAAGCTCTTCTCTACTCCCTTCTCCTATTAGCAGTCTCTTGCTCATCTTTAAAGTCTCAACAAAATGTCTTTTCCCTTGAGAAAACACAGCGGCTGCTGCTAAGTTGCTTCAGTTGTGTCCGACTCTGTGTGACCCCATAGATGGCAGCCCACCAGGCTCCGCCATCCCTGGGATTCTCCAGACAAGAACACTGGAGTGGGTTGCCATTTCCTTCTCCAATGCATGAAAGTGAAAAGTGAAAGTGAAGGCACTCAGTCGTGTACAACTCTTAGCGACCCCATGGACTGCAGCCTACCAGGCTCCCCCATCCATGGGATTTTCCAGGCAAGAGTACTGGAGTGGGGTGCCATTGCCTTTTCCTACTGCACCTGTAATCCTAATTAGATCTTTTCTTTTCCTCCATATGTTTGTATTTTGATGTTTCCCAAGTGCCATGCTTTGTATTTATACATGCATTTTGGGTTTATGTCATACCAATCCCCACCTTTACTAAGCTTCCTGAGTCTTAACTGGTCAGTGACCAGTTTCTCTGTTCAAAATCTGGTGCATACATAAGTTTCTGATATTATTAGAGATGAAGATGATAACACTTGATTCATTGAGTAGATGTAAAATTAGATGAGATGTTTGAGTATCTAGCAAAACTGTCATATCATAAGCCTTTTATAACTCTATGTATTTATGAGGAATAGTCCTGTGCCAAGGCATTCACTTTTTAAGAAGAGAGGCAATTATTTCAGAAGGGTGAAAACATGAATTTCAAGCCACTCTGCCAGTTTCCAAAGCTTGGCTTTGCTAACTTTAGCTGTGCCTTTGTGGGGACATTACTCTGCAACTCTCTGTCTTCATTTCCTTAGTTTAAAAACAGAAATAACAGTTTCTGATACATTCCTGTATTTAAGGTACATAGTGGGCTTTCCAGGTGGCTCAGTGGTAAAGAATACAGCTGCCAGTGTAGGAGTCACAGGAGAAATGGCTTTGATCCCTCAAGGAGGGAGATCCCTGGAGGAGGGAATGGCACCCACTCCAGTATTCTTGCCTGGGAAACCCCTTGGACAGAGGAGCCTGGCGGGCTACAGTCAGACACAACTGAGCACGGCACACACACACACGGTACATAGTACAGTGAATGATACATATGTATTGAGAAGTCAATGTACATCAATTTTATTATACTTATGAATTATTTTGCCTGTTTAACAAATATTTAGAAACTTTTATTCTATTGTCAGTTCTTAAACTGTTCTGAAAACTATCCATTTTCTCTCTGCACTTTTCCTCTAACTCTCTCTTGTTTCATACTCTATTAAAGTTTTTTTTTTCCATCCATGACAGTGATTTAGGTTTCCTTTTTCCTGCACAGACCTCTCAGGTTTTTTGCTAACAGTTTTTGCAGTGAAATTCCCAGAATGAATTATGACTTTATTTGATTCTCTCCAGAATGTCATTGTTTGGCTCAGCAAAATGTGTCTGGTTCTTCTTGGGGCACTTTGAAATCTCTGCTGCTTAAATCTTTCTACTGTTCCAGGACCTTAATCCTGTCAACTCATTTAAAAGTCTCTCCCTTAGTCTGAAAATATCTTACAAAATTACAGCTCAGGTTTCTAAAATTGCATTAATTTGCTGGTGTTGAACTGCGGAGATTCCTAGGCCAAGTTCATCCCACACACAGACCTCGGATGCCATCAGGGTCCATCCTGACAGGTGTCTTTGTCTTCCTCTCCCACTCGTTACACTTCCTTTGCAGAAAATGGCATCTTAATCAGCATCTGCTAAGTGCACTCTTTCAAGTCTCTTTATTACGCCCACCTTTTCTGTTCAATCTAGAATACTGAAATTAACGTCCTTCCTCCCCATATTCTTAGCCCTCTTCAGTTTTTAAAACTATACTTTTCAACTCATATCCACATCATAGGAATCTAGCAAAATTGAAATGTGGTTATTAATTGAAAAAAAATCTTTAGTATCTACTTTTGGGCTTCCCCGGTTTTCCTATGGTTAAGAATCCTCCTTGCTTGTGCAGCGGACATGGTTTGATTTCTGGTTCAAGAAAATTCCACATGCTGCAGGGCAACTGACTGAGTCTGTGCTCCAGAGCCTGCAAGCTACAACTACTAAGGCTGTGTGCCGCACTGCTGAAGCCCGCACTCCCCAGGAAGAGAAGTCACCACAATGAGAAGCCCACGTATTGCAATTGGAGAGTAGCCTCACTCTCTGCAACTAAAAAAAGCCTGTGTGCAGCAAGGAAGACCCAGTGCAGACAAAAATAAATAAGCAAATTTTTTTAAAAGTCTAAAAATAAAGAATTGAACATATATACATTAAAATTCTACCTTTTTTAAAAAAATGTCTATTTCTACCCCAAATCTTGAGAGTTTATCCAGCCTTCATTGAGAAATAAGTGTTATTCCTTGATTAGATAGTGCAGTGGTCACACAAGATATCTCTATTGCATGTAATATCTCTAGACTATGTAATGAATTTATTTTTTAAGATTTAAGGACATAGTCTTCTTTTGTAGGTATTTTTTCAAGATCTCATATGTCTATTTCTATGTGAAGACAAAAGACACTGACTATGTATACACATGAAACACTTCTGCTACTACCCCTTATTGTTACAGCATCTACAGTTCTTTGTGTACTTACATGAATATTGAGTCTTGAGTACCTGGCAATTTACAAGTTACTTTACAAATATGCTTCCCTTTATTTTCACCATACCAAACTATTATGATTAAGTTTGTTTTTGCTATAAGAAACTAAGAATCAAAGTAGTTAATGTACCTAATCTTATAAAATGAATAAATTGAAAACCAGGTTTGAAAAAATTTCTGCTGTCAAGTTTGTGGTAGGCCCTATAGTGACTCCCACAGAAGTCCATATCCTCTCCCCAGGACCTGTGGTATTATATTACAACAGCAAAGGGAATTAATACCACTGATTGAATTTAGGTTGCTAATCAGCTAGACTTACTTTAGGGAAATTATCCTGGATTATTCAGGTGGGCCTAGTGTACTCATAAGTGTCCTTAAAAGTATATAAGAAAGTAATTTTATGTATATAAAGAGGACTCTACCTGTATAGCTGATATTGAGGACAGAAAGAGTCCACTGACCAGGAATTCAGAGCTTCTTGAAGCTGGGAAAGGCAAAGGAAAGGATTAGACCCCAGAGCCTCTAGAAGGAACACACCACCCAGCAGAAGACATGATTTTAGGATTCTTGACCTCAGACTTACACTAAGATATGCGTATTCAACCCTTGGGTCAGGAAAATCCTCTGGAGGATGAAATGGCAACCCACTTCAGTATTCTTGCCTGGGAAATCTTCTGAACAGAAGTGCCTGAAGGGCTACAGTTCATGGGCTGGCAAAGTGTTGGACATGACTTAGCAACTGAGCACACACAGACACACACACACACACACGCGCATGCATTGTTTAAGCCAACACATTTGTGATGATTTGCTACAGCACCAGGAAGCTAACATGAAGACTTCAGTTATTTGTAACTTTTGATTATCAAGGAAAGTCTATTTAAAATTGGCAAGTACTTAGAGATGATGAAATGCAGGGCTCTCATTCATCATGTGAGAAAAACAAAGAACAGAGATGCTAAAATTAATTGTATCAACTTTTCTGATTTTTCCTATTGCTTTTTCAATTGAAATATAAAACCAAACTTCATCAGAAGTAGCCTGCCTTTGATTTTCCTCTTCCTGCCTTCACAGGATGCTAGGGCTGTTACAGTGGATTGTTCCTTTTGCTCAGCATATTTTCTTCTCTCTGATCTATACTATCACTCTTATGTTTACACAACATATCAGAGTGACCTACTGGTAAATATAAGGGAGACAGTGAATGCTGTGAGAAATATGCTATCGCTGCTTAAATGTACTTATGTATTAATGACTTATATACAGTACATTTAAGTAGAGAAAATATTGTTTTCTGAATATTTTCACTGGTTATTCTTCATTGACTACACTAAAGCCTTTAACTCTGTGGATCACTACAAACTGTGGAAAATTATTAAAGAGATTTGAATACCACAACACCTTACATGTCTCCTGAGAAATCTGTATGCAGGTCAAGGAGCAGCAGTTAAGAACTGGACATGGAACAACAGACTGGTTCAAAATTGGAAAATAAATATGTCAAAGCTGTATATTGTCACCCTGTTTATTTAAATTCTATGCAGAGGACATCATGCAAAATGCCAGGCTGGATGAAGCACAAGCTGGAATCAAGATTGCCAGGGAAAATAACAATAACTTCAGATATGCAGATGACACCACCCTGATCGCCATTATCTTCATTACCTCCACCATAGCTTGGTCAAATAACAGGGAAGGAACAGAGCCCAGCCCTTTAGCATAAAATTGGATTAAAAATTTATTAATCATAGCCCTGCCCATCAGAACAAGACCCAGTTTCCCCCTCAGTCAGCCTCTCCCATCAGGAAACTTCCATAAGCCTCTTACCCTTCTCCATCAGAGGGCAGACAGACTGAAAACCACAGAAAACTAACCAATCTGATCACATGGATCACAGCCTTCTCTAACTCGATGAAACTATGAGACATAGTTTGATAGTTTTCATAGTTTCATGCCATCTAACCATTTCATCCTCTGTAGTCCCCTTCTTCTGATGCTTTCAATCTTTCCCAACATCAGTGTCTTTTCAAATGAGTCAGCTCTTGGCATCAGCTGGCCAAAAGACTGGAGTTTCAGTGTCAACATCAGTCCTTCCAATGAACACCCAGGACTGATCTCCTTTAAGATAGACTGGTTGGATATCCTTGCAGTTCAAGAGACTTTCAACAGTTTTCTCCAACACCACAGTTCAAAAGCATCAATTCTTCAGTGCTCAGCTTTATTTAGACTCCAAATCTCACATCCATACTTGACTACTGGAAAAACCATAGCCTTGACTAGACAGAACTTTGTTGGCAAAGTAATGTCTCTGCTTTTTAATATACTGTCTAGGTTGGTCATAACTTTGCTGCCAAGGAGCAAGCATCTTTTAATTTCATGGCTGCAGTCACTATCTGCAGTGGTTTTGGAGCCCCCCAAATTAAAATCTGCCACAGCTTCCACTGTTTCCCCATGTATTTGCCATGAAGTGATGGAACCAGATGCCATGATCTTAGTTTTTTGAATGTTGAGCTTTAACCCAGCTTTTAAACTCTCCTCTTCCTCATTCATCAAGTGGTTCTTTAGTTATTCTTTGCTTTCTACCATAAGGGTGATGTCATTTGCATATCTGAGGTTATTGATATTTCTCCCAGCAATCTTGATTCCAGCTTGTGTTTCATCCAGACTAGCATTTCTCATGATGTACTCTGCATAAAAGTTAAAATAACAGGGTTACAATATGCAGCCTTGATCTACCACTTTTCATACTTGGAACCAGTCTGTTGTTCCATGTCCAGTTCTAACTGTTGCTTCTTGACCTGCATGCAGATTTCTCAAGAGGAAGGTCAGGTGATCTGGTATTCCCATCTTAGAATTTTCCACAGTTTACTGTGATCCACACAGTCAAAAGCTTTGGCATATTCAATAAAGCAAAAACAGATTTTTTTTTCCTCCGGAATTCTCTTGCCTTCCTGATGATCTAGCGGATGTTGATAATTTGATCTCTTTTTCCTCTGCCTTTTTAAAAACAAGCCTGAACATCTGGAAGCTCATGGTTCATGGATTGTTGAAGCCTTGCTTGGATAATTTCAAGCATTACTATAGTAGCGTGTGAGATGAGCGCAATTGTGCTTTGAGCATTCTTTGACATTGCCTTTCTTAGGGATTGGAATGAAAATTGACCTTTCCAGTCCTGTGGTCACTGCTGAGTTTTCCAAATTTGCTGGCATATTGAGTGCAGCACTTTCACAGCATCATATTTTAGGATTTGAAATAGCTCAACTGGAATTCCATCACCTCCACTAGCTTTGTTCACAGTAATGCTTCCTAAGACCATTTCTCTTTCCATTCGAGGATGTCTAGCTCAAAGTGAGTGATCACATCATCGTGATTATCTGGGTCATTAAGATATTTTTTTGTATGGTTCTTCTGTGTATTCTTGCCACCTCTTCTTAATATTTTCTGCTTCTGTTAAGTCCATACCATTTCTGTCCCTTATTGAGTCCATCTTTGCATGAAATGTTCCCTTGATATCTTTAATTTTCTTGAAGAGATCTCTAGTCTTTCTCATTCTATTGTCTTCCTCTATTTCTTTTCATTGATCACTGAGGAAGGCTATCTTATCTCTCCTTGTTATTCTTTGGAACTCTGCATTCAAATGGGCATATCTTTCCTTTTCTCCTTTGCTTTTCACTTCTTTTCTTTTCACAGCTATTTGTAAGGTCTCCTGAGACAAACATTTTGCCTTTTTTTGCATTTCTTTTTCTTGGAGATGGTCTTGATCCCTGTTTCCTGTACAATGTCACATCCATCCATAGTTCATCAGGCACTCTGTCTAGCACATCTCATCTATTCAATCTATTTCTCACTTCCACTATATAATCATAAAGGACCTGATTTATGTCATACCTGAATGGTCTAGTTGTTTTCCCTACTTTCTTCAATTTAAGTCTGAATTTGGCAATAAGGAATTCATTATCTAAGCCACAGTCAGCTCCTAACCTCATTTTTGCTGACTATATAGAGCTTTTCCATCTTTGACTGAAAATAATGTAATCAATCTGATTTCAATGTTGACCATCTGGTTATGTCCATGTGTAGAGTCTTCTTTTGTGTTGTTGGAAGAGGGTGTTTGCTATGACCAACACATTCTCTTGGCAAAACTCTATTCACCTTTGCCCTGCTTCATTCTGTACTCCAAAACCACATTTGCCTGTTAATGCGGGTGTTTCTTGAATTCCTACTTTTGCTTTCCAGTCCCCTATGAAGATCCAACAAGTCGATTCTGAAGGAGATCAACCCTGGGATTTCTTTGGAAGGAATGATGCTAAAGCTGAAACTCCAGTACTTTGCCACCTCATGTGAAGACTTGACTCATTGGAAAAGACTTTGATGCTGAGAGGGATTGGGGGCAGGAGAAGAAGGGGACGACAGAGGATGAGATGGCTGGATGCATCACTGACTCTATGGACGCGAGTCTGAGTGAACTCCAGGAGTTGGTGATGGACAGGGAGGCCTGGCGTGCTGCAATTCATGGGGTCACAAAGAGTTGGACATGACTGAGCAACTGAACTGAACTGAACTGAACTGATAATGAAAAGAACATCTTTTGGGGGTGTTAGTTCTAGAAGGTTTTGTAGGTCTTCAGAGAACAGTTCAACTTCAGCTTCTTCAGCATTATTGGTTGGGGCACAGACTTGGATTGCTGTGATACTGAATGGTTTGCCTTTGAAAAGAACAGAGATTATTCTATTGTTTTTAAGATTGCTTCCAAGTACTGCATTTCGGACTCTTTTGTTGACTATAATGGCTACTCCATTTCTTCGAAGGGATTCTTGCCCATAGTAGTGGATATAATGGTCATCTGAGTTAAATTAACCCATTCCAGTCCAATTTAGTTCACCAATTCCTAAAATGTCGACCTGCCATCTCCTGTTTGACCACTTCCAATTTGCCTTGATTCATGGACCTAACATTCCAGGTTCCTATGCAATATTTTCTTTACAGCATCAGACTTTACTTCTATAACCAGACACATCCACAGTTGGGTGTTGTTTTTTTCTTTGGCTCTGTCTCTTCATTATTTCTGGAGTTATCTCTCCACTGATCTCCAGTAGCATATTGGATACCTACTGACCTGGGGAGTTCATCTTTCAGTGTTCTATCTTTTTGCCTTTTCTTACTGTCCATGGGGTTCTCAAGGCAAGAATACTGAAGTGATTTGTCATTCCCTTCTCCAGTGGACCAAATTTTGCCAGAACTCTTTACCATGACCCTTCTGTCTTGGGTGGCCCTACAGTGCATGGCTCATCTTTTCATTGAGTTAGACAAGACAGTGGTCCATGTGATCAGATTGGTTAGTGTCCTGTGATTTTGGTTTTCAGTCTGTCTGCCCTCTGATGGAAAAGGATAATAGGCTTATGGAAGCTTCTTGTTGGGAGAGACTGACAGGGAGAAACTGGGTCTTGTTCTGATAGGCAGGGCCATGCTCAGTAAATATTTAGTCCAATTTTCTGTTGATGGGCATAGCTGTGTATCCTCCCTGCTATTTCCCTAAGGCCAAATTATGATGGAGGTGATGAAGATAATGGTGACCTCCTTCAAAAGATCCCAGGCATGTACTGCCACACTCGGTTCCCCCAACCCTGAAGCAGGCCACGAGCACCCCATGCCACCCAAGACAGGAGGGCCATGGTGGAGAATTCTGACAAAATTTGGTCCACTGGAGAAGGGAATGGCAAACCACTTCAGTATTCTTGCCTTGAGAACACCATGAACAGTAAAAAAAAGGTAAAAAGATAGAACACTGAAAGATGAATTTCCCAGGCTGACAGGTGCCCAATATGCTATTGGAGATCAATGGACAACTAACTCTAGAAAGAATGAAGAGATGGAGCCTAAGCAAAAACAGCATCCAGTTGTGGATGCGACTGGTGATGGAAATAAAGTCTGATGCTGTAAAGAGCAATATTGCTGTAAAGAGCCTGGAATGTTAGGTCCATGATCAAGGCAAACTGGAAGTGATCAAACAGGAGATGGCAAGAGTGAACATCAGCATTTTAGGAATCAGCAAAGTAAAATGAACTGGAATGTGTATATACTGTGGACAAGAACCCCTTAGAAGAAATGGAGTAGCCTTCATAGACAACAAAAGAATCTAAAATGCAGTGCCTGGGTGCAATCTCAAAAGTGACAGGTTGATCTCTGTTCTTTTCCAAGGCAAACCATTCAATATCACAGCAATCCAAGTCTATCCCCTGACCAATAATGCAGACAAAGCTGAAGTTGAACAGTTCTCTGAAGAACTACAAGAACTTCTAGAACTAACACCACAAAAAGATTTTTTTTTTCATTGTAGGGTACTGGAATGCAAACTAGAAAGTCAAGAAATACCTGGAGTAACAGGCAAATATGGTCTTGGAGTACAGAATGAAGCAGGACAAAGGCTAACAGATATTGGCCAAGAGAACACACTTGTCATAGCAAACACTCTCTTCCAACAACATAAGAGCAGACTCTACACATGGACATTACCAGACGGTCAATACTGAAATCAGATTGATTATAATCTTTGCAGCCAAAGATCAAGAAGCTCTAAACAGCAAAAACAAGACTGGGAGCTGACTGTAGCTCAGATCATGAACTCCTTATTGCCAAATTCAGACTTAAACTGAAGAAAGTAGGGAAAACCACAAGACCATTCAAGTATGACCTAAATCAAATCCTTAAGGCTATACAGTGGAAGTGACAAAGAGATTCAAGAAATTAGATCAGATAGACAGAGTTTGAAGAAATATGGATAGAGGTTCATGACATTGTACAAGAGACAGGAATCAAGACCATCTCCCAGAAAAATAAATGCAAAAAGGCAAAATGATTGTCTGAGGAGGCCTTACAAACAGCTGTGAAAAGAAGGGAAACAAAAGGCAAGGCAGAAAAGGAAAGATATACTCATTTGAATGCAGAGTTCCAAAGAATAGCAAGGAGAGACAAGAAAGCCTTCTTCAGTGATCAATGCAAAGAAATAGAGGAAAACAATATAATGGGAAAGACTGGAGATCTCTTCAAGAAAATTAGAGATTCCAAGTAAATTTTTCATGCAAAGATGGGCACATTAAAGAATAGAAATGGTATGGACAGAAGCAGGAGATATTAATAAGAGGTGGCAAGAATATACAGAAGAAGTATACAAAAAAGATCTTCATGACCCAGATAAACACGGTGGTATGATCACTCACACAGAGCCAGACATCCTGGAATGGGAAGTCAAGTGGGCCTTAGGAAGAGTCATTATGAACAAAGCTGGTGGAGGTAATTGAATTCCACTTGAGTTACTTCAAATCCTAAAAGATGATGCTGTGAAAGTGCTACACTCAATATGCTAGCAAATTTGGAAAACTCAGCAGTGCCCATAGGACTGGAAAAGGTGAGTTTTCATTCTAAGAAAACAATGCCAAATGATGCTCAAAGGCAATGCCAAATAATGCTGAAAGTAACACACAATTGCATTCATCTCACACTCTAGAAAGTAATGCTCAATATTCTTCAAGCCAGGCTTCAACAGTATGTGAACTGTGAACTCCCAAATGTTCAAGTTGGATTTATAAAAGGCAGAGGAACCAGAGAACAAATAGCCAACATCCCTTGGATCATTGAAAAAAGTGAGAGAGTTCCAAAAAAATCTACTTCTGCTGTATTGACTATGCCAAAGCTTTTGACTGTGTAGATCACAACAAACTGTGGAAAATTCTGAAAGAGATGGGAATACCAGGCCACTTGACCTGCCTCCTGAGAAATCTGTATGCAGGTCAAGAAGCAACAGTTAGAACTGGACATGGAAAAACACATGGTTCCAAATCGGGAAAGGAGTACGTCAAGGCTGTATATTGTTACCCTGCTTATTTCACTTATATACATCATGAGTAACGCTGGACTGGATGAAGCACAAGCTGGAATCAAGATTATCGGGAGAAATATCAATAACCTCAGATATGCGTGTGACACCACCCTTATGGCAGAAAGCAAAGAAGAACTAAAGAGCCTCTTGATGAAGTTAAAATAGGAGAGTGAAAAAGTTGACTTAAAACTCAACACTCAGAAAACTAAGACCATGGTATCTTGTCCCATCACTTCATGGCAAACAAATGGCGAAACTGTGGAAAACAGTGACAGACTTTACTTTTGGGACTCTAAAATCACTGCAGATGGTGACTAGAGGCATGGAATTAAAAGACACTTGACCCTTGGAAGAAAAGCTATCACCAACCTAGACAGCTTATTAGAAAGCAGAGACATTACTTTGCCAACAAATGTCCATCTCGTCAAAGCTATGGTTTTTCCAGTAGTCATGTATGGATGTGAGACTTGGACTATAAAGAAAGCTGAGTGCCAAAGAATTGATGCCTTTGAACTGTGGTGTTGGAGAAGACTCTTGAGAGTCCCTTGGACTGCAAGGAGATCCAACCATTCCATCCTAAAGGAAATCGGTCCTGAATATTCATTGGAAGGACTGATGTTGAAGCTGAAACTCCAATCCTTTGGCCACCTGATGTGAAGAACTGATTCATTTGAAAAGACCCTGATGCTGGGAAACAGTGAAGGCAGCAGGATAAGCGGACAACAGATGAGATGGTTGTATGGCATCACAGACTCAATGGACATGAGTTTGAATAAACTCCGGGATTTGGTGATAGACAGACAGGCCTTGAATTCCACCGTCCATGGGGTTGCAAAGAGTCGGACAGGACTGAGTGACTGAACTGGGCTGAACTGAACTATTAATTTTAAATCTAAACAACAGGTTTATTTTAAACAGATCAAGGATCATTATCTTTAACAATTAGATTTTCTCTTGATAGAACTTTCTAGCTACCTTCCTCATTTTGTTCCTTTTGTTGAATTTAACATCAACTCACTATTCCCTTATCCCTCATTCATTCATTTATTGATTCAAATATATATATACTGGAACTCTGATGTGGCACACTCTAACAATGCTGAGGCCATGTTGATAAATAAAACTGAATATTTTCATGAGTCATATCAATCATTGTGTTTTAGTTGCTAAGCCATGTCCAACTCTTTTGCAACTCATGGACTGCAGCCCACCAGTTTCTGCCATCCATGAGATTTCTCAGGCAAGACTACTGGAGTGGGTTCTCATTTCCTTCTTCAAGGGATCTTCCCAACCCGGGGATGGAACCCAGGTCTCCTGGGTCTCCTGCACTGGCAGGTGATTCTTTACCACTAAGCCAGCTGGGAAGCCCTTTGGAATCATTAGCTTATTATAAATCAATGAAAATTCAAGTATGGGGTCTTAGACACAGAATGTGTCGGGGACTTCCATGAAATATATTAAATATTATTCAGAGTTAACATTCTTAACTTGAATGTTTTAGTCAGTATCTCCTGGGAAATAAATGGTCTGCAATTCAGTTACATTTTCTACTGGAGTGAGATCCCTGGAAAAGAATAAAGATATGGGAACTGGTCTAATCACCTTTGTAAACATTCCAGGAAAATATTTGAAAACATAACAGATGTTTCTATTTATAGAATGTTTCATTAACATGTCTCTGATATTGAAGTTGCCAATTAAAAATTAAATCTGTAGGTTTTTGAGTCTTGAAGAATTTTCTCCAAAAATGTTTTGAGTCCTGAAAAATGTTCCATAATCCTTATAATCATTTGAACATAATGTGAAGATGTCTCATGGCACAAATTGCTCTTCCTGTCATAGAAATGACTAAAAACCTCACCGAGAAACCTCTGATATTCTGTACAAACACATGTGATGGGAGAATTAGAAGGAAGAAAGACATGAGGACTTTTTGAAAGGCTGTCTTCCTGCCTTGGCTATGCCTGAGGTTATATCATAAAATCATCAGTAAAGCTTGGAATTGGCAGAGACATCTGATCTATATGTCTTCTTTGATGATCTGATTCGATCCCTTGTGTTATGTCACCAGTAAAAGCAGAAGCAAGAAGCTTTACTATGGTAATAAAGAAATATTGTAAGAATCCTTCCACTGAAAACATAGGAGAGAAAGAAAAGTTCCAAAATTGCACTCATCTCCAAAAAAAAAAAAAAAATTGGATGGAGAGGTGCCAAAAATACTGATTTCAATGATCATACAAAACTGAATACTGAATCAAAATGTATAAGTTGGAGGAATGACAGTAATGCTTTATCATATTTTAATTTACATTGAAAATCTATATATGAAAGTTTTCCCAAGTAAAATGTAAGTAGTAATGGAATAAATTCAGAGCTCTGGGCATGTGTGCCACGCTTGGTCACTTCAGTTGTGTCTGACTCCTTGCGCCCCCATGGACTGTAACCTGCCATGCCCCTCTGTCCATGGGATTCTCCAGGCCAGAATAGTGCAGTGGGTTGTCCTGCCCTCCTCTCTCTGAGCATATATAAATCCAAGTGGGATGTATTGAAAATCTTAAATGTTTAGCTTGGTATTGCCTTGTTGATTATACCAGTGAAAAAGATTGTAATATGCACCTGAGAGTATAGGAGCAAAGAACCTTTGAACAAAGAACTTTTTGCAGTAAATAGAAATAAATTAATTACAGTGTATTAAGGATGTGATTTGCTTTTCACATCATTTCTTTATATGGTTTTCTTTTTATATATTGTTCCTTTGTTTAAACATAAACATTAAAAAAAAGCCTCTCATATGAAGAGAGACAGATTAGAGGAAGAATAGGATGATTTACTTCCAACAACTGTTTACATCAGTTTTCAAGAAAGCAAATTTCCAGGGAAATTTGACATTCTAACCATACTATATCAAAGCTAGTAGGGTAGCATCTGCATTAACCATGGTGAGGGATAGGTGGTGATGGAGTCAGAAGGTAGGACGCATGGTCCCCTCTCCAGTGAGTCCCTGTTAGGGGAAAGGATGGAACAGTTCACTCCCTGATGAGGCACCAGATGGAAGAGAGCCTCCATGTCCCAGAATCTCAAGACCTGTTCGCTCTTCTCTTAATGTGGGTGAGCTCTGATTTGGACTCTTGTGTATGGCAGAGATTTGCAGAAACTTGGCTCAAATTCATAAAATGAATGAGCTCATGAGTGCTGGTTCTTTCAGCCAAAGGTGGGGTTTGATAGTGGTGGATGTCTCTTTTGGGGACACCAACATGAAGTAACGAGTTATCTTGTAGGCGGCCTTTGCTTCGGTCTTAACTTCTGGTGGAAAGTTGCGGGGAAACTGGGTGGGCAGAGACTATCTCTCAAGAAGACAGTGGGGACAGAGCTGATGGTATTAATAGGAAAACTGTCTCAGGAAAGCATGATGATATCATGCCACTTCTTTCTTCACAATGTTTCCTCTATAAGAATATTTGAAAGGGAGTGAGGATAGGAACGTTTGATTTTGCTTCTTAGATATTGACCAAAAGTCTAGCATGACTTGGAATTTATTTTCATGAATATATCAATTCCTCCAAATTTGTTGTTGCTGTTCAGTTGCTAAATGATGTCCCATGCTTTGCTACCTCATGGGCTGCAGTATGCTTGGCTCCTCTGTCCTTCACTATTGCCCAGAGTTTGCTCAAATTCATGTCCATTGAGTCAGTGATGCCATCCAACCATCTCATCCTCTGTTGCCCACTTCTCCTCCTACCCTCAATCTTTCCTAGCATCAGGGTCTTTTTCAATGAGTCTACTCTTTGCATCAGATGGCCAAAGTATTGGAGCTTCAGTTTCAGCATCAATCCTTCCAATGAATATTCAGGGTTGATTTCCTTTGGGATTGACTGGTCTAATCTCCTTGCTGTCCATGGTATTCTCAAGAGTCTTTTCCAGAACCACAGTTCAAAAGCATAAATTCTTAGGTGCTCAGCCTTTGTTATGGTCCAACTCTTATATCTATACATGACTACTGGAAAAAACATAGATTTACTATGTGGATATTTGTGTGCAAAGTGATGTCTCTGCTTTTGAATATTTTGTCTAAGTTTGTCATTGCTTTCTTTCCAAAGAGCATGCGTCTTTTAATTTCATGCCTGAAGTCACTGTCCACAGTGATTTTGGAGCCAAAGGAAGGGAAATCTGTTACTGTTTCCACTTTGTCCCCGTCTATTTGCCATGAAATTATAGGACTGGATGCCATGATCTTAATTTTTTGAATGTTGAGTTTTAAGCCAGCTTTTTCACTCTCCTCATTCACACTCATTAAGAGGCTGTCTAGTTCCTTTCCACTTTCTTCTGTTAGAATGATATCATCTGTATACCTAAGGTTGTTGATATTTCTCCTGTCACTCTTAATTTCAGCTTGTGAGTCATCCAGCCCAGCATTTTGCCTGATATGTTCTGCATATAAGTTAAAGAAGCAGAATGACAATATACTGCCTTGACATAATCTTTTCCCAATTTTGAAGCAGTCTGCTGCTCCATGTCCATTTCTGACTCTTTGTACATTTTGTCAAATCCTGTGAGTGCTTGCCATCTACTTTCTGCACATTGTGTGTTCCTTTCTCTCTTGGAGATCATGACACATATACTGAACTTTTTTTCCCCTGGAACCTTGGTTTTTATCTCCAACTCATCAGCTCTATTAGTGGAAACTCTCATGCACATCTCCCTAAAATGAATCTGAGCAAAATTATATGTTCCAAACTAAAATTGCATTTCTCCCCTATATATGGCAAACATCCTCTTTCTCAGAGAGGTTTGTTTCCCTTTAAAGAGGGGCAGGCAAAGCCCAGCAACTAGAGAAGCATCTTTATGTTACCTGAGTGCCAGCAGCAGGCAGGGGATACCAGTGATGCTTAGAAGACTTTCTCATTTATTATTGGTTTATTGCCCTTCAAAGACAACAATGACTATTGATACTTTGTCATTAGCTCACATTTTATTTAGGTCTTTCCTACTTAAATTCCATTATTTTAAAAATTCTAGCATTTAAAGCTTAAGCATATATACACTGAAGTGAAGTGAAAGTCATTCAGTCATGTCCAACTCTTTGCAACCCCATAGATAGTCCATGGAATTCTCCAGAGAGGAATACTGGAGTGGGTAGCTGTTCCCTTCTCCAGGGGGTCTTCCCAACACAGGTCTCCCACATTGCAGGCAGATTCCATACCTGCAGAGCCACCATAAAGTAGATAACTAATGAGAACGTACTGTATAGAACAGGGAACTCTACTCAGTGCTCTGTGGTGAACTAAATGGGAAGGAAATCTGAAAAAGAGGAGGTATGGATATATGTATATATATGTATGTATACACTGTATATATAACTGATTCACTTTGCTGTATAGTAGAAACTAACACAACATTGTAAAGCAACTGTACTCCAATAAATTATTTCTTTAAAAGATCTTCAACAACATAGTGAGCAGATAGGGAGTTAGAAGTACAGAGCAGAATCTACCTCCTGAAACAGTCATGTGACATTTTCTAGAGTCAGATTTGTTTTGTTTTCTGTGTGTGATTTTTGGAAAATTTGATTAATATATTCCTGCTAATATAGCCAGTTTAATGATGAGTAGTTCTGGCACTACTTTCCAGCAGGTGTCAGAAATCCTAATTTGATCATTTCTAGCTCACAGAGGACAGTGCTAATATTTTCTTCTCCCATCCCTGGGACAGTTTCATCATTACCTGCACATCCTAAAACTGAATTCAATCACAGAGAACTAAAATGACAATGTTTACTGTGGTTAGCTGAAACTCCAATACTTTGGCCACCTGATGCAGAGAGCTGACTCATTTGAAAAGACCCTGATGCTGGGAAAGATTGAGGGCAGGAGGAGAAGGGGATGACAGAGGATGAGGTGGTTGGATGGCATCATCGACTCGATTGACATGGGTTTGGGTGGACTCCAGGGGTTGGTGATAGACAGGGAGGCCTGGCTTGCTGCAGTTCATGGGGTTACAAAGAGTTGGACACAACTGAGCCGCTGAACTGAACTGTGGTTAGAGGTTTATGGAGGAGGATGACATAAATCAAGTAATCAATGAAAAGAAATAAAGAGTCAAAAATAGTACAATTAAAACCCCAGATAGCCAGCAATACATTGCAAATGAGTAAGCGATTGAAGGTGCCAGTCAATGCTCAGCCTTCTATACTGTGCAACCTACCACTTAGCACAAACTCGTGCTCTCTGACTTGGCAGATTTAGAACAATTTTGTTATCCTAAAGATTGTCCTACACAATTTCTGGAGTACATGTGCTCCACTTCAGAAACAACTGATTGGTTATGTGATGGAACAACATTATGAAAATGCAAAGACATGTGTGTGTGTGTGTGTGTGTGTGTACTCAAATGATAAATATTCAACAGAGAGAAGAAAGAGAAAAAAAATAGAAAAATTCATGAGGTTAAATAGGATCCTATTTTCAGGGAAAAATAAAATTAGACAAATGGAACATTATACAGAGATTAAAGGAAATTCAAGATTAGTCAAAAACACTGAAAAAGTGAGATAAATCTCAACACAATTTCTTGAATTTGAGCTGTTTTCATAAAAAGGTATCACACAGGTTTTAAAATGGGAAAACAGAAAACTTCATAAGGAAAGGCAACCAGATGAGTATCTTTTTTTAAAAAACTGCTCACAAGGTCATGTTAGACAAGGGAATAGACATGTAGGCTTTGCAATGAAGGGTTATGATCCAATAAGCAAACATGAGGGCAGTTAATCTTCATATTAGAAGACTGTAGAAAGATATATTGGAGTATGTACAATATTAGATAACATCCCATTCATGAACCATCTCTGTGGAATTCATCTAAGGAAAATAACTAGTCAGGAAAAAACAAACACAAAACGAAAAATAAAAATAGTCTTGAAATGAAATTCAGTAAGTTTTTCAAAGATTTAGTATTTGGAAGTAGTAGTAAGAAAGGGAAGACCAATAAAAGCAAATTAAATATCTCCAAACTCTCATATCAATGATGAAAAACACAATTTGGGAAAAACTATGAAAGTATATAAAATAAAAGGCAATTAACAGTAAGCAGAGATGTATAAAAGAATGTCCAAATTCATAGATATGAAACAATATAGATAAAATTTTGAAAAATCATTAAGGGACTCTAAAAAATAATAAAAATAATAAATATAAGAAAAAATAAATATACAGATAAGTCATAACCCAACTTATTAGATATTATATTTAATGGGAACTCCTTTGTTAAAAATATGCTCTCACATTGAGTTCTCCCTTTATTCTCAGAAATTACACAACTAAGATTAATGAAAAATAAAGTACCAAATAAAATGAAGAGAAGAATACTGAATATATATAAAAAAGAAAAAAAAAGTTTTGAAAATATTAACCAACTCCTAAGTAAGGTCCCATGACTTCATGGGAGCTAGATGGGGAAACAGTGGAAACAGTGTCAGACTTTATTTTGGGGGGCTCCAAAATCACTGCAGATGGTGACTGCAGCCATGAAATTAAAAGACGCTTACTTCTTGAAAGAAAAGTTATGAACCTAGATAGCATATTGAAAAGCAGAGATATTACTTTGTCAACAAAGGTCCATCTAGTCAAGGCTATGGTTTTTCCAGTGGTCATGTATGGATGTGAGAGTTGGACTGTGAAGAAGGCTGAGCTCTGAAGAATTGATGCTTTTGAACTGTGGTGTTGGAGAAGACTCCCAAGAGTCCCTTAGACTGCAAGGAGATCCAACCAGTCCATTCTAAAGGAGATCAGCCCTGGGTGTTCTTTGGAAGGAATAGTGCTAAAGCTGAAACTCCAGTACTTTGGCCACCTCATGCAAAGAGTTGACTCATTGGTAAAGACTCTGATGCTGGGAGGGATTGGGGGCAGGCAGAGAAGGGGACAAAAGAGGATGAGATGGCTGGATGGCATAACTGACTCGATGGACGTGAGTCTGAGTGAGCTCCAGGAGATGGTGATGGACAGGGAGGCCTAGCGTGCTGCGATTTGTGGAGTCACAAAGTTTTGGACACGACTGAGCAACTGAACTGAACTGAACTGAAGTAAGGTCAGAGAAATAGAAGGAATTAAGTTTAAGATTCATATTTTTAAAGGTAAAGCATAATATTCTCCGGAATGTGTCTTCATTTATCAGTTTTGAAATATATAGCACTGTGATCCGTTCATATCCCAATCTTAGAACTGGAAAACCATACTCCATGTTTGCACAGGTTTAAAGATATTAACAAAATAATACAAAACATGAAAGAGCAAAACATAACAGATCTAGATTGATTATTGAGGTCCCAGAAGTCAAGAAAGAATTAGAAATAATATAATAGAAATTATGTCAGAAACAAATACTATAGTTGAAAGAACACAAAACCACAGCAACAACAAAATAATGCCTTAAGACAAATAGTAAAAGATAAGATACAAAGCAACCATAAAAATGGAAGAAAAGAAAGCAGTTTAACAGGAACATAGGCAAGCTATTATACTTAGAATAAAGGGAAATTAAACATGAAGAAAATAAGATAATAAGAATCAGAAGAAAAATCAAAGTAAGAAAATAGTATATATAGTAAAAGCTATCATTTTAAAAAATTCTGCAGATACAGCAAAAGTATTTTTTAACTACATATTTAGAAAAAGAGACCATGTGCCTGGAAATATTGATTCTGAATAAACTCCAAAGCATGTTCTAATAAACTTGATGAACTTAAAAAAAAAATGGAAAGAAGAATGAATGTGTTTTGGAAGCACTAAGGAAAAAAATAACATATGACTTAGTATAGAAAAAAACTGAAATATCATCAGGCTTTTCAGCATCACTGAAGTTCATTAGACATATCAATAGAAGTGATATTGTTGATAAATTAAATGAAAATGCAATTGATTCATAGTGTACAGAGATGCTATCACATATAAATATCATTATGAAAATTTGATGAATCTGTGTAACTTTTCCTTGGTAGAAGGAGAAATAAATTTGTTTCTATTTTATTTTCATTTTTCTAGTACCTACAAATTTCAATTAGGCATTACATTTTATTCTTGAAATGTGTTATCTTAACATATTGTGCATGTGAGCTAAGCTGCTTCAGTCTGGCCTGACCCTTTGCAACCCTACGAACCATAGCCTGTCAGGCTCCTCCGTCCATAGGATTTCCCTGATGAGAATCCTGGAATGGGTTACCATTTCCTACTCCAGGAGATGTTCCCGACCCAGAGATGGAGCCCACATCTCTCAAGTCTCCTGGATTGGCAGGTGCGGTCTTTACCACTAGCGCTACATGGGAAGCCCATCTTGACATATAAACATAAGGAAACACATGGTCAGACATTACCCTTGCCTTCTAATCCAGCATTTCCGCAGTCCACTCCAGTCTGCCCAAGTCACATGCATTTTGATACATTTTATATAGTTCAGTTGGTAAAGAATCCACCTGCAATGCAGGAGACCCCCCCCCCAGTCGATTCCTGGGTTGGGAAGATCCCCTGGAGAAGGGGTAGGCTACCCACTCCAATGTTCTTAGGCTCCCCTTGTGGCTCAGCTGGTAAAGAATCGCATGCAATGCAGGAGACCTGGGTTCAGTCCCTGGGTTGTGAAGATCCCCTGGAGAAAGGAAAGGCTACCCACTGCAGCATTAAGGCCTGCAGAATTCCATGGACTGTATAGTCCGTGGTGTCACAAAGAATCCGACACAACTTAGCGACATTCACTTTCACATAATACACAAAAAGTAGATGGCTCAATATGTGCTAAATAATACAGCATATATTTTTTCAACGGCACTACAAATAGTAAATCTTTCTCCCAGATACCCTAAAGCGCTTTGTAAATAATGAATATTTAAGAGCTCTGAGATTAAAACCTGTTGTCAGTATGGTTTGAATGAAAGGAAAAGGGGAGTTCACAGAAGTAACATAAGCCTTTCAAAAACGTTAATCAAGTTAGAGTGAAGGTTGAAGATAGGACCCAAGACTCACATGTCTGCCAACAGAGTGCAAAAGAGCAAGCTTTTTTCCTTAGAGTCTAATAAAATTCATGGTAGCATCACATGAAAGGGAATTAAGTTCATGGGAAAGCACTAAGGTGGATCACAAGAGAAATAGATAACCTAAGAAAAATTATGGTGGATTCATGTCAATCTATGCCAAAACCAATACAGAATTGTAAAGTAAAAAATTAAAAATAAATAAATTAATTAATTAAAAAAAAGAGAAAAATTAGCTCTGATTATTATAAAGCTTAGAACAATAGTCAATTCAGTTGCTCAGCGGTATCCAGCTTTTGTGACCCTGTGGACTGCAGCATGGCAAGCTACCCTGTCCATCACCAACCCCTGGAGCATGCTCAGTACAAGTAATTTATTCTACCAGTAAAATGAACTTTGCTTAGAGTTCGTTAAAAGCATTTATTGGATTTGAAAAAGGAAAAGGTACTTACAGATGCAATGGATAATACAACAAGCTGATAATAATAGTCTCAAAGTGAAGAGTCTCCTATGGTTTGTACTTGATATCAATTGTTTAAAAATGTCTCCAGGAAAATTCTGAGTCAGTTTTGACCCATCAAGAGTTTCTGATGCCTATTCATACATGATATCTATGAGAATACTTGCACAGAAAGGAACACCATGCATTGTCTCATATTCTTATCTCCACAAGTAGATAATCATACATGCCATTTGTACCACCACTTATACAATCAGGCAATTCATAGAGAGATGAAGTTTTTCAGTTACTGCCAGTTCTCTAACTACAGCTCTCCTTTCCTCAAATGACAGTGAAGGTGTTAGTCGCTCACTCATGTCTGCTTCTTTGCGACTCCATGGTCTATAGCCCATCAGGCTCCTCTGTCTATGGGCTCTCCCAGGCAACAAACTGGAGTGGGTAGCCATTAATTTCTTCAGGGGATCTTCCCAATCCAGGTATTGAACTCGGGTCTCCTGCATTGCAGGCAGATTTTTTACTGTCTGAGCCACCAGAGAAGAATTAAATAACCATGCTAATTTTTAAATCTCCATTTTATCCATAACACATATATATGAATGCAAAAGTGCTTACCAAAATGTAATCTATAGATGAATCAAAATCCCAATGTGCTAGAAAATATCAATTTTTGAATGTGTATATTCAAAATATGAAGCTAAGTACCTATGATTTTCGCCAACAAGATTTTTCATGGACAGGTAGTATCATCACTGAAACAGAAATGCAGAATGCATGCACTTAAACAGCAGGCAGTGTTTAGTCTTGTATAAAATCCCTTTACCCCTGAACCTCCTGTGGAACCCTAATGTGTGTTCTGGTCAGTGTCTTGGCAGCCCTTATTGCATAGAGTAGATAGAGAGAAGACAGAAAATAGAGCCATCATGGGACAATTCAATTAAAAATCCCCATTGATAAAGAGCTTCAGTCCTGGCTGCAGTAATTTTAATTGTGCAGGGCTTCCCTGTGATGAAGGCTCAGATGCAGGACACCCTGCTATTAATTGTGCAAGGTGTCCTCTAAAAGCTCTTCAGCCCCTCCTGGCAGTATAGATGTAGCAGCTTCTATCTGCAACCCTGCTCTCCCAGTGATCACAGGGAAACACAAAAACGGAATCTCCAGTCAAATGTTCACACAAAGAATAATGACTTCTAAAGTGGTGACATGTTTTATAAAGCTTCTGAGTGGCTTGCCTCCAATCTGTGTTAGAATAATTTTCACTGTAAAGAAGAGTAAAACTCATCTCCTTTTATGTTGAAAGAAGTAGATGTGGACCTTGTGTAAGTCTAAAATGGTAATGATGGAAAGAAATTGTGAAAAGTACTCAACCCACTAAGGGATCCACTGTGTTTGAAATCCTATCACAGAGATGCTAACTCACTCATTCTCTTGTGAAAGAAAATAATCCCAAATCACACAGGTGACTGTCAGCCCTGTCAAATATCAGTGAATAATTGATCATCAATCGTCCACACTCTCTCTCAAGAAGAATTGGAAAGCTGTCCAAAATTATTCTTCTCCAAGAAGAATTGGAAAGCTGTCCAAAGCTGTCCAGAGTATCACTGAGTGACCCCCAAGGCTACCACAGATGGTTAATGAGGTCTTTGTGGGATCTTTTGAAATTTTGCTTTTAATGTTTAAAGCCTTCTTTGTTTTTTTTTTTCTCACCCCAGATTCTTTTCAGACTCTCATGACTCCACTTTAATAATCTTCTTTATTATTTTGGGACACAGTGGAAATGAAGACAGCCTTTGCACTTGATTTATAAAGCACATATTACCATAGCAACCATACTGTAATTTTGAAAAAAAGGCATCTTTGTAAGAAACTGGATATCTAAATGAGAAATGATAAAAAGTGGTAAGGCCATTTATTTTTTTAAAGCTTATTCTCTTCCCCACCACTGCCTTATTTTATTTACGTTTTCAAATAGTCTATTATTTGTACACTTTCAGTAGGCCTGGGTTCAATAGAGTTCTAGCCATTGTTTCTGGATTCATGTGGAAGAGTTCCCATTTTCTGAGACACTCTATCAAATGTAGGTTAAAAAGTTTAACTACATACAACTTAGTGAAAAAAAATATGAAATCTTTAGCCTTTCTTTCTAAGACAATTCCCAAATATTAACAATTAAGCAGTTCTTGACATTGTAAGAAGAAAACCAGACTATTGGTTAAAATTCTTAACAGGGACTAGATGCTATGTTCTCAGTGAGTGAAGTTAGCAAGAACACTTTTATAACCAAGTCAAGCAGGCAGCAGTGTATCTGAAAGCAGGTGAGGCTCACGGGCATCCCAAGAATGGAGCCATAGCAGAATAGAAGTGTGTCATTTAGGGATGTAGATCTCTAGAAAGACACAGAGATTGGGACTTAACATCCTTCAGTAAATAAACACTGCATGCATGTTCATGATAATGTTAGGTAACTTACAAGCCTTGAATGACACAGCAATGAATAAATGGCTGAAGTCTCTGTCTACAGGGCGTTTCCCCAGTGGTTCTATGGTAAAAAAAAATCCACCTGCAATATAAGAGATCCAAGAGATGTGCGTTTGATCCTTGGGTGAGGAAGATTCCCTGGAGGAGTACATGGCAACCCACTCTAGTATTCTTGCCCGGAGAATCCCAGGGACGGAGAAGCCTGGAGGGCTACAGTCTATAGAGTCACAAAAATCAGACACTGAGACATTGAGCAATCAAACACTGAAGCAACTGAGTTTCTACATGTCTACAGGGAACTTAGAGGATAATGGAGAATAAAACATTACAAATCACATATATATATATGTATATGATATATAATGTTCTGACTAGGTTTGTTACAAGTGATGTGAAGAAAAACAGAAAAATATAATACAGGACCTGGGGGCTCTCATCTTCTGGTGTCATATCTTCTGACCTTTTCATACTATTCGTGGCATTCTCATGGCAAGAAAACTGAAGCAGGTTGCCATTTCCTCCTCCCAGACCATGTTTTGAGAGAACACTGCACTAGGACCCATCTGTCTTGGGTGGCCCTGCATGGCATGGCTCATAGCTTCTTGGAGTTAGGCAAACCCCTTCGCTACAAGGCTGTGATCCATGAAGGAGACAAAAGGTCCTGAACTAAACTCATATTTTTGCTTATGTTGGTAATAGAACAAAGAATAGGAATATATTGTTTGGTTACTGTTTTGTGGTAAATGTAAGAAGAAAAATCAATGCTTTTGCCTTTAGGCAGCTTTCTAGAAATCTAATACATAATAAAGAATTCAGTTGTTTTAAAATTGATAACATTTCAGTTAAGTGTGTGATGTCATTGCTGTGCTTGGTTTTTTGCTTTGATCTTTAGGTCAACTGCAGTAAGTGATTCAGGGGTATATTAATCAATACTTTTGTAAGTTCTTGGTACTTTCCTAGTGGCTCTGGGGTAAAGAATCTGCTTGCAGTGCAGGAAATACAGGTTTGATCCCTGAGCGGGATGGCAACTCATCCCAGTATTATTGCCTGGCAAATCCTGTTAACAGAGGAGCTTGGTGAGCTATAGTCCATGGGGTTGCAGAAGAGTTGGGTATGACTAAGTGACTGAACAACAGCAACCGCTGTGAGCTCAGTCATCTCATGCATTTTCTCCAGCTTTCCCATCTAATATATAATGACTTTATTTCTACTTCTCATATTCAAACTTACATAGGCTTTATGATGGATTTAATATACTCTCATTCACAGAGCCTTTCTTTTCAGTGGCCTATCACAAGGTATATGTTCGTTGTAGAAAATATGAAAATAACAGATCAGTACATTGACTTGTCTGAAGAGGTATGCAATAAATTGTGTGTGTGCACCTGTGTGTGATGAGAGAAACTGGCTTTCATATCACCGTTCGTGATTTTGATTTATCATGGTAGACCTACAGAGTCAATAAACTGTGAGTGTTGTCTTTCTATCCTAAGTGAGGTAAACTACACAATTTGGCACAGACATCTAATCACAATCACGGAGGCCCAGCTTAAGATCCCTTTAAAATTAAAGAAGGATCAAAATAACTACAAGATCAAACAAAAAATGAGCCTTTCTTTAAAAACAGGGGTATTCTCCATTAAATGCTAGATAAATGGAATATTTTGACTTGTTGTTCAGTCGCTAAGTTGTGTCTGACTCTTTGTGACCCCATGAACTCCAGTACAACAAACTTCCCTGTCCTTCACTATCTCCCAGAGTTTGCTCAGATTCATTTCCATTGAGTCAGTGATGCTATCTAACCATGCCATCCCTTGTTGCCCCCTCTCCTTTTGCCTTCAGTTTTGACTTAAAGCATCCTAACATTAATAGTGAATATTTTTATGTGAATATTTTGTAAGACAGTTACCTCTATGAAACAGAAGATGGATATTTTCCCGACTCTATCAACTCTCTCAGTTCAGTTCAGTTGCTCAGTCTTATCCGACTCCTTGCGACTTCATGAATCATAGCACACTAGGCCTCCCTGTCCATTACTAACTCCTGGAGTTCACCCAAACCCATGTCCATCAAGTCGGTGATGCCATCCAGCCATCTCATCCTCTGTCGTCCCCTTCTCCTCCTGCCCCCAATCCCTCCCAGCATCAGAGTCTTTTCCAATGAGTCAACTCTTCACATGAGATGGTCAAAGTATTGGAGTTTCAGCTTCAGCATCAGTTCTTCCAATGAACACCCAGGACTGATTTCCTTTAGAATGGACTGGTTGGATCTCCTTGCAGTCCAGGGGACTCTCAAGAGTTTTTTCCAACACCACAGTTCAAAAGCATCAATTCTTCAGCACTCAGCTTTCTTCACAACCCAACTCTCACATCCATACATGATCACCGGAAAAACTATAGCCTTGACTAGATGGACCTTTGTTGGCAGAGTAATGTCTCTGCTTTTTAATATGCTGTCTAAATTAGTCATAACTTTCCTTCCAATGAGTGTCTTTTAATTTCATGGCTGCAATCAACATGTGTAGTAATTGAAGAAAGTAGGGGAAACCACTAGACCATTCAGGTATGGCTTGAGTCAAATAAATCCCTTATGATTATACAGTGGAAGTGAGAAATAGATTTAAGTGACTAGAGCTGATAGATAGAGTGCCTGATGAACTATGGACGGAGGTTCATGACATTGTACAGGAGACAGGGATCAAGACCATCCCCATGGAAAAGAAATGCAAAAAAGCAAAATGGCTGTCTGGGGAGACCTTACAAATTGCTGTGAAAAGAAGAGAAGTGAAAAGCAAAGGAGAAAAGGAAAGATATAAGCATCTGAATGCAGAGTTCCGAAGAATAGCAAGAAGAGATAAGAAAGCCTTCTTCAGCGATCAATGCAAAGAAATAGAGGAAAACAACAGAATGGGAAAGACTAGAGATCTCTCCAAGAAAATTAAAGATACCAAGGGAACATTTCATGCAAACATGGGCTCGATAAAGGACAGAAATGGTATGGACTTAACAGAAGCAGAAGATATAAGAAGAGGTGGCAAGAATACACGGAAGAACTGTACAAAAATATCTTCACGACCAAGATAATCATGATGGTGTGATCACTCACCTAGAGCCAGACATCCTGGAATGTGAAGTCAAGTGGGCCTTAGAAAGCATCACTACAAACAAAGCTAGTGGAGGTGATGGAATTCCAGTTGAGCTATTTCAAATCCTAAGAGATGATGCTGTGAAAGTGCTGCACTCAATATGCCAGCAAATTTGGAAAACTCAGCAGTGGCCACAGGACTGGAAAAGGTCAGTTTTCATTACAATCCCAAAGAAAGGCAATGCCAAAGAATGCTCAAACTACCACACAATTGCACTCATCTCACATGCTATTAAAGAAATGCTCAAAATTCTCCAAGCCAAGCTTCAGCAATACGTGAACCATGAACTTCCAGGTGTTCAAGCTGGTTTTAGAAAAGGCAGAGGAACCAGAGATCAAATTGCCAACATCTGCTGGATCGTGGAAAAAGCAAGAGCGTTCCAGAAAAACATCTATTTCTGCTTTATTGACTATGCCAAAGCCTTTGACTGTGTGGATCACAATAAACTGTGGAAAATTCTTCAAGAGATGGGAATACCAGACCACCTGACCTGCCTCTTGAGAAACCTATATGCAGGTCATGAAGCAACAGTTAGAATTGGACATGGAACAACAGACTGGTTCCAAATAGGAAATGGAGTACGTCAAGGCTGTATATTGTCACCCTGCTTATTTAACTTATATGCAGAGTACATCATGAGAAACACTGGGCTGGAAGAAGCACAAGCTGGAATAATGATTGCGGGAGAAATATCAATAACTTCAGATATTCAGATGACACCACCCTTATGGCAGAAACTGAAGAGGAACTAAAGAGTCTCTTGATGAAAGTGAAAGAGAAGAGTGAAAAGTTGGCTTCAAGCTCAACTTTCAGAAAACGAATATTATGGCATCTGGTCCCATCACTTCATGGGAAATGGGGAAACAGTGGAAACAGTGTCATACTTTATTGGGGGGGGGCTCCAAAATCAGCTCTCTACTGTGGTTCAAATAGATCAAGTTCTTGATTTTTCTTTAAGAATAATTAACATTCATCATGATTTTATCTACAGATTAGTTGAGACTACTCTCTTAACTCATTAATCTAAATAGGTAACAGGATATCAGATGTGGAACTGAATGGTTTTACAATTTTTTGCACAGTGGTCACACTTAATTTGAATGTATCATTAAATTGTATATGGAGTTATTTCTCCATCAGTTCTCAAAAATAAAAGGGGATTGAAGCATACAAATTTTATAAAGCAAGAAATTCTTTTGAAAGAAGTGTGTTTCAGTTTGTTGTGAATCTGAAAACTACCAACATTATATTATGGAGAATACCATTTAAAAATAAAATTTAAAATAAAACAACAGAAAGATGCCCTAATTTCATTAGTCATTAAAGCCTTAAAACATCCACCATGTTGTTTTAATATATTGACAACTGATACATCTCCATTTTGAACAAATCCCTTTTAATTTTTATTTACATTAAGTAAACTGTGAGTTTTCATGCCTGAGCAAATAGTTGTTGTTGTTGTTTTTGTTGTTGTTTTTCCCAGAGAATGACCTCTAACGTAAAAGATTCAGGCAAAACCAAATTTCAACTAGAATAATGATAGACTAAACATGTATTAAACAGTGGTTTATTTCTAGTTAAAGTGTGTGTATAGAAAATTCTGTTGCTGTTGTTTAGTTGCTAAGTCATGTCCAACTCTTCTATGACCCCAGGGAGGCCCACCAGGCTCCTCTGTCCATTGGATTTCCCAGGCAAAAATACTGGAGTGGCTTGTCATTTCCTTCTCCAGGGGATTTTCTTGAGCCAGGGACGGAACCTGTGTCTCCTGCATTGGTAGGCAGATTATTTTTCACTGAACCAACTGGGAAGCCCATATAAAAATATACCTCATTGACAATAATACATGGTGCATTTGTTTGAGTTGTGACTTTATTACTCTAGTGTTAGTTGCTCAATTGTGTCCGACTCTTTGTGATCCCATGTACAGTAGCCCACCAGGCTCCTCTGCCCATGAAATTCTCCAGGCAAAAATATTGGAGTGCTTTGCCATTCTCTTTTCCAAAGGATCTTCCAGACACAAGGATCAAACCTGGGTCTCCTGCATTATTTGCAGGTGGATTCTTTACCAACTGAGCCACCAGAGAACCTTCATTACTCTAAAAGGTATTTTTTATTAATAGGAAAAAATGCATTTTCCCATACAAGTTCCTAAATTCAAGCTATACTCATAATGCTCTATAATCTCAAGATTTTATGTAAAATATTTATAATGATTATTTTCCACTTAAAGATACAAAGAAGTTTTTCTCAATGTTGGTGAGAACGTTTTCTGATACATTTTTAGTAATTCAAATGCCATCCAGTTGCCATAGCCTATTTGTTATTCCATATAGATTTTATTTCATGAAGGCCTAAGTATAATCTTCAAATAAAATTGCCCTGTATCTCTACCAATCATAATTATTTCTTTTTTAGTTGAATATAGATGATTTACAATATTTGATAGTTTCAGGTATACAGCAAAATGATTCAGTTATATATGTATTTTTCAGATTATTTTCTATTATAGGTTATTACAAAATTTGAACTTAATTCCTTGTGCTATATAGTAAATCCTTGTTGCTTATCTATTACATGAACTGGAGTTTGTATTTGCTAATCTTATACTCCTAATTTGTCCCTCTTCCATTGGTAATGATAAGTTTGTTTTCTATGTCTGTGAATCTATTTCTTTTTGTATATAGATTCATTTGTAATATTTTTTTTTTGCATTCCAAATGTATGTAGTATAATCTGGTATTTATCTTTCTCTGTCTGATTTACTTCACTAAGTATAATATCCCCTTGGTAGATCCATGTTGCTGCAAATGACAATATTTCATTCTTTTTCATGGCTCAGTAATATCCAGCTCTGAGTGTGTGTGTGTGTGTGTGTGTGTGTGTGTGTGTATGTGTGTGTGTGCGTGTGTGTGTGTATGTGTGTGTGTGCACGTGTGTACACACCACATCTTCTTAAGCCAATCATCTATCGATGGGTGCTATGTTATTTCCTCGTATTGTCTATTATAAATAGTGCTGCTGTGAACACTGGGGTGTATGTGTCTTTTTGAATTACATTTTTTGTCTGGATATATGCTCAGGACTGGGTTTGTTGGATCATATGGTAGCTATTTTTAGTTTTTTGAGGAGCATCTTTATGTATAGTATAGCATATAGTATTTAATATGGCAATCCACTCCAGGACTATTGTCCGGAAAATCCCATGGACAGAGGAGCCTGGTAGGCTACAGTCCATGGGGTCGCAAAGAGTCGGACACGACTGAGCGACTTCACTTCACTTCACTTCAAAATACTATATGGGTTCCCTAGTGGCTCACACGGTAAAGAAACTGGATGCAATGAAGAAATGCATCCTTGGGTCAGAAAGATCCCCTGGAAAAGGGAATGGCTACACAGTTTAGTGTTCTTGCCTGGAGAATCCTATGGACAGAGAAGCCTGGTGGGCTAGAGACTATGAGGTCTCAAAGAATACCCTATAGTATTTAACTAGTCTCAAAATCGGAGAAGGCAATGGCACGCTACTCCAGTACTCTTGCCTGGAAAATCCCATGGACAGAGGAGCCTGGTAGGCTGCAGTCCATGGGGTCGCTAAGAGTCTGACACGACTGAGCAACTTCACTTTCACTTTTCACTTTCATGCATTGGAGAAGGAAATGACAACCCACTCCAGTGTTCTTGCCTGGAGAATCTCAGGGACAGGGGAGCCTGGTGGGTTGCCATCTATGGGGCTGCACAGAGTCAGACACGACTGAAGCGACTTAGCAGCAGCAGTCTCAAAATAATTACCACTACAAGGACAGGGGCCTAACACATTCTTTAAGGCAGTACTATTTTTTCAGTCTCTTATAAATCACATGTTGTTAATATCATTGTGAAAGGTCACAATCTATAAGGAAGCAACATGGCACAATCTGGAGATAAACATATTTGGGGACCAGTCAAACCTGGATGAAAACACTGGTTCCATCATTTACAAATTGTATGAGAATTTGCAAGTCTCAATTCCCTAAGGAGTAAAATCAGTTTTAAAAATAACTAACTTAACTGTAGTTGTGAGTTTCAGAGCTATTTACCTGCTCCCACTCTTATAAAGTATCATTTGTCCAAGAAGCCTAGGTAGGTAGACAGATAATCTATTATGTTTAAAAATTTCCTTAATATTGAGCTATTCTTTGAATATTATTTATACAGTGTAACTACATTTTATTGTAATAATTACAAACACAATCATTACTACCATTGCAATGTCCTGCAATCATGAACCTTAAAAACCTCTTTATAAACAATAGCATATCTATTCTCAAATATTACTATGAGTGATACATCTTCATTCATCAGAAAAGTGGTATATGTAAAAAATCTTAAGTCACTCTTAGGTATAGCAGATGTGATATAATTAGTAGTTCGAGAAACAAAGATTTAAACCCAACTGTGAGCATCCCCAAAGTCTTGCTCTAAGAGGAAAATAGTTTCCTCTCTGTGATTTCCAGAGATTTTTTAGAGGGTAAAGTCTTTAAAGGTTATACCAGTTGAAAAATCATTCTCATTTAAATTATCAAACAGCATTTGGTGCCAAGGTAGATAGCACATGCTAGAAACCAAGTATGGCAAATGATCCTTGCCTTAAAACATGTAGCTGGTAGGACCACACATAAGTTAGAAATTTGAGGATATGTGGTGCAAATAGTAAAGAAATCCGTTTGGGGTATTCTGGTGGAGTTGCATTAATGAAGAACAAAATTATTCAATATTTATTGAAAATTTATTATAGCTATTCATTTTCTTGTAATAAAATATTCTTTCATTTATGTTTATTAAAACATATTTGACATTTTCATGGAATTACTCTTTTAGAAAATAACAGAAATTAAGAATATTCACTTTTAGTAGTCATAAGGGTAATTTCATTAAAATTTCATTAGATGTACATATTTGAAAAAATTTCCAACTGTGAATACAAATATAAAAATAATATACATATTGGAAGAGGTATATGTAATGCAGAGTATTTGCATATCAACCCAATACAAAATAAATACTTTAAAACAATACTTTAGAAGTTTAAAAATTTTTACTTAAATAATATTTCGCTACACATGTTTAAGAATTAACATGTAAAATATCATCATCATACTCAGGAATGAATTATTGGCATATAGTGAACTGATAAAATAATCTAAACTTCATGTGGGGCAATCAAAGTAATTTCCTCCTAAAATGTGATATGTAGTTCTCTGTAGGAAATCTCCCCAAATTA
Source organism: Oryx dammah (assembly GCF_014754425.2). NCBI lineage: Eukaryota > Metazoa > Chordata > Mammalia > Artiodactyla > Bovidae > Oryx > Oryx dammah. The sequence goes on from NW_024070185.1 coordinate 3,663,277, forward strand.
AGATTTAATATGTTTCTTAAATTCCCAACAATGTTATATATGCCTGAAATTTGAATAAACAGAAGTAGACATAATTAAGATCATGACAAGAAATAAGAACATGGAAAGATTGGAGAACTAGATGAGTTGTATAAACATTCAATGGGAAATTTTAGGAAGTCGGTGTAATTGTTCATAAAATTATATAATAATTGAAACTGTCTCAGTACACACACACATATACTTCAATTATTTACATAAATGCAAAAAAGTGATCAATAACTCTTTCAAATTAACTACATCGTAAGACAGAAAGATGGATGATATCAAATGATCACTTCTGTAAAAAAAATAAAATAACATAAAATAACACTGAGAAATGACTACTAACTAGCAAAACTTGAACATAAAAGTTAATCTCTCATGCAAGTTTCCTTTTTCTACTGTTAAGATCAATCATTTCTGGTATCTCTCAGTCCAGTCACAGAAACAATTACTAATAGTCTATGATCAATATCTGTAGAGGATCACTATTTCAAGGCCATGATATATCTGTCATTTGTGGTCTCTACATATACCAAGGCAGCAGTATAACAACACTTTGTGGTAACAGATAAGCATAACTTGTATACCATGGAAATTAGAGCATCCTGGTGAATTGCCTGTATGCCTATGTGAGGATGGGCTTCCTAGGTGCTAATGGTAAAGAATTTGCCTGGGCAGGAGATGCAAGAGATATGTGCTCAATCCCTGGGTTGCAGAGATCTCCTGGAGGAAGAAAATGGCAACCCACTCCAGTATTCTTGCCTGAAAAATCCCATAGACCAGAGGAATCCATGGGGTCACAAAGAGTCTGACATGACTGAACACACACACACACTAAGTAAGGATGAAATCAGTAGGTCTAGCATTATGTCATGTGGGTGCTTCACATTATTTATTTTAATTTTGCCCCTTTAAATAGCAAAGCCAGACACATAGTCACATATATTCATAAAAGAAACTTGTGATAAATATAAGTCATGCTCATTATCAGGCAAATTGTTTGATTTTTTAAATGTAATTATTCATTTCAGTAACATGAACCAAAAACGAGATAAAATTTAAAGTTTGTAAGGTGAACTGGGACACAAAATTGGGGAACATGCATAAAGTGTTTAAGACAAGAAAAAAATCCAAATAAGGAGAAGACAGACTGCATGTAGAGGAACTTGAAGTATTCCTTATAATTGATGAACTAAGTGACTCTGGGGGAAAGATAAGAGATGCAACTAGAAAGATAGGGAGGTACAACATTGTGTAATTGTTTGGTGTGCCATTGTGAATTCCAGAGGGAAGACTATAACAGTGACATTGGGAATAACAAATTGGTAGATAACACATATGGGACAAGGAAATGGGTTTTGAGGTTCATTAGAGATTTAAGACAAGAATCTATGATACATATATACAATGGAATACTACCCAGCCATTAAAAGAAACACATCTGAGTCAGTTCTAACGAGGTGGATGAACCTAGATCCTATTATACAGAGTGAAGTAAGTCAGAAATCAAAAACAAATATATAGTAATTCATATATATGAGATCTATAAAAATGGTACTGATGAATCTATTTGCAGGGCAGCGATGGAAATGCAGACATAGAGAACAGACTTGTGGTCACAACAGGGGCAGGAGAGAGTGGCACAAATTGAGAGAGTAGCATTGAATGTATGTAGCATCACTGTATGTAAAATTAGATAGCCTGTGAGAATTTGTTGTATGATGCAGGGAGCGCAAATGAGGTGCTCCGTGACAACTTAGAGAGGTGGAATGGGATGGGAGGTGGGAGGGAGGTTCAAGAGGGAGGGGACATATGTATACTTATGACTAATTCATGTTGATGTACGGCAGAAACCAAAATAACATTATAAAGCAATTATCCTCCAATTAAAAATAAATAAATTCAGTAATAATAAAAATAATAATGGCAACACTCCGACCAAACAGGCTGTTCTATTTCCTCCAAAATTATATACTTACATGGTAAAGATTGGAAAATAATTGTCAGCAATCCTGATAATATGTTAACTCCAGGGTACATCTGGGAAGTATAAAGTACACCAGAAGAGTAAGATGGTAAAGGAGGAGAATAAAGAGAATTAAGGAGTTAATACACTAGATTGTCAAATATTGTAGGGGTTGATACAATTTTAAGATTAAAATGATGGAAATCATCTATGGACCTATTAATGTTACCATACCTAAGCTCATACTACTTGCCACATAACAGGCTGGTAAATGGGGAGAAGAGTTGTTGAGGCAAAGAATATTGACTTTATTTGGAAAGCCAGAAGACTGAAAAGAGGGTGGACTAGTGTCCCAAAGAACCATCTTGCCCAGGTTTGGATGCTAGCTTTCTTTACAGACAAAGAGGAGGGAGTTAGGAGGTAAAGTAAAAAGGTGACAAGTCACTGTGATTTTTTTCATGGGTATAGGGCATTATTTTTTAAATTTAATTAATTTGACTGCATCAGGTCTTAATTGGAGCACTCAGAATCTTCATTGCATCATGAAGAATCTTTTGATGCAGTGCATGGACACTCTAGTTGCAGCCACAGGCTTACTTGCTCAGTGGCATGTGGGATCTTAGTGCCCCTACCAGAAAAGGTCTCCTACAATGTGAGACTGATTCTTCACCACTGAACCACCAGGGGAACCCCTGGGTCATTATTTACTTTAATCTGTAACCAACATCACTTTTATAAATTTTAAAAAGAATAATGTTCTTTACCAGCTCTGTAGGGGGCTATGGTGACTTACTGTTTGCTTTTCATGTGTTTAACTGGACCTTACTCCATTGTGAACTTTATGTAACACATCAGCATGTCATTTTGATATATGATGCTTTGTCTAAAAAAATGTATATGATTAGGCTTTTGACTTCTAACAGATGGAACATTTCTTGGAGCTTTCTGAGAATCTGGTTTCCAAGTTATAATCCTCAATTTAGCTAGAATAATATTCCCTTTTCTTCTTTTTAAAAAGTTCCAATATGGAGTCAGATTTGTTCTTCCCTATTATGCTAATGTGATAATCATCAATGACTTGAAGAAGGGAAACTTCAGTGCAGTGAAAAGGTGGACAGTATATTCTAGCACTGTCCAACAGAGTTTTCTGTGAAGACGAAAGTGAACTGTCCACAAAGCCAGCATGGCAGCCTTAGCCACAAACAACTCTTGAACAAATGAAATGTGGCCAGTGTCACTGAGAAATGACATTTATTCTAACTGAATTAAGTATTAGTGGCCTAGGGACTTCCCTGGTATTTTATTGGCTAAGACTCTGCACACCCAATTCAAGAGGACCAGGTTCAATCCCTTGTCAGGGAACTAGATCCAACAAGCCACAGCAAAGATGAAAGACCCTGTATCCCATACCTAAGATCTAACAGAGCCAAATAAATAAATAAATACAATAAATATTAGTAGTCTCAAGTAGCTACAGTACTTCTAATCATAGAACTACAGACTTCAGAAGTTAATATGCAGTAAGAAACATTGATATAAATGATACTTTCAAAAGATCCTATAAAAAGATAAAATCATTTGAAATAATCTATTGATTTTCATGAATGTACCCATGATGGATTAAAAGTAAACATTATAAATGATACTGGGGGGAAAGGTAGAGATGAACAAGGTGAAGAAAACGAAATATAAGTAAACTGTGAAAAACAATCTTAATATTTGTTGAGTAGTTCCTGAATTAATTTTCTGTAAAAGTGATAAAGCTATGATGCAGTTAAAAGTATATAATTGTTCAGTCACTCAGTCATGTCCAACTCTGAGACCCTATGGACTGTAGCATGCCAGGCTTCCCAGTCCTTCACTATCTCCTGGAGTTTGCTCAAACTCATGTTCATTAAAAATATAGTTAATATATTAACTATATATTATATAATTTGTTGTTGTTGTTCAATCGCCCAGTTGTGTCCAACTCTTTGCTACTATATAGTCTATTTAACATATAGTTAATACATGAAAAATATAGTTAAAATATAGTAAAAGCTTATTTTTCTGCCTTGACATATATCCCTGGTTACTCTCTATCTTCCCAAGTAGATCACTTCTGTTTTTACCTGATTTATATTGCAAGAGGCTGCATTCCATCAACTACATTTCTCAGATTCCTTTGATCTATAACCTTCCATTAAGTTTGTCCATTGAGAGGAATCAGAATATCCAAGAACAACAGAATGGAAAAATCAGAGCATCCATTGTACCTGAAGGGCATTTCCCTCCTCCCTCCTTGACACCACTTGTCTGACAGTTTCTCTCAGCTCATCCTCTTCCTGCCCCTTCTCTAGCTATAGATCTCACTATCCCCTGCAGTCCCAGTAGGAAGTTATTATGGTTTTTATTGTTGATTGACCTGGTATTTAATAATTATTTCTTTCTTTCTTTTTTTAATTTTTAATTTTTACTTTATTTTACTTTATAATACTGTATTGGTTTTGCCATACATTGACATGGATCCACCACGGGTGTACATGAGTTCCCAAATATGAACCCCCCTCCCCCCTCCCACCCCATATCATCTCTTTGGATCATCCCCGTGCACCAGCTCCAAGCATCCTGTATCCTGCATCGAACATAGACTGGCACTTCGTTTCTTACATAATAGTATACATGTTTCAATGCCATTCTCCCAAATCATCCCACCCTCTCCCTCTCCCTCAGAGTCCAAAAGTCTGCACTACACATCTGTGTCTCTTTTGCTGTCTCGCATACAGGGTCTTCATTACCATCTTTCTAAATTCCATATATATGTGTTAATATAGTGTATTGGTATTTTTCTTTCTGGCTTACTTCACTCTGTATAATCAGCTCCAGTTTCATCCATCTCATTAGAACTGAATTCAAATGTATTCTTTTTAATGGCTGAGTAATACTCCATTGTGTTTATATACCACAGTTTTCTTATCCATTCATCTGCTGATGGACATCTAGGTTGTTTCCATGTCCTGGCTATTATAAACAGTGCTGTGATGAACATTCGGGTACATGTGTCTCTTTCTATTCTGGTTTCCTTGGTGTGTATGCCCAGCAGTGGGATTGCTGGGTCATAAGGGAGTTCTATTTGCAATTTTTTAAGGAATCTCCACACTGTTCTCCATAATGGCTGTACTAGTTTGCATTCCCACCAACAGTGTAAGAGGTTTCCCTTTTCTCCACACCCTCTCCAGCATTTATTGCTTGCAGACTTTAACCCCCTCCACACCTCTGGAAACATTTCATTAAACTCTCTTTACTTATACCCTTTAAATGGATAATATGTGTCCTGTAAAGCCTAATTAATTGGAAATGAAGAGTAGGCCCAGAAATCAGTCCCTCAAATTGAGATTCTGTCATTGAGTGTCTAATATAGTTGATGGACTCAAAGATTACATTCTTGCCAGGGAGAGATGCTGCTGCTGCTGCTGCTGCTAAGTCGCTTCAGTCATGTCCGACTCTGTGTGACCCCATAGATGGCAGCCCACCAGGCTCCCCCATCCCTGGGATTCTCCAGGCAAGAACACTGGAGTGGGTTGCCAATTCCTTCTCAAAGCATGAAAGTGAAAAGTGAAAGTGAAGTCACTCAGTCGTGTCAGACTCTTAGCGACCCTAGGGACTGAAGCCTACTAGCCTCCTCCGTCCATGGGATTTTCCAGGCAAGAGTACTGGAATGGGGTGCCATTGCCTTCTCTGCATCAGTACATGACTACTAGAAAAACCATAGCTTTGACTCTAGAGACCTTTATTGACAAAATGATGTCTCTGCTTTTTTTTTTTTGATGTCTCTGCTTTTTAATACACTGTTTGTCATAGTTATTATTCTAAAATTCCTTTAATTTCATGACTGCATTCACCATCTGCATTGATTTTGGAGCCCAAGAAAATGAAATCTGACGCCGTTTCCACATTTTCTCCATCTATTTTCTATGAAGTGATGGGACCAGAAGCCATGATCTTTGTTTTTTGAATGTTGAGTTTTAAGCCAGCTTTTTCACTCTTCTTTCACCTTCATCAGAACCCTCTTTAGTTCCTCTTCACTTTCTGCCTTTAAAGTGGTATCATCTGCATATCTGAGGTTGCTGATATGTCTCCTGACAATCTTGATTTCTGACTCCAGTTTGTGATTCATCCAGCCTGGCATTTTGTTGATTTACTCCACATCTAAATTAAATAAGGAGGACTGTAGTATAGAGTGAAAGAGTAAAGGAAAGCTAATTTAAAACTCAGTAGATATGTTTAATACCACAGGTGGAAGGTTAGAAAATACCACAGATGGAAATTTGGGGAGTTTAAAAATCAAACAGTATAAAATATTTGGAGAGAAAGACAAGGCAACAAAGAAAAAATAGAGAGAAAAACTTAAGAGAAATATGGGGCAAGTGAAAAGCTCTTGAATATTTAATTATAACTGTAGAAGAAGACATGAGAGAAAATACAGAAGAAACAATATATTAAGTGACAATGGTCAATGAATTGTGAAAACTGCTGAAAGATCTGAAACCAACTAAACAGGAAGCAGTATGAACCCTAGAAAAGATAGATAATCAGACCTATCTAGAGACTGCTAACACGGCAGGAGACTAGAGATGATGAGCAGATTTGGGGGGTAACAACAACAACAACAACAAAATAAGAAACATCAAAAAGTACAGCAGCTTCCTGTTGACAGAAAACCATTGAATGACATCTTCAAAGAGATAACCAAAAAAACAGATGAAACGGCCACTTGCTCCCAAAATAAAAGCACATTGAAAAATTCCAGTCAGAGAAATTGATCTAATTTGACACCACCAAATTATGCTAAAGGAATCATTAAAGCAAGCTATTCGTGAAACAGGAAAATTATCCCATGGGAGCAGAGACTGTGAGAAGGAATATAGAGTAATAAAAATAAATATGTGGGTAAACATAGAATATGAATAATATTGTTTGTATTTTTTAAAATATATAACTTTAATAGCAAAATGGCAATAGGGAATAAATGGGGTAAAAAGGCTGTAAAATTTGTTCATTGTCATTGCAAGACAGGAGTAAAAAGATGTACTAGTCTTCATAAGTCAAGGATGCCTACTCCAATTTTTAGGGTATTTATAAAATAAGAAATAATCCAAAACTTACAAGCTAACTGAGGTAAAAAAATAAAGGAGATATAAAAGAACTCTAAGAAAAATAAGAGACAGAAATAAAGCGATAAGTAAAAGACAGAAAAGGGAACAAATATAAATTAAGTATTTAGATGGTAGATCTCAAACAAAATATGTTCTTAATTACATTTATGGTAAATTGACAAAAGGTTGAATTTAAAGCAGAGATTTTCAGATCAAATTATTTTTTCAGTCAAAGATATGCTTCTTTTCAATGACAAAACTGAAATAAAATTACACATAAACATTGAGATTAAATTGTGATGCATATACACAATGGACTATCACTCAGCTATAAAAAGGAGAACATTTGAGTCAGTTCTAATGAAATAGATGAAACTGGAGCCTCTTAAAAAGAGTGGTGTAAGTCCGAATGAGGAAGATAGATACTGTATATTAACACATATATATGAAATTTAGAAAGACAATAACAATGAGTCTACATGCAGGACAGCAAAGGAGACACAGATGTAAATAATAGACTTTTGGACTATGTGAAAGAAGGTGAAGGTGGGATGATTTGAGAGAATAGCACTGAAACATATATATGTAAAATAGACCATATGTAAAATAGATGGCCAGTGTAAGTCTGATGCATGAAGCAAGGCACTCAAAGCCAAGCGTCCCTGCGGCTGATTCATGTCAATGTAGAACAAAAACCACCACAAGATTGTAAAGTAATTTTCCTCCAATTAAAATTAATTAATTTTTAAAAACTATGAATTCAAAAAAAAAAGAAATCAATATCAAAAGATAATTGAGGAGCCTGTTTCTGTTCATGATGGCAGAGTATAAGGACATGGCCTCAGTAATTATCCTACAATTAAAATACATAGATTAATTAAAAAATAAAAAATCTAAAGAAAAAGTATAAAGAATGTACAGTGCAAAAACTGCACTAAAGACCTATTAAATCTATGGTAATGCCAAACATTAAGGCAGACAACTTTGATAGATATAAAGCTCAAATTCATGTCCATTGAGTCCGTGATGCCATCCAACCATCTTATCCTCGGTTGCCCTCTTCTTCCGCTGCCCTCAATTTTTTCCAGCAACATGCACATTTATGAAGAGTCCGTTCCTCCTATCAGGTGGCCCAAGTGTTGGAGTTCAGCTTCAGCATCAATCCTTCCCGTGAATATTCAGAGTTGATTTCCTTTAGGATTGACCTAAATAAAACTTCATTAAATTACAGGAGCATTATATACACCTGCATTCACAGTGGGACCTGCTTACATGCCTCTTTTAGTAATTGACAGAACTCTAAGATGAACAAATGAAAACTAAATAAACGTTCAACTGAACTCTCTGTACCCCTGACCTGGGTATAAAATGTCCTGCTCAAAAGTTCAGAATACATACTCCATACTCTTTCCAATCTAACACTCACTTATTTCTGTGAAAACTAACCATATGTGGAGTAATAAAGAATGTTTCAAAGATCTTAAAGAATTTAAACCATAGGGGGGATATTCTCTGACCAAAATAACTAAATTGCTTGACTAAACAATAAATATGTTTTAAAAAGACAGGAATATTTCAAAATGAAGAAAAATAAATCAATAAATTTCTAAATAACACATCAAGTAAAGAAGAAATTATAATGGAAAATATTTTCTGTGTATTAAAATTAAATTTATTGAAACACTAAATACATCGTCACTTGATGGCAAATAAATGGAGAAACAGTGGACACAGTGTCTGGCTTTATTTTTCTGAGCTCCAAAATCACTGCAGATGGTGATTGCAGCCATGAAATTAAAAGACGCTTACTCCTTGGAAGGAAAGTTATGACCAACCTAGACAGCATATTAAAAAGCAGAGACATTACTTTGCCAACAAAGGTCCGTCTAGTCAAGGCTATGGTTTTTCCAGTGGTCATGTATGGATGTGAGAGTTGGACTATAAAGAAAGCTGAGTGCTGAAGAATTGATGCCTTTGAACTGTGGTGTTGGAGAAGACTGTTGAGAGTCCCTTGGACTACAAGGAGATCCAACCAGTCCATCCTAAAGGAAATTGATCCTGAATATTCATTGGGAAGACTGATGCTGAAGCTGAAACTCCAATACTGGCCATCTGATGCAAAGAATTGACTCATCTGAAAAGAACCCGATGCTGGGAAAGAATGAGGGCAGGAGGAGAAGGGGACGGCAGAGGATGAGATGGTTGGATGGCATCACCGACTTGATTGACATGGGTTTGGGTGAACTCCGGGAGCTGGTGATAGACAGGGAGGCCTGGCTTGCTGTGGTTCATGGTGTCACAAAGAGTCAGACATGACTGAGCTACTGAACTGAACTGAACTGAACTGAACTGAACTGAAAAGCTGTGCTTAGAATGAAAGCAAGTTTAAATGTGTAATTTAAAAATAACAAACTTTTAAATCAAAGATCTGAGTATGCAAATCAAGAAGTTAAGAGCAATGAAAGCTAAGCCTAAAGAAAAATAACATAAAATAAATTAAGAAAAAGGCAAAAATTAACAATACTCAAAATCATTTTTAATAGAGAAAATAAAAATAGATAAAAGTTAATTATTTAAAATGAGTAGTAAAATTTATAAATGCCTGGAAAAACAAAGATAGTGAAAGAGAGGTATAAATGATCAAAATTGGACATAAAAATGGGACATTAGTAAAGATTGCACATATATTAAATTATAGCAAACATATTTAAATTTGAAAATGTAAACAAAGTGAAATAATTCCTAGAAAGAGATAACTTGTCAAACTGATAAAAGAAAAAAATGAAAACTTTCTCTTTTTAAAAGACTTGACTTCATAAATACGTAAATAACTTCTCACAAAGAAAACTTCAGGTTTGTGGAACTCCACTACTGAATATTACTAAATATTTAAGGAAGAAATAATTCCAAGCTTACAATAGTTAATTAATAATAAGTGGAAACAATTAATTAATTAATTCCAACTCCATTAATAAGTGAAAGCAATTCTCAGCATATTTAATTTGATTATAAAATCTGACAAGAACATTATTTAAAAAGTAATTGCAGATCAATAAATTTCATAAACATAAGTGGAAAAAGCCTAAACTAAGCATTAACAAAACAAAATTGGCAATGCATAAAAAATATACTGCTTTAATACCAGGGTATTATTTTAGCAACTAAAGATTGATTTATGTTTCAGAAGACAATAAAACCCAGTATATTACCAAAATGAATACAAAAGCTATATCATGCAACATTATATACCCAATTTCTTTCTTTTTAATTTTATTTTTCCAGTTTCTGTTTAACTTTCTGTTTCTATTTTTTTCCCTACCATTTTGTTTTCCCTTGTGATTCTAGAGCCAGTATGATCTTAAATTAGCCTAGATTGTGTGATAACTTAGGCAATGATTATGTCTAATATTGTTTAAAATGCATTAGCGACCTTTGGTTTCCATTGAAAATGAAACAGACAAGACACAAAAACCTCCCACACCACTAAGTTTAAGTAGTGATTCACTGCAAACCATATAGCCTGCAAAGCAACAGCAAAGCAGAAGTTATATGGCTCACAGGCATATATATATATTTTTTAATTTTGTACACTTTCTACACTCTGGATATTCACAACCAAAGGAGAAGAGTCTAAGGGTATGTAAACCAATTCAGTAAACCTTCTTCAGCTAGATTCTTTCAGATTCTATAATAGCCAGATCCACAACCCCTCAGGCAGACATCAGTAGCTGGTTACATGGCTCACCTAGGTACCTGGGGCTTTCTACCCTTTTCAGAGATGGCTGCAACTCATAATGAGGAAGACAGGACCTCAATCTAGTTATATTAGCTAAGGTTACCTGTTTTTTCTTCTCTCTCTCTTGTTTAATCGACTTAGCACCATCTTTATACAAATCAACTGTGCACACAAACACATCAAGAACTATGGAACTGTATGCATTAAATTTTGATACGACAACACAAAAGATCTAATAAATAGCTAAGATGATGCTGAATTGAAAGCATTCCAATGACATTTTTATTCCACACATGTTTGTGGAATCTAGGAGAAGTAGTGAAAATGGACCTATTTTTAGGGCAGGAATAGATGTGCAGACATAGAGAAAGAATGGGAGGACATGAGAGAGAAAGGGGAATGGGAAGAATTGAGAGAGTGGCCCTGGCATACATGTATTGTGTGTAAAACAGATGGTTCTGGGAAGCTGCTGTATAGCACAGGGAGCTCATCTCAGTGTTCCGTGATGACCCAGATGGGTGGGATGGAGTGGTGGGAGGGAGGTCCAGGACGGAGGGGGTATATGTATACATATAGCTGATTCACACTGCTGTACAGCAGATACTAACAAAACATTGTAAATCAGCTCTGTTGTTCAGTCATTAAATTGTGCCGGACTCTTTGTGACCCCATGGACTGCAGCAGGCCAGGCTTTCTTGTCCTTCACCAACTCCCAGAGCTTGCCCAAACTCATGTCCACTGAGTCAGTATTTCCATCCAACCATCTCATCCTCTGTGGTTCCCATTTCCTCATGCCTTCAATCTTTCCCAGCATCAGGCTCTTTTCCAGTGAGTTGGCTCTTCACATCAAGTGGCCAAAGTATTGAACCTTCAGCTTCAGCATCTGCCCTTCCAATGAATATTCAGGGTTTATTTCCTTTAGGATTGATACCCCAATAGAAATAAATAAAATGAGATGCAGAAATATTTTACATATTATGTAAATATGGACCTAAACTCATTCTGACTCACTATCTTACAAAGTTCACACACATATATTAGCTTTGCTTACCCCCTCCATCATTGCTGAAGCATGACACTTGACTTCTAAAACATAATTAATGCATTTAACTTAAAAATCACAATTACTTAGTGAAAAAAATCTGCTCATTTTCACTCATGCCTAAGACATGAGGAGACAAATTTCAGACATCTTAATTTTAATTAATAAGAATCTATTTATAAATTAAAAAAAAAAGAAAACTACTGCCAAGGACTTCATATAAATTTAAGAGTGTGTTGGCAGTTTTATTATAAACCCTAAGAGATTTATTGCAAAAATTCACTTAAGGCAGATTTTAGCTTTGAGAGAAACTATTACTTCTAAACATTACTCTGAAATATATCTGATTAATTTAAAAAGAGATCAGGAAGCTTCCAATAGAGAAAGGAGGATGGAAAAAAGAAAAACAATATTACTAAACTCTATATATTTAAAATTTTAAACCAAAGCACTTTACTGCACAGAAAAGCACAGTATTTTTTAAGGAATTTAGAAACTGTCATAGATACCCTCTATTATGCAATGAGTTATGCTAAAACATTGACTTCAAGAAATAGGACTTTGTGATATGAAAGAATATTGTTGGTCAGGAATGATTTAGCTGCACCCGTGTTCAGTTCCTATGGCAGATATTCAGGATACCACGGACTGAATGGCTCAGCTGGTTATGGAGCTAACCTGAGGAGTCCAGGCAGCTCCATTCACATGTGTGGTACCTTGGCAGGACTGAGTGGCAGAATGGGCTTTCCAAGCCCCCTTGTCTCTCTGTGAGTCTCAGGCAGCCTCACCCGGTCTCTAATGTGGGAACCACAGGTCTCTGATGGCAGGTCAGGGCTCTGTGAGCAAGTGCCTCAAGAAGCCGAGACAAAGGATTCAGAGCTTCTCATGACCCAGCCTTGGAAGTTCGTAAGCTCACTCCCACCATATTCTCTTGGCCAGGCAGGTCAAAAATGCCACCCCAGATTCAGGAAAAGAAACTTGCACTCCAACCTTGCAGAGGAATAGTAAATCATTGTGGGCATCCTCAACACAGACATTTTATTTTTATAAGTATAATTTTACATAACATTAGATCAGAAATCATGCACCTTGCACCTTGTCTTTTTTTTAAAAAATTTATTTATTGCCTTTATGATACATATCTTATTCAGTCAGTCAGTCAGTTCAGTCACTCAGTCATGTCCAACTCTGCGACCCCATGAACCCAGCACCCCAGGCCTCCCTGTCCGTCACCAAGTCCCGGAGTCCACCCAAACGCATGTCCATTGTGTTGGTGATGCCATCCAACCATCTCATCCTCTGTCGTCCCCTTATCCTCCTGCCCTCAATCTTTCCCAGCATCAAGGTCTTTTCCAATAAGTCAGCTCTTCGCATCAGGTGGCCAAAGGATTGGAGTTTCAGCTTCAACATTAGTCACTTCAGTGAACACCTAGGACTGATCTCCTTTAGGATAGTTTTGAAATTCCTTATCTATATAATTAAATGTCTGGATTAAGTATTGCAAGATGTCTTTGTAACTTTATTTTTATTATTTTTTCTTTTCTCACATTTTTATTTATGAAAGTGAAAGTGAAGTTGCTCAGTCGTGTCTGACTCTTTGCAACCCCATAGACTGTAGCGTACCAGGCTCCTCTGTCCATGGGATTTTCAAGGCAATAGTACTGGAGTGGATTGCTATTTCCTTCTCCAGGGGATCTTCCCAACCCAGGGCTCGAACCTGGGTCTCCCACATTGTAGACAGACGCTTTACTGTCTGAGCCACCAGGGAAGTCCTTTTTTATTTATGAGATACCTATATTCATGGTATAGTAAGAACAAAAATAAGCCCATTTAACAATGGTAGCAGAAAGATGTTCTGAAAAATGAGTCAGTGTCCCCAAACTCTACTATTTATTTTCCTTCAAAGAAAATAATGTTTTTTTTTTTAATAAAGAAGGTATATATCTTAATAGTGTGTGTTTTAAAAATAATTAATTGTATTTATTGATATTGTTTCAATATCAGTTCAATTCAGTTGCTCAGTCATGTCCATCTCTTTGCAACCCCATGGACTGCAGCACACCAGGCTTCCCTGTACATCCACCAACTCCCAGAGCTTGTGTAAATTCATGTCGATCGAGTTGGTGATGCCATCCAAGCATCTTGTCCTCTGTTGTCCCCTTTTCCTCCAGCCTTCAATCTTTCCCAGCATCAGAGTATTTTCCAGCGAGTCAGTTCTTTGCATCAGGTGGACAAAGTATTGTTTCAATATCAGTGACACAATTTTTTAAATTAATTTTTATTGGAGTATAATTGATTTATGATTTTATATTAGTTTGTGCTGTACTGCAAAGTGATCAGTTATGCATATACATATATCCACACTTTTTAGATTCTTTTCCCATATAGTCCATTACAGAGCATTGAGCAGATTCTCTGTGCTACACAGTAGGTTTATATTAGTCATCTATTTTATGTATAGTACTGTGTATGTTTCAATCCCAATCTCCAAAATTATCTCTCTTCCCCTTACCCACCAATAACCATATGTTTGTTTTCTACATTGTGACTCTATTTCTATTTTGAGGTCGTTTGTGCCATTTTTTTTAAGATTCTACCTATAAGCAATATCATATGATATTTGTAAATTTAACAGTGTGTCTTTAAATCACACATTTTTCATTTAATACATTAACAGATTTTTAATTCTCACTTTTGCACAGTCTCCTCCATATTGTTTATTATATTTTGACCTGAAATTTGCCTTAGAGACTGGTAGAATGTTAGCAGTGCAAAGAACTGTAAGGGTGAAACTTTACCTTGCTGGCAAGCTAAAAAGGTAGCCTGCCTTAGTTTCATGGATGCTATTACAGTAGAAAACAAGATAACATTTTGTCAAAGACAAAGGATTCTATCATTAATGGTACAGTGGGCAGCACAAACTTCACGTTCACCTAGTTGGTCTCCTAGTTGTTCTTGGTCCCCAGGTCCCACAGGATTCCCGGAGTTCCAGGTGAATTCCGTCCACAGCTAAGGAACATTGACCTCAGCGAACCCCAGACTTATCAGGAAGCTGGTAACAAACATGCCTAAACTTTGCTGGTTGGAAACATATTATATTAGCTTTAAAAAAAAAAAAATCTATCCTCTACCATGAAGGAAGAAGCTAATTCTATCTTCTAAGAGGTACATTATACAAATATTACTGGAAAGACAATTATAGTAAGCTCTTAATGCCTTTGCTCAGAAGATGCACAGAGATGTGAGAGCTCCATGGAGAACTATGTCCTCACAGCAAGAGGATAAAAATGTTGTGATGGTAACTTGGAAGAAAAAGAGAATCTCACAAGGTTCTTATTTTCACAAGTACCTCTGAACCAAACATGTACCATTTTTAGAAATCAACCCATACTCTTCAGGATGGAAGCTTGGAAGTAAAAGAATACAAAATCTTTAGCATTTTGATGCATATAGAAGTCTTAAGTGTTTATAAAATGAACAAGATAAAGGAAAGAATCTCTGAAATAAATGAAATCTCAAAGAGGTAGAAGTATAACTGCTTACTCATGAGGTATTTTATAGAATTTTCCATTTTCTAATTAAATATTTATATAAGCAATATTACTGTGTATTGATATTGCATTCTCCCTGGAAATGTGTCCTTATGGTGGTTCCCAAATAATGTGACATCTGCTCCCTTTAAGAATGAGGAGGTGGGAGAATTGCAATAAAAGTTACATCAAAAATCACTGAGGGATGAAAAGTACATGAGTTAGTATTAAGGATGCTTCTATATCCAATGGATGTTGTGATATTTAATGTCTTCATATTATTTTAGTAAGTGTATCATTAAGGTATAGTATTGGAAAAGCTAATATCAAGGAACACATCATTTCTTGACCTCTGTTCAAGACATTCCCATCAATATATTTCAAGGAAGGTCATTTTTTATGTTTGATCTCATGAGATAGTTTGTCATCCAAAATGCTAAAATGGGGAGATGTTTAAAGATAGAAATGATTTACTACACAGGGCTATTTTAAAAAATCCAAATGTAAATTATATTCTCTCATGAGATTAAATATTTTGTTTAAAAAGGCAAAATATTTTACTTTTAAAGAACAATAAAGCTGTGTTAGTGAAAGTGAAGTCGTTCGGTCATGTCCAACTCTGTGACCCCCTGGACTGTAGCCTACCAGGCTTCTCCGTCCATAGGATTCTCCAGGCAAGAATACTAGAGTGGGTTACCATTTCCTTCTCCAGGGGATCTTCCTGACCCAGGGATCGAACCTGGGTCTCCCGCATTGTAGGCAGATGCTTTAACCTCTGAGTCACCAGGGAAGCCCAGAACTGAGTTAGTACCTGAGAAATGCAAGTGTAATATATCAAAGTAATAAAAGCCCTTGTCTGAGTTATAAATATGTACGTTTTCCAGTAACCTAAAGATCTGATTCCAGACAAAGTGACTAATATTTTCTCAAATATATGTATATTTCTATCCTGAGATTCCCGTCTTCTGTTTAGTTAATGACCATGGATACACTTCACAACTATTATAAATCTACTACATAGATCTTAGTCATCGCTAAAGTTCTAAGCATAGAAATACATTTTTTTTTAATCAACAGGGATAATGTTTTCCTGAAGCAGAAAACGTGAGTGATTATACCAAATTCCCTCAGTGTTTCCAAAATGGCCTGCTAAAGCCCTTCATTCAAACCACAAGGCAGATAATCAATACAAGCTTTGCTCTATCTGTTGCTTCTCTAAAATTCTAGCTCCGAATTGAAAGTTTGCTATCAAAGTAAATGACTTTTTCACATTGCCATTAGTTTAGGAGCCATCTTTATTTTAATCTGCCAAAATAATGTTTTATTACTAAAGTTAATTCTCTAACTTCCTGCATGAGTTTTTTTAATTGTCCGCTTACTTGAATGCATAATCACATAAAGATTCTTCTGGGAACATGTGGCACCACACGCATTAAACATCTAAGTACCTGCCCCACATCTTCAGGAGACTTGATCTCTAGCTGAAGTGACTCTATGTTTAGGTGTGAGCTAAGTCAGTTCAGTCATGTCTGATTCTTTGCATCCCCTTGGACTGTAGCCAGCCGTCCAGGCTCCCCTGTCCATGGGATTCTCCAGGCAAGAAAACTCGAGTGGGTTGCCATGCTCTCCTTCGGGGCTCTTCACCTATAGTTGTTTTCTATATCATTTACAGCGATCCTTCCAGGGAATAAGTGACGTTCCTTGGATTCAGTAACTTGCAGTTTTGAGGACTTGGTTTCCTTTCTGTTACCTGCTTTGTTCATTCTCATCTTCCCTGTGCTCTGGACAGGGACTGGTAACAATGAAGATCAGCAGCCAAGGGGAATTGTCACTTGAGACAGGACTTACCTGCCGCAGAATGTGCATCAGGGTTCACTCACAGCCCATGAACAGAGAGTGGGGCAGCTTCAAGACTGAGTAAATTGAGGCCATTGTCATTCTTTGGGCAATTAGCTACATTTGCATATGTTGTGTTCTTTCCTTGGCATGTTATACTCAGGAAAACTTGCCAATTACCTAAGCAGAATCAAGCCACAGTGGCAGTTCTGATCAGGAGCTTGGATACTTAGTAGAGATTAAATGATAATTGTTATTATTGCCATCCCCCCAAAATGTCTGCTTTGTGGAATGTAGGCTGTTAACATCTGCTATGTGAATAGATATGATTTTTTCCAAATAGTCTGAAACTTTGATGTGTTGATACAGTGAAAATATAAAAATTATATCCTAAATCAGGGAAGGAAGGGGATACAGAAATAGGAGAAACAATTAAAGGTTGGTACAGCATCAAGACAGAGTCCTGGTTTCTACTCAAAGAAATATGCATAACAATGTCTTTGAGTTTTTCTACAGAACTGGAGCCCCCACCCAGGTGGAGGATGGTAACTTCAGGCTGAAGACGAGATTCCTGGAGCACAGCTCTGTTGCCTCACCACCAACCAATCAAAAAGGGTCACAAACCCTGCAACCCTCACCCCAAATGTTGCCATCTGTTTCTGGGGACCAGAGATGACCATCCTGTTAGTTCTCCTGTTTGGCCCCTGTCTATTTCATCTCTGAGAGGGACCAGCAGTTTCAAACTAAATTGCTATTATTATAAGGGTGAATGCTGGTTTCAGGCAAAAAAATACCTTGACTTAGATCTGGTTGAGAGAGACTTCTGCTCTGCTAGGCAGGCCTACGCCCATGCACAGCAGGAAGAAGTTACAGAAGAAAGAGACTTCCGCCCCAATTCCCAAGAAGTATCGTGAGTATGAAGTCTCTCAGGGGGGAGTTGATAAGGGAGGCACACTGATTGAAACCGCCCACCCTGGCCAGGCACCATAGTAACCATTTGCATAAGTTGTTTTATGACAGGAGATCCTGATAAGGAATATGGAACTAATAAGCCACCACCAACTGGAAAGGAAAAGTGAAAGTGAAGTCACTCAGTCGTGTCCGACTCTTTGGGACCCTGTGGACTATAGCCCAACAGGCTCCTCAGTCCATGGGATTCTCCAGGCAAGAATACTGGAGTGGGTTGCCATTTCCTTCTCCAGGGGATCTTCCTGACCCAGGGATCGAGCCCACGTCTCCGGCATTGGAGACAGACGCTTTAACCTCTGAGCCACCAGGGAACGGGAAAGGTCGAAAGGAGACACTGCGTGTCTGTCTACTTCTCAGAACCCCTCTCGCTAGCATCCATCTTGGCTGAGCAATGTGTGCACCACCAGGAAAGACTCCGAATTAGAATGATTGGCCAAAGACCACCCGGAAACTAATCCCATCACGGTAAAACCCGAGACTGTGACCCACGTGGCAGAGCAGTTCTCCTGGGATCCCTTACCCTACTGCTCTCCACCCGGGTGCCCTTTCCCAATAAAATCTCTTGCTTTGTCAGCAAAAAAAAAAAAAAATTATATCCTAAGGCCTAAAATATTTCTTGTTACTAAATTGCAACTTTGAAGGTGATCAAGTTATATTTCATGGTATAATGTTTTGAATCTGGTTAATTCACATAAGCTGCTTGTGCCCAGTCACTCAGTTGTGTCCAACTCTTTGTGACCCCATGGACTGTAGCTCACTAGGCTCCTCTGTCCATGGAACTCTCCAGGAAACAATACTGGAGTGGGTTGCCATTTCCTTCTCCATGGAAACTTCCCGACCCAGGTATCAAACCCGAGTCTCTGGAGTCTCCTGAACTGGCAGGATAATTCTTTAATACTTCACCCCTGCCACCCCAGAAAGCCTTCACAAAAGCCATAAAAAAGCTCAAATTATTTTAAGGAAATACTTACAGGGCTGGCTGCATGGGCTACTGACCAGTGCAGTAATACTCTGCCTAACCTGGAAGGACCATCTGCCTGGGGTTTAATGGTCAGTGACCATCACCTTGAAAATGTTAATAGTTTTATCTTAATTTTATTATTTTACTATTTACTTTCCACTTTTATTGTTATAATTGCCATAAAATTGTATTAGTCTAACAATGATTTGAAATATACATATATTGCAAAATGATTACCACAGTAAGTTCAGTTAACATCTATCACCTCAGTTCAGTTCAGTCGCTCAGTTGTGTCCGACTCTTTGCGACCCCATAAATCGCAGCACGCCAGGCCTCTCTGTCCATCACCAACTCCCGGAGTTCACTCAGACTCATGTCCATCAAGTCAGTGATGCCATCCAGCCATCTCATCCTCGGTCGTCCCCTTCTCCTCCTGCCCCTAATCCCTCCCAGCATCAGAGTCTTTTCCAGTGAGTCAACTCTTCACATGAGGTGGCCAAAGTACTGGAGTTTCAGCCTTAGCATCATTCCTTCCAAAGAAATCCCAGGGCTGAGCTCCTTCAGAATGGACTGGTTGGATCTCCTTGCAGTCCAAGGGACTCTCAAGAGTCTTCTCCAACACCACAGTTCAAAAGCATCAATTCTTCAGCACTCAGCTTTCTTCACAGTCCAGCTCTCACATCCATACATGACCGCTGGAAAAACTATAACCTTGACTAGACGGACGTTTGTTGGAAAAGTAATGTCTCTGCTTTTCAATATGCTGTCTAGGTTGGTCATAACTTTTCTTCCAAAGAGTAAGTGTCATTTAACTTCATGGCTGCAATCACCATCTGCAGTGATTTTGGAGCCCCCCAAAATAAAGTCTGACACTGTTTCCACTGTTTCCCCATCTATTTTCCATGAAATGATCGAACCAGATGCCATGATCTTCATTTTCTGAATGTTGAGCTTTAAGCCAACTTTTTCACTCTCCACTTTCACTTTCATCAAGAGGCTTTTTAGTTCCTCTTCACTTTCTGCCATAAGGGTGGTGTCATCTGCATATTTGAAGTTATTGATATTTCTCCCGGCAATCTTGATTCCAGCTTGTGCTTCTTTCAGCCCACTGTTTCTCATGATGTACTCTGCATATAAGTTAAATAAGCAGGGTGACAATATACAGCCTTGACATATTCCTTTTCCTATTTGGAACCAGTCTATTGTTCCATGTCCAGTCTAACTGTTGCTTCCTGACCTGCATATAGGTTTCTCAAGAGGTAGGCCAGGTGGTCTGGTATCCCCATCTCTTTCAGAATTTTCCACAGTTTATTGTGATCCACACAGTCAAAGGCTTTGGCATAGTCAATACAGCAGAAATAGATGCTTTTCTGGAACTCTCTTGGTTTTTCAATGATCCAGCAGATGTTGGCAATTTGTTTGCAAGTTTTTATTTTTTAATTTATTTTTATTTCTATAATAATTTAAAAAACTACACTCTTAGCAGGTTTTGCTGGATTCCCTGTTGACTCAGATGGTAAAGAATCTGCCTGCAGTGAGAGATACCCAGTCCCTCGTCAGGAAGATCCCCTGAGTAGAAAATGGCAACCCACTCCAATATTCTTGCCTGGAAAATCCAATGAACAGAGGAGCCTAGTGGGTTATCGTCCATGGGGTCACAAAGATTTGGACATGACTGAATGACTAACACTTTCACTCTTCACTTTTTAGCAACTTTCCAATACACAATACAGGAGTGTTGATTAAAGTCATTGTGTTGTTATTATATCTCCAGAACTTATTTATCTTACAACTGAAAGTTTGTACATTTGTTCTGTGAATGAGATGGGATGAAACAGGAGGACTAACCCTGGGCTTGGAGATTTACCCGAGTCTCTCTGCCTCCTAGGAAAGGTTTTCAGACCCTCGCTTGCCCGTCTCCTAGCCTTCAGCACTTGGCCTCTTCCCCTGAACCTATGCATGACTGCTGTAGCCTTATGTACTTGGCAGGGAATCTGCCAAGGATGTTTGTGGTGGGTGAGCTGAGATGTAGGAACCCCGCGCAGCTGAGATTGGCAAAGGGTGGTAGTTGTTCCTGCAAACCATGTCTTCAGGGTCTGCACTCTCCCTGCAACCATCTCTATGCACAAAGGAAGCACTAGTATATTATGGAATTTCTATTATGTAGAAATACTATATGTCAGGGAGAGACCATAAAATGCAAGAAAAAGTTATATTTCAATGGCATGTTTATTTTTTTCTGCTTTTTGTACAAGGGTCTACGTTTTTGAGCCATGAAAATCATTCAACCTCATTTGCTCTACATTTTTAAAAATAAATCCAAGAATTCCTCCCCCCCCCCAAACTTTAGCTATTAATAAGCTAGACTTTACTCACATCCGTCTAAGAGAAAACAAAAGTGTATGACATGCATTTGTATAACATGGATTTGCTTTATTTGTGATGGGATAAGGAAAGTAAGTTGAGAGTAGAATTAGAGAAAGATGTAAAGAAATTCTGTGCTCATTCCTTGAATGGGGAACTAAAACTAAATGCCAATTCCAACTACTTTGACTGTTCAAATAGATGCCTCCATCTAAACAAAAGTAGACAGACAGAGTCTGTTGTTCCACGTATTTACAAATGAGTATCTGCTTGCTGGATAGACTCTTTCCTCAGAAAACAAGATCATTAATTAATATAGATATCATGAGCTTACAATTTAAATTTAGGGAGCATTTCTCGAAGAATTTTTTTAAATGGTCTATTACATGTTTTTTCATTAGGTATGTGGTCTCTCCTCAACAGTGGTTCAACTTATGATATTTTGACATTACACTTGTTTGAAAGTGGTATGCATTCAGGAGAAATTGTGCTTCATATTTTAAATTTGGGTCTTTTCTGGGCCAGCGATGTGCATACCTATCTTCTCTCCTGAGGCTGGGTCCTGGGCAGCCACACCATCACCAGGGTGAACAAAGATACATTTGCAAACTGTCTGCACCCAGACAGCCCAGCCCTTCTGTTTTTCATTGTCAATATAGTATTCAGTGGGGCTTCCTAGGTGGTTCAGGGTTAAAGAAACTGCCTGCCAATGCAGAAAATGTGGGTTCAATCCCCGGGTCGGGAAGATGCTCTGGAGGAGGAAATGGCAGCCCACTCCAGTATTCTTGCTTGAATACTGGAGAGAGGAGCCTTGCTGGATATAGTCCATGGGGTCACAAAGAGTCAGTTTCTACTGAGCGACTGAGCACGCATGCAGGCACAGTATTCAGTAAATTACATGAGATGTATTCAGCTCTTTATTCTAAACTAGGCTTTGTGTCAGATGATCTTGTCCAGCTATGGGCTAATGTTAAGTTTTCTGAGCACATTGAAGCTCGGCTGTGCTAAACTCTGATGCTCTGTGGGTGAGGAACATTCAGTGCATTTTTGACTTATGATTCTTTCCTGTTTATAGTGGGTTTATGAGACATAATCTCATTGAAAATGGAGGAAGATCTGCGATGAGTTTTTGTCAGACATTTGAATGACACTGAGGATGCTCTGCCCTCCTTCTGGCCCGAGCCTTGTGACGGGCAGGCTTGATACTTACTCTGCACTACGCTCTTCCACTGGAGTGATCCCTGGGCACAGAAAAGAACGCTTTTTACAAAACAAATGCACACACTCATCTCCTCAACCAACACACTATTAAATAAAGAGGTGTAACATTTTGCTCTGGTATAACGATTTTATTTATATTGCATGTTTTAAAACCCCAGCTGAATATAATATAATTTTAGTAGCTCATTTCTCCTGAGGCATCAACACCATCCATCACTCCCGCTGCCATCTGGTATGTCTGAACCATCGTGATCAGCAGTTTATGTGAAAATTAAAGCATTCATTTGGTCTCTCTTCAACAATGTTCTGAGGTCAGGGACAATATTATTAGCAGCAGTGACGATGCATTTTTATCACACACTTGAGAAACATCCATTCAACATATTTTATGACTTTCTAGGTTAAAACTAGCCAAGCTTTTCTTTACTTGCACTGACCCAACATGGGGGTCATTCTGTATAATAACTATCTAAGAATCATTCCCTCTCTGTATTGTGTTTATAAAGCTGCATTCAGGTAAAAGCTTAGCAGCAACAATTACAATTTTCTCATTCTTTCTTTCTCTCCATATATGAATGAAATATGTATAAATATATAGCTAAATAACAAATCACACACATACTTTACTGTATATATACATATACTTTGTCATATGTTAATATTTTTATTTGTTGTATATTTATATCAATCTACCTATCAGTAGTTTGTTTTTAGTCCCTGTTAAAAAGTGCATAAGTTGGAACTCGTCTGGTAGTCCAGTGGTTGACGTCACCTTCCAGTGCAGTGGTGTGGGTTTGATCTCTGGTCGGGGAGCAAGATCCCACATGCCTCATGGCCAAAACATCAAAACATAAAATGGAAACAATATTGTAACAAATTCAGTAAAGATTTTAAGAAACACAAGTCATGAGACTAGAAAATGTATTAATCCTTTCCTGGGCAAAATGAACCGTTTTTCTACATGATAGAGAGTAATTTCTTTAACAAACATATCCTTCCTATGTTATTTGGTGGCATGTCTACAACACCTTGCCCTTTGAGGATACATTTGCATGTCTACAACCAAAGATGTAAGGAACACTTATCTAGCCTTTGCAAAATGTTACACCAGAGACATTTCCAGGTTTGGAGAGACTGTTTCTTGCCCATCAGGGGGGGTCATGACAAAAAGAGTAAAACACACTTTCTAAAATAATGATAAAAAGATGACAATTATTCTTTTCCAGAGATGAATATTCACAAAAGTGACAAGAAAGCACGCGATGTCTTCTTTTGGTTATTCACCCTTAGTCTTCTGGTTTCTCTTTCCTATCTTCACTGTCACACACAACATACACACTTGGTAGTACACAAACATACACACAAATGCATACACAGAGTACAGCAACCCCAGCCATGATACAAAGAGCAGGCTCATTAGAACAAAGATGTTGCTACCATAACAAATACAGAATTTTTCACGGAAACAAAGCCCAAATATTCTTTGTGTATAAAAAGCAGTAATTTAGAACCATGTATATATTGAAACACAATGCTCGGAAAATTTCAGAGATGCAATAAGTCTCCTTGAAAGTATCGAGAAAGGGAAAATATATTTTATAAATATAAAAATATTATAAAGATATTCCATTCAATTCAGTTCAGTCAGTTGTGTCTGGCATATTTTTCCTAATATATTCATTTTTAATATCAGAAAAGGTTCATTTCTAATATGAATGAATGCATTAGAAACAAATATGTATATTTGAAACAAGTATTAGAAACAAATTTATATATATATATATATATATATATATATTCAGTTATATATCCACACATATATGAATACTTGGAGAAGGAAATGGCAACCAGTCCAGTGTTCTTGCCTGGAGAATCCCAGGGACAGAGGAGCCTGGTGGGCTGTAGTCTACGGGGTCACACAGAATCAGACACAACTGAAGCAACTTAGCAGCAGCAGCAACATATGTATACTAATGCTTACTCTGAAAATAATAAATCACAAATATTTTCTCCTATGTTCCTTTAAAATTTTATAGCTCTATATTTAGATCTGTTATTGTTTCTGTTCTAATTTTTGTATGAGATTTAATGTTTTGTTCAAGATTTTGTTTGGTTTGGTTTGAGTTTCTGCTTTTATTGTTTCAACACAATCTATCAAAAATACTAAGCTTCCCTCACTGAGCTGATTTTGTGGTTTTGTAATTGATTTTTGGAGAGGTTTCTTTTTTTTATCTTATCATGAACAGGTGTCAGATTTTGCTAAATGCATTTTCTATATAAATAATGACCACTGAGTATCTATCTTTAGGATCATGTGTTGGTAGATTATATTGATTTACTTTTGGATATTGAGCAAGTTGCATTCTTGGAACTAAGTCCACCTAGTCCTGATGTGTTTGTTTTTTATGTAATGCTGGTGTTGATTTCCTAGTATTTTGCTGGAGGTTTTTGGAGCTTTGATCTTAAAGGACATAGACAATAGTTTTCTCTTTTGTGTATACTGTATTTCTATGATTTTGCTATCAGAGTAATTCTGGCTTCATAAGATGGGTTGAAAAGTGTTTTCTCTTTTACTCTATCCTGGAAGAAATCTTATAGAATTGATTCTAACTTTTCTATAACTATTTGGTGGAACTTGCCAATGAAATAGTCTGATACTAAGGACTTCTTTTATGAAGGCATTTAATTATTAAGTCCATTGTTTCAATGAATTTAAGACAATGCAAATTATTTCATCTTGAATGAGTTGTAATAGTTTATGGTTTTCAAACAATGGTTTGATTTCAGCTATGTTGTTGATTTTCTTTTTTTCTAGTTGTTTTATTCCCTTATCCTTTCAATGTCTAACTGGTCTATACTGATAGCCTCTTTTCCATTCTGATGTTGGTAATTTGTTTATTCGCTGTTTTCTTCATCAGCATCAATTCGATTGCTCTTTTCAAAGAACCAGCTTTCAGTTGGATTGATTTTCTCTTTCAGTTTTCCGTTCTTAATTTTATCAATTTCTGTTCTTATTTCTGTTATTTTCTTACTTCTGCTCACTTTTAATTTATTTAGTTAATGAGGGAGAAACTTAGGTAATTGAGTTGACATCTGCTTCTTTTCTAATACAGTAAATCCCCTACATAAGAACAGGTTCTGTTCTGAGAGCACTTTCAAAAGTCCAGTTTGTTGTAAGCCCATCATAGTTAGCCCAGGTACCCAACTAACACAGTCAGCTGTATAATACGGTACTGTCAGAGGCTTAAAATACTTTTCACAAACATAACACACAAAGAGAAAAATTTTTTAAAAAAGAAAACATTTTAAATCTTACAACTCAGTACTTAGAAAGTACAATATTACAGTATAATAGCTGGCACACAGGGACTGGCATCAAGTGAACAGGCAAGAAGCGTTACTGGCTGGAGAAGGGAGAGGAGGTGGGAGACGGTAGAACTGAAGGATTGTCAGCAGTGGGAGATGGAGGGTAAGCTTCAATTTCACTCACACCTAATGTTGATAGTACAGTTCTAGTTCCTTGCTGGATTCAGTTCAACCTGTGCTTAGTTGCTCAGTCATGTCCAGTTCTTGGAGCCCTGTGGTATGCAGCCCACCAGGATCTTCTATCCATGGGATTCTCCAGGCAAGAATACTGGAATGGGTTGCCATGCCCTCCTCCAGGAGATCTTCTCAACCCAGTGATCAAACCCAGGTTTCCCTCACTGCAGGTGCATTATTCACTTTCTGAGCCATGAAGGAAGCCCTCAGTTCTGTCTACCCTCTCAAAAAAAAAAAAAAATCCTGTGGAGTCTGGCAGTGGCTTTTTCCTCTCACTATGGATGACACAGTAGCATTGTGTTCTGAACAGCTGCTGCACTCTCCATTACCATGCTGCGTTCCGGTCCTGTGTCTCAGAAGCCAACAATGCCTCCTCACATAAAGGATATCCCCTCATCGTCTCCTGTCTCATGACTCTCTTCACTTCTTCAGTTACTTCTTCTTCCTCTTGTCTCCATGAGGAGTTCCCTCCTCTCTGTAGGCCCATTCCCGTCTTGGAAGTCCTCACTAAGGTCCATCCTTGCAGCTTTGGTAAGATGCATTTACCCACAACAGGCCAGTGCAGTGAAGTCATCCATGGACCTCTACAGTTGTCAAGTAAAAAGAGCTGACTTTAGCCAAAAGTCAGCATTAAATTTGACTTTATTATAAATGCATACTTTAGTTCCTAGGAGAAGGAAATCACATGTAAAATTATGAGATTATAAGATATTTCAGATCAGCTAAATATCTAACATATTCTATGAATGACCTTATAACACTATATATTTGATGAAAGGCGATATCCAGGAATAACCTTATAATACTATATACTAGATGAAAGGAGATATCCAGGAATATATTGAACTGTGTGAGATAATCAAATAGAATAAATAATAGGATCAAAAGACTGAAGAGTATCTGATAAAAAGGCAGACTCATCACCTCAGAAGGAAATAAGTCAACAATTTTGCAGAGCTTGGGAAGAACACAAATTACTCTCCGTGTTTTTTTATGTGAACTTCATTTCACTGTGATGCTAGAAATCGATCCATGGATCTATTTGAAGTCTTGAGAGATTTGGGGGAATATTAAAAATCATGCACAGTTCAGTTCAGTTCAGCCACTCATTCGTGTCCGACCCCTTGTGATCTCATGGACTGCAGCACTCCAGGCCTCCCTGTCCATCAGCAACTCCTGGAGTTCACCCAAACTCATGTCAATCAAGTTGGTGATGCCATCCAACCATCTCATCCTCTGTCATCCCCTTCTCCTCCTGTCCCCAATCCCTCCCAGCAACAGGGTCCTTTCAAATGAGTCAGGCACTTCACATCAGGTGGCCAAAGTATTGGAGTTTCAGCTTCAACATCAGTCCTTCCAATGAATATTCAGGGCTGATTTCCTCTAGGAGGGACTGGTTGGATCTCCCTGAAGTCCAAGGGACTCTCAAGAGTCTTTCCAACACCACAGTTCAAAAGCATCAATTCTTCAGCTCTCAGCTTTCTTTATAGTCCAACTCTCACATCCATACATGACTACTGGAAAAAACATAGCCTGACTAGATGGACCTTTGTTAACAAAGTAATGTCTCTGCTTTTTAATATGCTGTCTAGTTTGGTCATAACTTTTCTCCCAAGGAGTAAACATCTTTTAATTTCATGGCTGCAGTCACCATCTGCAGTGATTTTGGAGCCCAGAAAGTAGTCTGCCATTGTTTCCACTGTTTCTCCATCTATTTGCCATGAAGTGATGGGGATGGATGCCATGATCTTAGTTTTCTGAATGTTGAGCTTTAAGCCAACTTTTCCACAGGTTTTATTTTATCTTAATGCACAGTTATAAAATCTTACTAAAGAGCTACCTGTTTCTTTTTCTTATCACTATTTACAAAATAAACTGAGAATAACATCCTGAAATAGATTTCTTTTTCTACCTTGTGAGGTAGAACTGTATTTTGCTGTGTGTACCAAATTTGTGGGTTATTTTGGTGTAAAAATTGATATGCACTTTCAATATGAGCATATTGGGATATAATTTAATGTAGGAAATATTAATGTCTAGTTTTAGAGGAATATTCTCTGTATTGAACAATCTTACTCTGAGATTTTCTGGGAATTGCCCCTTTTATTGTCAATTTTAGTTCACAGAAGTTTGATCTAGTATGCATGTTAAGTCGCTTCATTCATGTCCAATTCTTTGCAACCTCTTGAACTGTAGTTTGTCAGCTTCCTCTAACCATGGGATTCTCCAGGCAAGCATACTGGAGTGGGTATCCATTTCCTCCTTCAGGGGATCTTCATGACCCAGAGATCAAACCCAGGTCTCCTGAACTGCAGGCAGATTCTTTACTATCTGAGCCACCAGAGAAGCCCATAGCACTTCTTACCTGTACCTTATTTTGACAATATGTTAATATAATGCATGCATCATTGATACTGTGTTTAATCTAAAACATGTGATATTTCTCAGCATAAAGTAATGACTGTGTGTCACCGCAAACTGTTCTCATTAATCTGCCCTTCTGTGACTGAGTTACTTTTGTTAATTTTTTACAACATTTATCTTTTATTTTTAATTGAAGTATAGTTAATTTACAATGCATTAGTTTCTAGAATATAGCAAAGTAATTATTTATACATATTTATCATATATGTATTTCAGATTATTTCTCATTATGTTTTATTACAAGGTATTGAATATAGTTCCCTGTGCTCGACAGTAGGCCTTTGTTGTTTATGTATTTGGATATAGTAGTGTGTATCTGTTAATCCCATACTCCTAATTTATCCCTCTTCCCTCAACTCCTTTGGTAACCATAAGTTTGTTTTCTGTTTCTGTGAGTCTGCTTTTGTTTTGTAAATAAGGTCCGTTTCATCATTTTTTTAGATTCCACATATAACTGATACCATATGACAGTTGTCTTTGTCTGGCTTACTTCACTTGGTATGATAATATCTAGATCCACCCATGTTGCTGCTAATGGTGTTATTTCCTCCTTTTTATGGCTGAGTAGTACTCCACTGTATGTACTTATCACACCCTGTTTATCCTCTCATCTACTGATGGACATCTAGGTTACTTCCATGTCCTGGCTATTGTGAATAGTACTGCTGTGAGCCTTGTTGCACACGTACCTTTTTGAATTAGTTTTCTCCAGATATATGCCCAAGTGTGGGATTGAGGGATCATATGGTACTGAGATACTTTTAAGTGACAGTATCATCACCTCTAAAAAAATAATCTTACATTGTGTATAGTCACAAGTTTTTGAAACCACAGAATTAACAGTGAGGCCCTTTGAAGAAAGATGAGAAAGGATAACTGGGTTTGTGAGCTTGCCTCTTCTGGGAGGTGGGGGCCATCACAACTTCCCATGGGCAGACTGCTGTTCACCAGGACTTGAGTTTAGACTGATCTGTTTGATGACCAGGGTGGAAGCCACTGGAAAAGCTGAAGGATTCCTATAAGAAAGCTCTGATATAGCCAAAGAGAAATTCAGAGAGGCTGAATGTTCAGGACCAGGAGGTGCCAGCAGAAATGGGCTCAGAAGCAGGACAGCTATAGTGGTGAGTTCTGAGGGGGAGGAAAGACAGGGTGACAGGGGTATGTAAAGACACTAACCTCCCCCAAAATCCAGACAAGGTCTGCAGGTTGTTACGTATGTGGATGCACTGGCTTGGACCAAAAGCTTATGATCATGGCACAATTTGTGTCATTTCAATAAGGGTGCACAGCTTTTCAAGTTAGGACTTGATTAATATTTTCAATATGGAAAAAAGCTGATAATTTCATACTTAAAGTACACCAGTACATATGCACTGGAGGAGGAAATGACAACCCAATTCAATATTCTTGCCAGGGAAATCCCATGGACAGAGGAGCTTGGAGGGTTACAGTCCATGGGGTCACAGAGTCGGACATGGCTGAGAGACTAAACAATGGTATATATGCATACACTCTGAAAAATGCATTACCAATTTAAAAATGCAATAGCATACCTTTATTCTTCTAGACAAGTGTATGTTACTTCCATGAATTACAAAGAAAGAACTAGGTAAAAACATTTATACAGTTGATAAAGGTTTGGAAATTAATTTCCTAAAATAATGACTGTATTGTTGTAGCAAAATTTCATACAGTGACCTTGTTGAAAAAAAACTATTTTATTTCCATTATAATAATTGCACAGCAGTAATATTTTGTAAAATTTAATTACTGTGATAAACCCTTTATAATTATGGATGATTTACTTTTTATTGTTTGAATAATATCAAGCCTTAACACTCTTCCAAGTTCTTTATATACTGTTACAGAATATTTCAAAATCCTACCTTAGCTCCTTTATAACTTTATTAGCTATTAAAAATTTTAGAATTAATTACTTAAGTATGATAATAGCTGGAAATCCTTATTTTTTAAGAAGATGGCATATTACATATTATCAAGAAACATCTCAACTCCCTTTGTGGAACAAGTTAGGTTAATACACTTAGAACAATGTATGTTTCCTTTCTTTGTTCAAATGGATATTTCTACAGAAGTGGTGGTTGCACTTTCTATATAAAGCAACTCAGAATTCTGCCAGAGCATAAGACAAAATATTGTCAATTAATAAACTGATCTATTAGAAAATTTTAGATTGATAGTCTCTAAATATTTAACGGAATGGTGGAGCTAGTGGTAAAGAACCCACCTGCCAATGCAAGAGACATAAGAGACGCAGGTTCAGTCCCAAGGTTGGGGAGATTCCCTGGAGAAAGGCATAGCAGCCCACTCCAGTATTCTTGCCTGAAGAATCCTATGGACAGAAGAGCATGGTGGGCTATAGTCCATAGGGTCACACAGAGTTGGACACAACTGAAGCGACTTAGCACAGCACAACCCTTTCCCACAAGCTATAGTATGTATGTGTGTGTGTGTGTGTGTACTATATAGATAGATATAGATATGGATATACTTGAGCTTCCCTGGCGGATCAGATGGTAAAGAATCTGCCTGCAATGTAGGAGTTTTGTGTTTGATTCATCAGTGTGAAGATCCCCTGGAGGAGGTATAGCAACCCCCTCCAGTATTCTTGTTTGGAAAAATCCATGGACAGAGGAGCCTTGTGGGCTACAGTCTAAAATCCAATAGGTTACAAAGTCAGACACAACTGAGCACACACACACAGCCATGTTTCACAGCCTTTTTACATTTCTTTTCTTTTTCTTTTTTACTTTACAATACTGTATTGGTTTTGCCATACATTGACATGAATCCACCACAGGTGTACATGAATTCCCAACCCTGAACCTCCCTCCCACCTCCCTCCTCATATAATCTCTCTGGGTCATCCCAGTGCACCAGCCCCAAGCATCCTGTATCCTGTATTGAACCTAGACTAGCGATTTGTTTCTTACATGAAAGTATACATGTTTCAATGCCATCCTCCCCAATCATCCCACCCTCTCCCTCTCCCGCAGGTCCTGCAGAAGAGTTGAGTTGGAATCCTCCACAGTCCTCCACCGTTCCTTGTCCCACTTCCCACTGCATCTCACTAAGCAAGGGACCGCAGGCTCGTGATGAGCCTCTGTAGCCTCTTCCATAACCATATGCATAATTATCTTCTCTGCCAGTAAATAATGGCACCCCACTCCAGTACTCTTGCCTGGAAATTCCCATGGACGGAGGAGCCTGGTGGACTACAGTCCGCGGGGTCACTGAGTCAACTGAGCAACTTCCCTTTCACTTCTCACTTTCCTGCATTGGAGAAGGAAATGGCAATCCACTCCAGTGTTCTTGCCTGGAGAATCCCAGGGACGGGGGAACCTGATGGGCTGCCGTCTATGGGGTCGCACAGAGTCGGACACGAATGAAGCGACTTTGCAGCAGCAGCAGCAGCCAGTAAATACAGTGTTGTCCCTCCTCTGACTGGAGAAGGGAGTTAAAAACAAGTAGCCTAGTCTCCTCTTTGGAAAAGGGACCCAGGGAAGAAGGCCACATGTGCTCTGAAGTAGCTAATTATTCATCTGCTGAGGAAACTTCAAGACGCCAAGCAGCTGGAACATGAGGTACAAGTGGAGCCAACATTGGGTTAACAGATCACTAATACCCCTGGATTCTCATTTCACAAAGAAGAGCCTTGTCAGAGGAGAATCAGACTAGGGCCCTCTTTAGATAAAACACAGTCATTGGGTTTAATACTGCTCATACCGCAAGAAAACAGACGAACAGAAACTAACAAATGTGTGAGTGTATGTCTGTGTGTATCAAGTAGTGATAAGTATTAATACTTTAAAGGAATAATTAGTCATTTACAAGATGTAGATAATTCATTTTTTAAATTGAAGGTTGTGTCATCCAGTTCCATAACTTCATGGCAAATAGATGGGGAAAAAATGGAAACAGTGACAGGCTTTATTTTCTTGGGCTCCAAAATCATTGCAGACAGTGACTGCAGCCATGAAATTAAAAGATGTTTGCTCCTTGGAAGGAAAGCTATGACAAACCATAGCATATTAAAGAGACATCACTTTTCAGACAAATTTTCATATAGTCAAAGCTATGGTTTCTTCCAGTAGTCATGTATGGATGTGAGAGATGGAATAAAGAAGGCTAAGAATCAAAGAATTGATGCTTTCGAACTGTGGTGCTGGAGAAGACTGTTGAAGTGTCTCTTGAACTGCAAGGAGACTAAACCAATCAATCCTAGAGGAAATCAACCCTGAATATTCATTGGAGGGACTGATGCTAAAGCTCAAGCTCCAATATTTTGGCCACCTGATGTGAAGAGTCAACTCATTGGAAAAGACACTGACTCTGGGAAAGATTGAAGGCAAAAGGAGAAGAGGACAGCAGAGAATGAAATAGTTAGATATCATCAATTAATGGACATGAATTTGAGCAAACTCTGGTAGATAGTAAAGGACAGGGAACCCTGGCTTGCTGAAGTCCACAGGGTTGCAAAGAGTCAAACAGGATTTAGTTATTGAACGACAACAATTGTTAGAAAAAAAGAGAGAATGATGCTATTAAAGCAGTTCACCCAGGGTTGTGATTGGAGGTAGATTGTGAACAGATACTAAATTGTTTTAAATTAATATGATGAGACTTTTGGCACATTGCAATAGGACAAATGGGTTGAATTTGCCAAAACAAATAGAAAGTGTCTCATAGGATGTGAACTTAATATATCTCATCTGTCTTTTCAGAGGGAAAAAAATAAAGAAGGGAATATTTAAGATATTGGTCACACCGATCTATGTATCTTTCTTCTTGAGTTCAACCTTTCTCTATCTCTCCAGACAATCTTCCAATATTCTCATCTTTTAACCAGTCTTTTATCCCTTCACAGAATTATCATGCTGGAAATGAACCTTTCCTCTTAAATCAGTTTGTTGACATTTCACTAATTATTTGCAAAATAATTCTGAAACAAAACTTTGTCTAGAGCTTCCTTGAAAGGTTATGTCAACTTATCAACAAAGAAGAAAGATAAAGTTTATTTATCTTGTGAAGACACATTTTGTTTTTAAGGATAATTTATTTCTTTTGAAAAGTCATGGTACTTAACAGATGTGTAGAAATAATAAGGTCTCTGACTCTAGAGAGTTTGCAATTTAACTTACAGTATTGATGTTTTAAGCCTCTTTATTTGTTTGAAATATGTTTGGGAAAATCTTTTTTTTTTTTTTCCCTTGAGATTCGCCACCAGTATCCTCATAAAGAAGACATAATCACTAGCTCTCTGTTATTCCCTGACAGAACAGATACTCCTTCTTCACAAACTTAAAGGGTTATGTGATGACTTGATCCTAAAATATGAGAAAATTAATTTTATATAACTCCTTTTTTTAGCTCTATCTATTCAAAAAGGAAAATGAAAAAATAAGAATTAAACATACACAAACACACACACAGGTTTTGACTTTAAAATGGGCAAGAAGATTAGAAAATCTTTGATGACATTTAAAAAATATGTTATCAAGGTATTATGAAATAATATCTTTTGAGATAATCAATTTGGGATTAAGAAAATAAACTAATGCACAGTGTAAAACTAAAATAGGGCATACTCAAAATCAGACTTTCATATTTTACTATTAAAACCAATACTTGTTTATTATTACTGTTTAGTGTTAGTTGCTTAATTGTGTCCAACCCTTTGCAACCCCATGGACTGTTGCTCACCAGGCTCCTCCGTCCATGGAATTCTCCAGGCAGGAATACTGGAGTGTTGCCATTTCCTTATCCAGGGGATCTTCCCAACCCAGGGATCAAATCCACGTCTCCCACATTGCAGGCAGGCTCTTTACCACCTGAGCCACCAGGGAAGCCCATTACTGCTTCAGTTCAGTTCTGTTCAGTTCAGTCGCTCAGTTGTGTCTGATTCTTTATGATCCTGTGAATCGCAGCACGCCAGGCCTCCCTGTCCATCACCAACTCCCAAGTTCACTCAAACTCACGTCCATCGAGTCAGTGATGCCATCCAGCCATCTCATCCTCGGTCGTCCCCTTCTCCTCCTGCCCCCAATCCCTCGCAGCATCAGAGTCTTTTACAATGAGTCAACCCTTCGCATGAGGTGGCCAAAGTACTGGAGTTTCAGCTTAAGCATCATTCCTTCCAAAGAAATCCCAGGGCTAATCTCCTTTAGAATGGACTGGTTGGATCTCCTTGCAGTCCAAGGGACTCTCAAGAGTCTTCTCCAACACCACCGTTCAAAAGCATCAATTCTTCGGCTTACATCACATATAACTGGTTTTTAAGGTAAACTTATTTTTACAAGATATCTTCTGTTTCATTATGAGCTTGGTCACTGAGGCAGCTTCCCCAACGTCCATTCAGTGGTAAAAAGGAATCCATTTCAAAAGGAAAATGCCCTTTAGCACCATTCCATTTCCAGTCAGGATCATTGTAAAACCTATATTTACCTTCTGAGATATGTGTATAGCAGATCTCAGAGTTTCAATGATCATCAAGAATTTCCAAGTTTCCTTCATTATTTTTCTAAGTAATAGAATATGCACACATATTGTATGTATTGAATACAAAGCATTTTCAAGCAGACTTTGAATACAATGGGGTTTACCTGGTGGTTCAGATGGCAAAGATTCTGCCTGCTATGCAGGAGACCCAGATTCAGTCTCTGGGTAAGGAAGACCCTCTGGAGAAGGGAATGGCAACCCACTCCAGTATTCTTGCTTGGAGAATTCCACGGACAGAGGAGCCTGGTGGACTGCAGTCCATGGGGTCTCAAAGAGATAGACATGACTGAGCGACTAACAGTTTTTAGAGTACAATATTGATTTCAGTATGACAGAATCAGTAAGAAAATAAAATATTTAATAGAACATGGACTGGTGATTCATTTCATATATGATATTATACATGTTTCAATGCAGTTCAATGCATGATACTGGATGCTTGGGGCTGGTGCCCTGAGACGACCCAGAGGGATGGTACGGGGAGGGAGGAGGGAGGGGGGTTAAAGATGGGGAACACGTGTATACCTGTGGCAGATTCATGTTGATGTATGGCAAAACCAATACAGTATTGTAAAGTAATTAACCTCCAATTAAAATAAATAAACATATATATATATTTTTAAATTTATTAATTAATTAATTTTTTATTTTACTTTACAATTCTGTATTGGTTTTGCCATACATTGACATGAATCCACCACGGGTGTACATGCGTTCCCAAACATGAACCCCCCTCCCACCCCCCTCCCCACAACATCTCTCTGGGTCATCCCCGTGCACCAGCCCCAAGCGTGCCATATCCTGCATCGGACATGGACTGGCAATTCGATTCTTACATGATATTATACATGTTTCAATGCCATTCTCCCAAATCATCTCACCCTCTCCCTCTCCCACTGAGTCCAAAAGTCCTCTATACACATCTGTGTCTTTTTGGCTGTCCTGCATACAGGGTCATCACTGCCATCTTTCTAAATTCCATATATATGTGTTAGTATACTATATTGGTGTTTTTCTTTCTGGCTTACTTCACTCTGTATAATCGGCTCCAGTTTCATCCATCTCATCAGAACTGATTCAAATGTATTCTTTTTATATTTCAGTCATTCATCCCCTCTATTAATCTCTACCTTACTGTTTTTGCCAAGTGATGACCTGATCTGGAATTTTTTAAGCCCTTGCTGTCACAGGAATTTCACTTACTCTTGTTGAATGATATTCTTTTGAATATTAAGAATATTAAGAGTTCCCAAAGGTCTTCCTTGGGAACACATAGTACAATGGTAGAATAAGTATAGGTCCCATTATTTATTGACATACCATGAAACATAAGAATAGGAAACATCAGTGTTGGTACCTTAAAAATTAAATTATAACTTCAACAAAATACATTAGAGCCTTCCAAAAATTCTGACAGGAATTAAGTTCACCAGATCTCTACTTCCTGGGCAAAACTGATGACCTTAACTAAGAATGAGTGGTAAGCCTAGCTTACCAGACATGGTCAAGAAAAGAGCAAAAGTCTTCAGAGGAGTAATTCTGCATTTTCCTGGAATGTAGGAAAACAGGAAGAAGAGAGCACTTGGATAATGTTACTTTTTCTCTGATTTTTATATCACAGAACCCTCAGTGTAAGCACAGTACAACTTGAAGTTCCTTTATCAGAGAAAGTAGATTTATCTGGAAAAGAGCATTTCTATTCTAAAAGCAAATGCAAGCTTCAGAATCACCTGCTATCTTCTATACAGTGAAGTTCATGGCAGC
Organism: Oryx dammah; assembly: GCF_014754425.2. Taxonomy (NCBI): domain Eukaryota; kingdom Metazoa; phylum Chordata; class Mammalia; order Artiodactyla; family Bovidae; genus Oryx; species Oryx dammah. The sequence continues at coordinate 3,700,308 of NW_024070185.1, forward strand.
TAATAACCTATAAATTTCATATACAACATTCTGTAGTAGCATCAGTAGAGAAGTATTAACATTTTTCTGGTACATTTTTTTTTCCCTCTTGAATAAATAAAACTCTCACAATGCTCTGACTTGCCCTGCTTGACTAGCCTCTGGGTCATTTAACTATGTCTGGGGTGGTGGTGGTGAGTTCTAATACCCTGGTAGCATCTATCTTTGTAAAGAGTTGGAGGAAAAGAGGCCTTTCCACGTGGTGCTAGTGGTAAAGAAGCCACCTATCAATGCAAGAGACATAAGACATGTGGTTTGGATCCCTGTGTCAGGAAGATCCCCTGTAGGAGAGCATGGCAACCCACTCCAGTATTCTTACTGTGAGAATCCCATGGACAGAGGACCCTGGCGAGCTATTCCTCAGACAAGTTTCAGTCTTGCATATCTTCTTTCTGCTGATTCATTTGTTGACTTACCATCTTATATCAAGTCCACAGATTGATACTCCAAAAGCATGTCTGGTTGTATGAATCCTCTGCTCAGAACCATCCAATGCCGTTGATCCACAACTCAGAACTAAAGCCCATGGGGTTTCCAGAGTCTATAGAGCTTCACAACCTGGATCTCCATTCTTATCTGCCTTCCTCCCTGTGAGCCTTCCTCGCAATTGTCTTCCCTTGTCTACCTTCCTTAAACCACCCAGGCAAGTCAATGTCTTCTCATCCATCCTTTTCTTCCTCAAAGCATCTGGATAATATTGTCTCCCTCAATACAGATTACACCTGCTCATCAGGACTTTCTCCTACACTTAACTTTAAAATTGTACACAACACCCTACATTTTGTGCTTTTTAATCCTTTTCTGCTTTCCCCTCCCATAGCACTAAATGCCTTCTCATAAGCCATCAAATTTACAAAGAAGTCAGAATGTTTAGTTCAGAGCTGTGTATCTAGGGCCAAAAATGCCTGGAATAGATTTCCTTAATAAATATTCACTGTTGAATGAAGGTGGTATCAGTTCAGTTCAGTTCAGTCGCTCAGTCGTGTCCAACTCTTTGAGACCCCATAGACTGCAGCATGCCAGGTCTCTCTGTCCATTACCAAATCCTGATGTTTACTCAAACTTATGTCCATTGAGTCAGTGATACCATCCAACCATCTCATCCTCTGTCATCCCCTTCTCCTTCCACCTTCAATCTTTCCCAGCATCAGGGTCTTTTCAAATAAGTCAGCTCTTTGCATCAGATGGCCAAAGTAAGGAAGTTTCAGCTTCAACATCAGTCCTTCCAATGAACATTCAGGACTGGTATCGTTTGGAATGGACTGGTTGGATCTCCCTGCAGTCCAAAGGACTCTCAAGAGTCTTCTCCAACATCATAATTCAAAAGCATCAATTCTTCAGCACTCAGCTTTCTTTATAGTTCAACTCTCACATTCATACATGACTACTGGAAAAACCATAGCCTTGACTAGATGGACCTTTGTTAGCAATCTAATGTCTCTGCATTTTAATATGCTGTCTAGTTTGGTCATAACTTTCCTTCCAAGGAGTAAGCATCTTTTAATTTCATTGATGCAGTCACCATCTGCAGTGATTTTGCAGCCCCCAAAAATAAAGTCTGACAATGTTTCCACTGTTTCCCCATCTATTTGCCATGAAGTGATGGGACCAGATGCCATGATCTTTGTTTTCTGAATGTTGAGCTTTAAGCCAATTTTTTCACTCTCCCTTTTCACTTTCATCAAGAGGCTCTTTGGTTCTTCTTCACTTTCTGCCATGACAGTGGTGTCATCCACATAGCTGAGGTTATTGATATTTCTCCCGGCAATCTTGATTCCAGCTTGTGCTTCATCCAGCCCAGCGTTTCTCATGATGTAATCTGCATATAAGTTAAATAAGGTGGTATACTGGGATAATATTTCTATAAATATTAACTACAGATACTTGAAGTGGTTTACAAAATCATACATCTATTGAGTATTAGGACTAGGATTTACAAGCCAATCTCTGTGACACCTGCATTTTATTTATTTATTTAATTGGAAGATAATTGCTTTATTCTGTTGTGGTGATCTCTGGCACATATCAGCGTGAACCAGTCATGATCATATACCCCCTCCCTCTTGAGCCTCCCATCCCACCCCTCTAGGTCATCACAGAGCACAAGGCCAGGCTCCCTGTGTCATACAAAAGCTCTGCTTACATTTTTAAATTTAAATCTCTGTGATCAATCTCTGTGATGCCTGCATATTAAAAACTAGCAAATGTGCCAGAAAAAGTTTACAAATAACTTAAAAATATTGATTTATTTAGTCTTTATCTAAAGCATGCAATTAACATACTCGTATAATCCACTTTTAAATATAAAGAAACCAACCACTAGTCTGTAAGTAACACAACTAATATAATAGTAAACAATTTGTGTTTGAATTGACATTCTATGAGGCAGGATTGCCATAACTTGTTTTTCTGACTGTTGTTCTCTTTTTTCCTACATTCAATAGTAAATATAAATTACTTTTGTAAGTTTAATTGTATAAATGCTGACAAGAGTATAAATAAGCTTGGCCCAACTTTTATTTTCATTCAAATGGTGGACCTTAGAATCTCCCTAATGGATCTGTTGAAAGCTAACTGGTTCTGGGAATTTTAGTCAGTGTTATATACAAAATTCTGCCTCCTAATATTGTATTCAAAGTAGTTTTTATTCATTATATTTTTAAATAAAAGATAAGAAGCTAAGAGTAGAGTGACCAACATATGCTGAGTAAGAACCAACTTGGAGCCTGAGGATATCTCATTTCTTACCTGAATAAATATAAAAAGATACTTCTGTGATCAAATATAGAATAAATTAATCATGACATTGCAGTAACTGACTCACAGTCTGTAGGTAAACTCTATATAGATCTTAATCCAATAAGTCAGTCAAAGCAGAATATATTATGTAGCAAACTTTAAATACGGGGAGACCTTTTAATTTAGATGTTATAGGAAAAAAAAAAAACCCAAAAGGAAGACTTAGTAATTTAATACTTTGAAATAAAATATAACCAATTACATAAAATCACAATTATACCTATTGATAACAGACAAAAATCACTATCCTATATGAATATCCCATGCAAACCTAAAAGGAATGTATCAATAACATACCAAAGTCAAATAAACATGAGAAATGTATCACCTCAGTAGTGATCTAGTGAATGTCAATTAAGTCACTAATGAAGACCCATCTTTCATCTTTTACAGACATTTTATTGCCTCAGGTTACAATAAAACTGAAATCTTGATATATTGCCACACCAGAGATAATTGAAAAAACATTAAAATCCAATTTAAAGATATACATTATAATGTTAAAATCTTTTTCCACTTTGTTCCAAAAATATCCATCCTTCAAAATCTACAGACTGGAAAAAAAAAAAAGGAATGACTTAGATGTCAACTGTAACATGCTGCCTACTATTGCTACAGCTGGTAAGTCGCTTCAGCCATGTCCAACTCTGTGCAACCCCATAGACGGCAGCCCACCAGGCTCCCCGTCCCTGGCATTCTCTAAGCAATAACACTGGAGTGAGTTGCCATTTCCTTCTCCAATGCATGAAAGTGAAAAATCAAAGTGAAGTCGCTCAGTCGTGTCCGACCCTCAGCAACCCCATGGACTGCAGCCTTCCAGGCCCCTCCGTCCATGGGATTTTCCAGGCAAGAGTACTGGAGTGGGGTGCCATTGCCTTCTCTGAACATGCTGCCTAGTATTCCCCTAAATCATGTGCACGTGGCCACACAGATAAAGAATAAATTTTCCAGCCTTGTTTTCAAATGAGACTTGCTGTGTTGCTAAGTTCCCTTTAATAGAAACTAAGCAGAAATGATATTCATACATTATTTGTCTAAAAATAAATTACGTATTATCACATCTCTTTCCCCTTCCTGAGAGTGATGAACTGTGCCAGCTTTGAAAATCAGACCATGTTCATGATCCTGTGGACCTAGAAAGACCAGATTCAGGTGTTATTTCCTTATGTTTCAGATGATCTCAAATTTACTGCTGGTAAACCACAGGACTTAAAGAGAAGTGAAGATAAAAGTGACAAAATATTCCTAAAAAAGAATCAAAAAGTAGAAAAAACAGGATGTCCTTGGTGGTCCAGCGGTTAAGTATTCACCTACCAATGCAGGGGACATGGATTTGATCCCTGGTCCGGGAACTTAAATCCCACATGCTGTGGGGCAACTAAGCCCATGCCTTAGAACTACCGAGCCTGCACTCTAGAGCCTGTGCTCTGCAACTAGAGAGTAACCCCTGCTCACTGCAATGAAGACCCAGCTTAGTCATAAATAAATAAACAAAGTTGGGGGAAAAATGAATAGAAATGTCATAGTGAATTTAGGCTCTGGTGGAAAATGAGTGCTAAAAGAAAAAAAATATTATCAAAGAAACAGTATGGCTGACCTGCCTGGACCTCACACCCACACCATCCAAAAAGGGTTGCAAAACTTGCAGGTCCCAGAGGGAAGACATCAAAGTCACCCATTTCAGACATGGCCATGAGGATAATTGCACAATAAAAATTCAACCATGGGGCAAAGCTTATGCAATAGACAGACTGAACAAGAAAGTTGTATTCACAACACAAAGTACTAACCACTATACTATCATGGCCAAGAAAGATATATACAAAGAGAAGAGCCAATGGTTTTGCAAAAGTGTGACCAAGAAATATACTTCATTGCTGGGTCAGGGATTTCATCAACTCTCTTTTTCCTTTTTTTCCCTTTAATATGTAGAAATTACAATTGGCAGTTTTCCTTTTCAGTTTTCCTTTTGTATTCATACTCATTCTAATCACTGTAAGATGAGCAGATATTGTGTCTTGTCATTAAATGGTAACACAGGTCATTGGGACCCAACCTGGGCTAGTTGGAGAACTGTTTATTAATGAGAGACACACAAGTCTGTGTTATACTAACTTGATGCATGAACCCATGCATTACTGCTGCTGGAGAGGCTGGGAATACTTTCTGCATGGGAGAAGGGTATGCACAGATAACCTGAGGAAGGAATACTGAGTCTATCAAGGAACTAATTAACGACCCCTCACATGTATTGATTTCTTCATCAATAATGATTGCTTTAGCTCATTCTATGACAGAGAAACTAGAGCCAAGATTCCTCAGTCTCTTATACAGTTGAGTGCAGCTGTGTTTCTGAGATCTTACTAACACAAGTGGAACATCACTGTTACTGAATGCAAGTTCCTGTGCCCAATGCACTGTGAGGCTAAACAAACCAAAATACTAGGGTTTGAATGTAGAAAGGTTTATTGCAGGGCCATGGAAAGAGATGGGTGGCTCGTGCCCCCTCAAACCTCAAACTCCTAGAAGGGTTTCAGCAAATAACATTTTTTGTAGTTTATTTTTAAAAAATTAATTGCCCAAACCCATACTATTTATGAGTGTTTTTGTTCAGTCACTCAGTCATGTCAGACTTTGTGACCCTATGGACTGCAGCACGCCAGGCTTCCCTATCCTTCACCATTTCCAGAAGCTTGCTCAAACTCACGTCCATTGAGTCAGTGATGCCATCCAAACATCTCATCCTCTGTTGTCCTTTCTCCTCCTTCCTTAAATCTTTCACAGCATCAAGGTCTTTTCTAATGAGTCAGCTCATAGCATCAGGTGGCCAAAATATTGGCGCTTCAGCTGCAGCATCAGTCCTTCCAAAGAATATTCAGGGTTTATCTGTAACAGTCACCACTGATAGTTCTCAAAAGTCACATGATCTTTTTTTCTGTTTCTTATCTGCAATGTTTTTCACTTGTTTGCTATCAAATATTCTTTTTTAACTTTTTATTTTATATAGGAATATAGCTTCAGGTGCACAGCAGAGTGACTCAGCTATACATATACATGTATCCATTCCCCCCAAAACTCCACTCCCAACCAGGCTGCCACATAACATTGAGCAGGGTTAGCTGTCAAGGCAATGGCACCCCACTCCAGTACTCTTACCTGGAAAATCCCATGGACAAAGGAGCCTGGTAGGCTGCAGTCCATGGGGTCGCTAAGAGTTGGACATGACTGAGCAACTTCACTTTGACTTTTCACTTTCGTGCATTGGAGAAGGAAATGGCAACCCACTCCAGTGTTCTTGCCTAGAGAATCCCAGGGATGGGGGAGCCTGGTGGGCTGCTGTCTATGGGGTCGCACAGAGTTGGACACGACTGAAGTGACTTAGCAGCTGCATAATAGGCCCATGTTGGTTATCCCTTTTAAATATAACAGTGTGTCCATGTCCATCCCAAACTCCCTAACTATCCCCTCCCCCCACCCTAACCCCTGGCAACCTTAAGTCTGTTCTAATTCTGTGAGTCTGTTTCTCAAATACACCTACTTTTATATTCATATTCTGAACTGTTAGAATATGAACTAGATGAACGGTCATCTAGTCACTCTGGCCATCCCAGGCTATTGTAATCCTTCAAAACTACACATAACTTAGTCAATTAGTTGGGAGTGAATGTGTGTATGTTTGTGTGTAGTTACCTCTGTTTATTTAACATCAGGTATCATTTCCCCCCTTGGTTTTTACTTCTCCAAACTAAATCAAAGTTGGCTATTTTTTTCTTTTTGTTTAAGTACTAATCATGAGGTCAGAACCTGAATTTCCTTTCATCATAGAGTTTAGAATGGGAATGAATGAGTACATACACACAAAATTGTGATGGAGGCAAGTTTAGGGCTTTAAAGACCTTTTAAAGAATCTAAGGCACCATTGTAAGTTATCATTCTGTGCCAAACTATGTAATTGTAGAAGAGATTTTAAGTAGTTATGGTTAATAAAATACATTCTTCATTAGTTTATTTTACATAAGACTTTATGTGACAGAATTATCAAGTCTCAGCTTATGAGAAGCATAAGGTCTGCATAAGGCCTATAAAATTTGAGGTCATTTTCCTAGGATTTTAATTCCAGAGGGAAATTATATCAGTTAATCAGCTAAGATTTGCAACTTTTATTTCTAAAACTTGTGCTGGGAGAACACATCTTCAAATTTCCTTGTTCTATGCTTAATTTTTTGGAAGCAGCAGGAAGATTATGTTACATTTTATTTTTAGTCTTTACTATGATGGACTGTGTTTTATATAATAATGGGCTTACTTCTTTTGTTAGTTTCTAAGTTGTCCTTGGAAACTGTGTCTTCTTGGGTATTGGTGAGATAATATTTCTTTTGTTTTGTATTTTGCAGTTAATGAAATACATTTTCTTCTCATTTTGCTTTTTGATCTGATACCTCCAAAAACATATATAAAAGATGGTGAGCTACAAAGTTTTATAATTTATATGTATAATATAATAATATCAACATTTCATCAGGCAGACGTATAAGACTAGCCAATCCACTGTCTGTCTGTTGCTTAAATTTAGTTAGGAAAATGACTTACTGCCATTCATCTGAGGTTGTCTATGCATGAGGTGGTCAAATTGTTACTCCAGTCACACTGTTCACCCTCAAATTCAGCTCCAGGAATCTTTCTGTAATAATGCTAATGTCTGAACTTGGTTGGAGAGAGTCATCTGAAATCTGTTAGGATGGCCACAAAACAATGACCACTATGTTGCAAGAGGAGAATGAACTGAGAACAGACTAGTGCAGGAGTTATCAAGTTTACCAAAAAAAATCACACAGGACCTTTGTACGTTTCACACAGACATGGACCTCAATAGAAGAGGGTAGATTGGCAGCGAACTAAACTTATGAGGGAATAATATTTGATAGAGAACACTCAGTTTTGCCTCTCAATGCTTTTAGTTGTTCTCTGAAACTCCACAAAATGCACAAGAAGGGAGAAGCCTGTGAAAGATATGAACCCCTAAGAGGGACTTATTTTTCTAATGCCCACCCGGTATGTGACCACAGAGAACTTGGGACCATGAATACAAAGCCAGCAGCAAAGTTTAACAAGATGTTTTTACCCAGAGAGCAGACTCCAGGGCCCCACATGTGGACAACCCTGGATGGAGCACTAGTGTCCCAAAGAACCACTTCCCAGAGTTAGAATCCTGGATATTTTTTGGGAGGTGGCTTCCCTGGTGACTCAGATGGTAAAGAATCTACCTGCAATGAGGGAGATCTGGGTTCAGCCTCTCACTGGGGAAGATCCCATAGAGAGAGAAATGGCTTCCCACTCCAGTATTCCTGCCTGGAGAATGTCATGGGCAGAGGAGTCTGGCACACTACAGTCCATGAGGTCTCAAAGAGTCAGACAGGACTAACCAACTAAATTATATATTTTTTTAATGCTAAAAAGTGGAGGGGGTGTGGTTAGTTGTTGCAGACTTCTTGGTGTTGGAATCCTTTGTTCTTGTAGCTGTCCACATAGGTCAGGTCACACTGTGCCTGTAAACCACTGACAAGAAAAATATTACTTTTTGTTCTGCAACTTATCTCTATATGAATGGAAAAGTGCCATATCTTTGAAGATCAGAGGCTTGAAAATGGACTGTCCTGTATATTTCAGACTGTAGACAACATTTCAAACTTGTAGCAAAGGCATTAGAATACAAAAGTTAAGGAAACAGATCCAACATGGATACAGATTTGTTCTTCCCTATTATATATCTACGTTTTAAAATAAATAATTTAAAATTTTAATAAAAGGCACCCAGCTCACTAGAGGACTCAATTCTTCACCCTACTCCAGAAACCTTATCTTACTTAGAAAAACCTTACGGGGATGTGATAATCCTATTCAAAGTACCTTCTGCACATTCTCATAGTTCATAGTTATTGGTTCTTGTTAATGCTTTGGCACAATCTAGTTTTCTTTTTATGTCTTTTTTTTCCTACAAAAAAGCAACACTATTTGCTCTACCTGTCAAAGCCCACAAACATAATTAGGGCAAGCTGGAAAATGACTGCCTCTCCAACAGTAGAATTGGGGTCTTGAAGTAAACCAGGAGATGTGCATGAGGAAAATGAATGACACCTACCCAAGGTATTTTATATTTCACATTGGTGTTAACAATTGCTCAGGATAAAAATAATTCACATTCATCAACTAAATTATACGATTTTATTAGTTCCTATTGTCAGATTAGGGAAGCCCCAGGTGGTACACTGATAAAGAATCTGACTGTCACTGTAGGAGACCCAAGAGACACAGATTCAATTCTGGGTAAGGAAGATCCCCTGGAGGAGGAAATGGCATCCCACTACAGAGTTTTTGCCTGGGAAATCCCATGGACAGAGGAGCATGGTGGGCTACAGTCCACGGGATTGCAAAGGTTGAACACGACTGAGCATCTGAACACAACATAGCAAATATGGTTGACACTATGTTAAAGCTTTGCTCAGACATAAGACTTCATTTTAATAACCCACAATTCTTCAAATATAAAAGCTGCAGAGTCTGCTGGAATTAAATGTGTTGGCTCAAATTTGTATACATATTGAACGCTTATAATAAAGAGCTAATAGATTTAGGAAAATTAAAATTGAGTTTTAATCTACTGTGTATTAATCTTAAATATGTCTTTCACTTGCAAAATTACTCAGAAATATTTTTCTTTGCATTTCACAAGATTGCATATAAATTACTTCTGACCTACTTTCAGAGAAAAAAAAAGTGTTGTGATAGTCGTGTCTGACTCTTTAAACACTCCCCCTTAGAGAATATGAATTCCTTTCTGAGACATACATTTAAATACAGGAAAATAAAACATTCTTTTTTAGGTGTCATGTCAATGCTTCTACAAATAACCAAACTATCATTTTACAGTAAGTGTTATCATCTCAAAAACTCTAAAAATGTAAATAGGCCAGAGTCCCTTTTAAGTGTGAGTTGAATGGTACAGCTGGGTGTCTTCTCATCACACTGCCCTGCTGATAAAGTGTGAGATTACACAGGAATCAGATGGGGATTTCAGTAGTATTGAAAGAGAACTAAAGCATAGCCGTGCATTCAAACTAATGGTGGAGAAGGCTCTACGGACTGCTCTAGGGCAGTTGATATGCATGAAACCATTTAAAATTCCATCCCTTGTTAGTTTGATGGAACTACATTTAAAACGATGTGCTGCAGAGGAAACTTAAAATAAAAAGGTTCATTTCTTTCCCTTTGGACCAGAAAGTTACAGCTGCCCAATGTTACCTCTTAGATAAAGAAAACTGCTTGAGAAAATTGACCTAGGGCTGATCAGACTCAGCATCTTAGAAATGTATTCAGTTGAATTGGTCCACACTGACTCATGTGATGGTGCAAATTGAGGGCCTTTCCCTAAGAGCTAAGTATTTAGCTCTAAAATAGTATAACCACACTAAAATGTTAGTGTGCATTTTCTTATAGCAAATTCTATCTTACTGAGCAGTTTTTTCACAAGATGCCCACATTATGGCAGAAATGCTTTCTCTTCAGGGGATTAATAACAGATGATAGAATGATGAATACATCTGCTGTTTTGCTTGTTCCCCTGCTCATCTCTTACAAGAACTTGCTGGAGTTCTGAGGATTAGAAGTGAAAGTTCTAGCCCTTATGTCTGTTTTGAAGTCTTATTCTGAAATTGTGGTTTAGTCTCTAATTCGTGTCTAACTCCTGAGACCTCATGGACTGTAGCCTGTCAGACTCCTCTGTCCATGGGATTTCCAAGGCAAGAACATGGGAGTGGCTTGATATTTCTTTCTCCAGGGGACCCTACTGACCCAGCATCTGCTGCATTGTAGGTGGACTCTTTAGTGACTGAGCTATCTGGGGAGCCCTGTCCTAAAATCAGTTCATTCCACTCGTGCAACGTGTCTGACTCTTGGCAACACCATGTACTGCACCACTCCAGGCTTCACTGTCCATCACCAATTCCTGGAGCTTGCTCAAACTAATGTCCATTGAGTCGGTGATACAATCCAGTCATCTCATCCTCTGTTGTCCCCTTCTTCTCCTGCTTTCAATCATTCCCAGCATCAGGGTCTTTTCCAGTGAATCAGTTCTTCACGTCAGGAATCAAAAGCATTGGAGATTCACTTTCAACATCAGTCCTTCCAATGAATATTCAGGACTGATTTACTTTAGGATTTACTGGTTTGAACTCCTTGCAGTCCAAGGGACTGTCAACAGTCTTCTCCAATACCACAATTCAAAAGCATCAGTTCTTCAGCTCTCAGCTTTCTTCACAGTCCAACTCTCACATCCATTCATGACTACTGGAAAAACCATAGCTTTGACTAGACAGACCTTTGTTGGCAAAGTCATGCCTCTGCTTTTTAATATGCTGTCTAGGTTGGTTATAACTTTTCCTTCAAGGAGTGGATGTATTTTAATTTCATGGCTACAGTCAACATCTGTAGTGATTTTGGAGTCCAAGAAAATAAAGTCTGTCACTGTTTCTATTGTTTCTCCATCTATTTGCCATGAAATGATGGGACTGAATACCGTGATGTTAGTTTTTTGAATGTTGAGTTTTAAGCCAGCTTTTTCACTCTCTTCTTTCACTTTCATCAAGAGGCCCACTACTGGGCATACACACTGAGGAAACCAGAATTGAAAGAGACAGGTGTACCCCAATGTTCATCACAGCACTGTTTACAATAGCCAGGACATGGAAGCAACCTAGATGTCCATCAGCAGATGAATGGATAAGAAAGCTGTGGTACATATACACAATGGAGTATTCCTCAGCCATTAAAAAGAATACATTTGAATGAGTTCTAATGAGGTGGATGAAACTGGAGCCGATTATACAGAGTGAAGTAAGCCAGAAAGGAAAACACCAATACAGTATACTAACACATATACATGGAATTTAGAAAGATGGTAACATTAACCCTGTATGCGAGACAGCAAAAGAGACACAGATGTATAGAACAGTCTTTTGGACTCTGTGGGAGAGGGAGAGGGTGGGATGACTTGGGAAAAAAAAAAAAAAAGCAGAGACATTACTTTGCTAACAAAGGTCTATATAGTCAAACCTATGGTTTTTCCAGTAGTCATGTATGGATGTGAGGGTTGAACTCTAAAGAAAGCTGAGCGCTGAAGAATTGATGCCTAGTGTTGGAGAAGATTCTTGAGAGTCCCTTGAACTGCAAGGAGATCCACCCAGTACATCCTAAAGGAAATCAGTCCTGAATATTCGTTGTAAGGACTGATGTTGAAGCTGAAACTCCAATACTTTAGCCACTTGATGTGAAGAGCTGACTCATTTGAAAAGATACTGATGCTGGGAAAGATTGAAGGCAGGAGGAGAAGGGGACGGCAGAGGATGAGATGGCTGAATGGCATCACTGATTCAATGGACATGAGTTTGAATCAACTCCAGGAATTGGCGATTGACAGGGAGAACTGGCATGCTGCAGTCCATGCAGTCACAAAGAGCTGAACACGACTGAGTGACTGAACTGAACTGAACTGAACTGAACTGACTCTGCATGTAAGTTAAGTAAGCAGGGAGACAACATACAGCCTTGACGTACTCCTTTCTCAATTTGGAACCAGTCCATCATTCCATGTCCAGTTCTCACTGTTGCTAATTGACTTGCCTATACATTTCTCAAGAGGCAGGTAAGGTGGTCTGGTATTACCATCTCTTTAAGAATTTTCCACATTTTTTTGTGCTCCACAAAGTCAAAGGCTTTGGCATAGACAATAAAGCAGAAGTAGATGTTTTTCTGGAACTCTCTTGCTTTTTCAATGATCCAAGGAATGTTGACAATTTGATCTCTGGTTCCTCTGCCTTTTTAAATCCAGCTTGAACATCTGGAAGTTCTCAGTTCATGTACTGTTGAAGCCTTGCTTGGAGAATTTGAGCACTTTGCTAGCATGTGAGATGAGTACAGTTGTGCAGTAGCTTGAAAATTCTTTTGGCTTACCTTTCTTTGAGATTGGAATGAAAACTGACCTTTTCCTGTCCTGTGGCCACTGCTGACTTTTCAAAATTTGCTGGCATATTGAGTGCAGCACTTTCACAGCATCATTTTTTAGAATATGAAAGAACCTAACAGGAATTCCATCACCTCCACTAGCTTTGTTCATCATGATCTGTCCTAAGGCCCACTGGACTTTGCATTCTACAATGTCTGTCTGGTTCTAGATAAGTGATCAGACCATTGTGGTTAACTGGGTCTTGAAGATGTTTTTTGTATAGTTCTTCTCAGTATTCTTGCCACCTGTTCTTAATATCATCTGCTTTTGTTCTGTCCATACCATTTCTGTCCTTTATTTAGTCCCTCTTTGCATGAAATTCTCCCTTGGTATTTCTAACTTTCTTGAAGAGATCTCTAGTCTTTCCCATTCTATTCTCTTTTATTTATTTCCGTGGATCACTGAGGAAGGCTTTCTTTTATCTCGTTACTGTTCTTTGTAATTCTGCATTCACATGTGTATATCTTTCTTTTTCTCCTTGCCTTTTAGTTTCTCTTCTTTTCTCAGTTATTTGCAAGGCTTCCTCAGACAACCATTTTGCCTTTTTGCACTTCTTTTTCTTGGGGATGTCTTGATCCTTGCCTCCTGAACAGTGTCAGGAACCTCCGTCCATAGTTCTTCATCCACTCTGTCTATCAGATATAATCCCTTGAATGTGTTTGCCACTTCCAATGTATAATTGTAAGGGATTCGATTTAGGTCAGACCTGAATGATCTAGTGGTTTTCCCTGCTTTCTTCAATTTAAGTCTGAATTTGGCAATAAGGAGTTCATAATCTGAGCCATAGTCAGCTCCCAGTCTTGTTTTTACTGACTGTATCTAGCTTCTCCATCTATGGCTGCAAAGATTATAATCAATCTGATTTCAGTTTTGGCCGTCTGGTGATGTCCATGTGTAGAGACTTTTGTTGTTGGAAGAGGGTGTTTGTTTTCTCTTGTGCTCTTGTGCCTCCTCTTGGCAAAACTCTGTTAGCCTTTGCCCTGCTTCATTCTGTACTCCAAGGGCAAATTTGCCTGTTACTCCAGGTATCTTTTGATTTCCTGCTTTTGAACTACAGTCCCCTAAGATGAAACAAACATTTTGTGTGTGTGTGTGTGTGTGTGTGTGTGTTCTAGAAGATCTTGTTTGTCTTCATAGAATCTTTCAAGTTCAGCTTCTTCAGCATTAGTTGGGGCATAGGCTTGAATTACTGTGATAGTGAATGATTTGCCTTGGAAACGAACAGAGATCATCTGTCATTTTTGAGATTGCACCCAAGTACTGCATTGTGGACTCCTGTTGACTATAAGGGTTACTCCATTTCTTCTAAGAATTATTTCCACATAATAATTTGAATTAAATTTGCCCATTCAAGTCCATTTTAGTTCACTGATTTCTAAAATGTCAATGTTCACTCTTTCCATCTCCTGTTTGACCACTTCCAATTTTCCTTGATTCATGGACCTAACATTTCAGGTTCCTATGCAATATTGTCCTTTAAAGCATCAGACTTTACTTCCATCACCAGTCACATCCACAACTGAGCATTGCTTTCACTTTGGCTCTTCATTCTTTCTGAAGTTATTTCTCCACTCTTCTCCAGTAGCATATTGTGCACCTCCTGACCTGGGGAGTTCATCTTTCAGTGTCATATTCTTTTGCCTTTTCATACTGTTCATGGGGTTCTCAAGGCATGAATACTGAAGTGGTTTGCCATTCCCTTCTCCAGTGGACTACTTTTTTCCATAACTCTCCACTATAACCCATCTGTCTTGGGTGTCCCTACATGACATGGCTCATGGTTTCATTGAATTAGACAAGCCTATGGTCCATGTAGGCTTCCCCTGTGGCTCAGCTGGTAACAAATCTGCCTATAATGTGGAAGACCTAAGTTCTATCCCTGAGTTGGGAAGATACCCTGGAGAAGGGAAAGGCTACCACTCCAGTATTCTGGCCTGGAGAACTCCATGGCCTGTTGCATGAGGTTGCAAAGAGTTCATGTGATCAGTTTGATTAATTTTCTGTGATTGTGGTTTTCATTATGTCTGCTCTCTGATGGATAAGAATAAGAGGCTTATGGAAGCTTCCTGATGGGAGAGACTGACTGGGGGAAAACTGGGTTTTGTTCTGAGGGGTGAGGCCTTGCTCAGTAAATCTTTAATGTAATTTTCTATTAATTAGCAAGGCTGTGTCCCCACCTTGTTTTTGACCTGAGACCAAAGTGTAGTAGGGGTAATGAAGATAATGGTGACCTTCAATAGGACTTGAAGTATTCAGTGCCTCTGACCATGCAGCAGGCCAATGTCAACCCATGCCTCTGCCGGAGACTCTTGGACACTCTCAGCCAAGTCTTGGTCAGTCTCTTGTGGGGTCACTGCTCCTTTCTCCTGGGTCCTGGTGTACACAAGCTTTTGTTTGTGCCCTCCAAGAGTCTGTTTTCCTAGTCCTGTGTAATGTCTGTAGTCAAATCCCACTGGCTTCCAACATTAAATTCCCTGGGGTTTCACAGTACTTTTGCCAGATCCCCAGATTGGGAAATCTGTTGTGGATCCTATAACTTTCTTGACAGTGTGAGGATTTTTTGGTATAATTGTTCTACAGACTGTGGGTCATCTGCTTGGCAGTTCTATGGTGGGGTTAATGGTGACCTCCTCCAAGAGGGCTTATGCCACACGCTATATGACCCAGGTCTGCTGAACCCAGATCCCCTGCCCCTTTGGCAGGCCACTGCTGACTCAAAACTCCACAGAAGACAATCAAAAGTAGGTCTGGTTCAGTCTCTGTGGGGTCTCTAGGTACTGGTGTGCACAAGGTTTTGTTTGAGCCTTCTGAGAGTATCTGGTGGGTATGGAGTTTGATTCAAAACCTGATTTTGCCCATCTTACAACATTTCTGGGGCTTCTCCTTTGCCCTTGAACATGGGATATCTTTTTTAGGTGGGATCTAACATTCTTCTGGGCTTCCTTTGTGGCTCAGCTGGTAAAGAATCCATCTGCAATGTGGGAGACATGGATTTGATCCCTGAGTTGGAAAGATCCTGTGGAGAAGGGAAAGGCAACCCACTCCAGTATTCTGGCATGGAAAATTCCATGGACTCTTTAGTCCATGGGGTTTCAAAGAGTCTGAAATGACTGAGTCACTTTCCCTTTCCCTTTCAACATTCTCCTGTTGATGGTTGCTCAGCATCAAATTGCAGTTGTGGAGTTCTTGCAGGAGAAGACGAGCACATGTCCTCCTACTCCACTATCTTGCTTCATCTTTTCTAGAATCATCTCCCATTTACCTTCTAAGATGCAGACCATGGCCACACACAGAAATATTTTACCTCACAAAACTGCTTCACTTTCCTAACTTCAAGCATTCTTTAGCCTGACTTTAGCCATAATCTCACCTTCTGTATTGGCTCCTTCAAAACCCATCAGCTTGATTCAAATACTTCATATTAACCCTGGCCTTCTGGTCTCCTTTGTCTCTATACCACTTTGCTTTGGGTCAGCATTTACGTGCTGACTATTTGGAACTCATTCCTCCCTTTTTCTTTCTTACTAAGGAAAAAGAACGAATACTTTTGCTTTTTGAATAAAGAAATCACAGAAATAAATATATCCAAAACTATATCATTCAGTTTTCAGGAGTAGATCATGGAAATGTGGAAAGAGGAAAAAAATTACACATGAATCTGTATGCATGATTAAAAGCAATATTTTTAGCAAAGAAAAGTATGTGAGAGTTTGGAGATTAAAGAGGATGAGTTTAGTACTCAAAAATATATACCTGTTGGACTGAATCAAGAAACATCTTAAAGTTTTTCTAAAACAAAGTAATTTAACATGAGTTCTATCTGAACTTTTCACATTTTTCCCTTTTTTTTTGTCTCTAATATCAATAGTATTGGAATTTTATCTAACATTTAACAGGTGACTCAGAAATACCTGACCAGAAACATTTTTATTAATAAGTAGAAACAAGAGGTATATATCCATGGGTTATAAGCTGTATAAGCAGTTAAAATGTTAATAACTCTTAAGCCAAATTGAAAGTATACATTTGATGTTGCTAATGTGATTGATGATACTGTTGAAAAATTCTTTCTAAAATGTATCTCCCCAAAATGGAATTAATTATTTCATTTCTAAAGAAATTTGAAAGTTACAAGATTTACCAATACATGTTCTGCACATTTCATGCAGCAAGATGCTGTAACTTTTTTTTCAATATTTTACATTTTTTTTACCATTCCCAAGGAAATTCTATAAAGCAACATAAATTCCAAATTTAGAGAAATATTCTACCTGTCTGGGGCTTCCCTTGTGGCTTAGTGGTAAAGAATCCACCTGCTAAGGCAGGAAATGCAGATTCGATCCCTGGGTGGAGAAGATCCCCTGGAGAAAGAAATTGCAACCCACTCCAGTATTTTTGCCTGAGAAAAACCGTGGGCAGAGGAGTCTGGCAGAGCCACAAAGAGTTGGACGCAAGTGAACACACATGCAAGTTGCATGTTTTAAAATTTTCTATATTGAGTACTAAAAGACATCCAAAAATATTCAGGAGGAGAAACGTGTCAATAATACTTATATAAAAGTTAAATACTTATTTACATAAATACCTATTTACAGACTTGAAATGTGTTCCTAAAGAGAATTGAAGACAAGTTAGCAAGAAAGCATGGCCTCACTCTGAGTAAAACCTGTGTGTGTGTGTGTGTGTGTGTGTAGGCATGGTGTGTGCATGTGTGGGGGCATGCGTGTGTGTGCGCGTGCAGATGCATGCTTGTGTGCATATGTCAGTCTGAACTAAACAAGCTTGTTTAGTCAGTCTGAAACAAGCTTATGTTATCTCATCCTTAACTCAGAAGCTGAGCAGACTCGGGAGAAAAAATGATAAGGAAACAGGGCTAAGGGCCAGTTAAAGGCTCTGTCTCATTTGGCCGAGTTCCTCCTGGCAGAAGGATGGCCTGATACCGTCGAGTACATCAGTGTTAATGTAAGGCAGTAATAGAAACTCCCCAAAATTCAAAGCCCTCGCAGACACTTTAGTTCCAGTAGTTTAATGCTCAAGAGTAAAAATTTGCTGTTGTATGAACTGTTGTAAAGCACACTCATAATGGCATCTAGCATAATTCATCTCAGTTCCTGTTAATTATGTATTTAGTATAATAAAAATCATGATTTATTTTTTATAAGAATGTAAAGGAATCAACATAGGCCCATTAACAATATTCTGCTCTGCCATTTAAACAAAGGAGTTACCAATGCTGAAATAGAACTGAGGAGAATTATAAAGGGGCTGGGGAAGAGATACATAGAGAGGAGAAACTGAAAACAGTGAAATCTGAGAAAATGAAAATTACCAAATATACTAAGAAATGTGTGTGTGCAAATACATTTTTCCATCTACATTTTAAAATACTGGATATTTTACTTGTGCGTTTTGAAACAGGTTTAAAGCTTCTGCCACAGCAGTAACAAATTTCCAGGTTTTTCTTTGTTTTGTTTGCTAGATGTTTTCTTATATATTTGAGCATTTCTCTGTGTGGAGGTGACTTTATGCTTTTTTGCTGCTGTCACATGAATAAAATAGTTTTCTGCAGTCCTTCATTTGTCTTTTGGCTTTGCTTAGTGTGAACTTTATCATGTTGAAATTTCTAATATTGATGGAGTCTGTCTGACATTCTTTTCCTTTATAAATTCTGGTTTTCCTATCTTGCTTAAAACTTTCTCCTCAATTCTAAGGATTCTTATTATGTTTTATTTTTATATTTAGAATATTAGCTTATTAGAAAGAATTTAGTATACGTGATAAAATAAGCCTTATTTTTTCAAGTGGAAAGCCTATTAAACTGAATTATTAACATAAACTGTTAACCACTGAATCAAAATGTCATATATATATAGGATATTTTATATTTCTTATGTTATTTTCCTATATAAACTTACAAATTATTTTCTTTAGTACTCTCTAAAATAGGATCTTGATTGATTTTGAAGTAAATACCTGTAATAAATTTAGCAAGATGTAAAAGCATAAAGCTATTCTTTTCTGCTCTAGAACATTACAGGTGTCTCCATCCTTAACTTGGGAAACTCTTAACAGAATAACCTTAATAAAAAATGAAGTTTCATTGTCCAGAAATTAGTCAGGCATGCCATTTTTCTGAGATGGACATTAGATGGTGATTGTCAAAAATACTTAATGTTTCAGCAGCAATTAATTTTACCAAACTTTATTTGTTAGCCAGTGAAATGTGACTTCCACAGTGAATGCTTAAAGCTAGGGAAACAAGTTAAAAAGCCATATTCCAATTGAATTGTGAATATCAATAGAATTTTTCATTTTATATTTTAAAACTCAATTGATTGTTTCATTTTTGTTTGATAGTTGAGACTGAATGAATCAAATTATGACCAAACAATGTATTCATCTTAGATTTTTTGGTCAGTTCTCAACGTATGCACTATTCTTTTATCTTTCTGTATCCCTAAATCTGAATTAAAAGTTTAAAGTGTCAAATGTCAAATGGTAGAAGATAGCAAATATTAAAAATTATGAGTCAGAGAAGAAGAATTAATAGGGAAACCAGAAGCCTTGTATTTGACATTTAAGCATCTTCCTCAAGACTTCATCATGAACAATTTGTAGACTTAACTACAAATGAAATGTCACAGATAATTGTTCATGTACCTTTGACATTTTATCTGAGGTTTTGTGAATGAATTTTGTAATTTGGAACACTGGGAGCCAATATTCAGGGACTGAAATCTCAGAACTAGCTATTTTAAACTATTTTATGGAAGTGTGTATTCAGCTAATTTTATTAAGTATAATAAGGCAAATCATGACTAGAGAAACAGAATATAGGTCAACATAGAGATTCTTGACATATAAAAATATTAAATGAAAAAGGATTTCTGATATTAATAACTATTAGTGTGGTTCAATCTCTCAGTCGTGTTCAACTCTTTGCAACCTCATGGACTGCAGCATTCCAGGCTTCCATGTCCATCACCAAATCCTGGAGCTTGCTCAAATTCATGTCCATTGAGTCAGTGATGCCATCCAACCATCTTACCCTCTGTCATCCACTTCTCCTCTTGCTTTCCATATTTCCCAGCATCAGGGTCTTTTCTAATGAGTCAGTTCTTTGTATCAGGTGGCTAAAGTATTGGAGCTTCAGCATCAGTCCTTCTAATGAGTATTCAGGACTGAATCCCTTTAAGACTGACTGATCTGATTTCTTTGAACTCCAGGGGATCTCAAGAGGAGTCTTCAACAGCACAGTTCAAAAGCATCAATTCTTCACCGTTCAGCTTTCTTTTTGGTCAGTTCTCATATCCATACAAGACTACTGGAAAAACCATGATTTTGACTAGATGGTCCGTTGTCAGCAAAGTATATTCTGTCTAGGTTGGCCATAGCAGTTCTTCCAAAGAGCAAGCATCTTTTCATTTCATGGTTGCAGTCACCATCTGCAGTGATTTTGGAGTCCAAGGTAACAAACTTTCTCACTGTTTCTACTGTTTTCCCAGCTATTTGCCATGAAGTGATGGGACCAGATGCCATAATCTTTGTTTTTTAAATGTTGAGTTTTAAGCCACCTTTTTCACTCTCTTCTTTCACTTTCATTAAGAGGCTCTTTAGTTCCTCTTCACTTTCTGCCATAAGAGTGGTGTTATCTGCATATCTGAGGTTATAGATATTTCTCCCGGCAATCTTGATTCCAGCTTGTGCTTAATCTAGTCCAGCATTTCGCATGATGTACTCTGAATATAAGTTAAAGAAACAGGGTGACAATATACAGCCTTAACATACTCCTTTTCCAATTTGGAATCACTCTGTTGTTCCATGATGAGTTCTAACTGTTACATCTTGACTTACATATAGATTTATCAGGAGGCAGGAAAGATGGCCTGGTATTCCCATGTGTTTGAGAATCTTCCACACATGGTTGGGATCCACATAGTCAAAGGCTTTGGCATAGCCAAAAAATCATCAACTTTTGGCAATAAAGCCAAAGTAGATGATTTTCTGGAACTCTTTTGCTTTTTCTATGATCCAATGGATGTTGGCAATTTGATCTCTGGTTCCCCTGTGTTTTCTAAATCCAGGTTGAATATCCAGAAGTTCTTGGTTCATGTACTGTTGAAGGCTGACTTGAATTTTGAGCATTACTTTGCTGGCGGGTGAGATGAGTGCAATTGTGCAGTTGTTTGAACATTCTTTGGCATTGCCTTTCTTTTTTTTGTTTGTTTTGTTTTGTTTTGTTTTAATTTATTTATTTTTTATTTTACTTTACAATTCTGTATTGGTTTTGCCATACATTGACATGAATCCACCACGAGTGTACATGCATTCCCAAACCTGAACCCCCACATCTCCCTGGGTCATCCCCGTGTACCAGCCCCAAGCGTGCCATATCCTGCATCGGACATACACTGGCAATTCGATTCTTACATGATATTATACATGTTTCAATGCCATTCTCCCAAGTCATCTCACCCTCTCCCTCTCCCACTGAGTCCAAAAGTCCGTTATACACATCTGTGTCTTTTTTGCTGTCCTGCATACAGGGTCATCATTGCCATCTTTCTAAATTCCATACCACTTCACACCAGTCAGAATGTCTGCGATCCAAAAATCTGCAAGCAATAAATGCTGGAGAGGGTGTGGAGAGAAGGGAACCCTCCTACACTGTTGGTGGGAATGAAAACTAGTACAGCCACTATGGAGAACAGTGTGGCGATTCCTTAAAAAATTGCAAATAGAACTACCTTATGACCCAGCAATCCCACTACTGGGCATACATACTGAGGAAACCAGAAGTGAAAGAGACACATGTACCCCAATGTTCATCGCAGCATTGTTTATAATAGCCAGGACATGGAAACAACCTAGATGTCCATCAGCAGATGAATGGATAAGAAAGCTGTGGTACATATACACAATGGAGTATTACTCAGCTGTTAAAAAGAATACATTTGAATCAGTTCTGATGAGATGGATGAAACTGGAGCCAATTATACAGAGTGAAGTAAGCCAGAAAGAAAAACACCAATACAGTATACTAACACATATATATGGAATTTAGAAAGATGGCATTGCCTTTCTTGTCCAGTGGCGACTTTGTAGTATACTGAGTGAAGTATCATCTTTTAGGATGATACTTTAAAATATCTTTAAAATAGCTCAGCTGGAAATCCATCACCTGCACTAGCTTTGTTTGTAGTAAAGCTTCCTAAGGTCCACTTAACTTTGCCTTCCAGGATGTCTGGCTTTAGATGATTGATCACACCATCATTTATCTGGTTCATTAATTATAGAGGTCTTTTTATTTGCTCTTTTGAGATAATTAAAATAATATCCCATATTGTACTTCTGAGCCTTAGAGTAAATATCGTCCATTTCTGAAGAACTTACTATATAAAAGATATATGTAACGTTAATTACTGCCTTGGTTAAAGTTCAGCTTATCAGTTCAGTTCAGTCACTCAGTCGTGTCCAACTCTTTGTGACCCTATGAATCGCAGCATGCCAGGCCTCCCTGTCCATCACCAACTCCTGGTGTTCACTCAGATTCACGTCCATTGAGTCAGTGATGCCATCCAGCCACCTCATCCTCTGTCGTTCCCTTCTCCTCTTGCCCCCAATCCCTCCCAGCATCAGAGTCTTTTCCAATGAGTCAACTCTTTGCATCAGGTGGCCAAAGTACTGGAGTTTCAGCTTTAGCATCATTCCTTCCAAAGAAATCCCAGGGCTGAGCTCCTTCAGAATGGACTGGTTGGATCTCCTTGCAGTCCAAGGGACTCTCAAGAGTCTTCTCCAACACCACAGTTCAAAACCATCAATTCTTTGGCACTCAGCTTTCTTCACACTCCAAATCTCACATCCATACATGACTACTGGAAAAACCGCAGACTTGACTAGATGGATCTTTGTTGGAAAAGTAATGTCTCTGCTTTTGAATTTGCTATCTAGGTTGGTCATAACTTTTCTTCCAAGGAGTAAGTGTCTTTTAATTTCATGGCTGCAATCACCATCTGCAGTGATTTTGGAGCCCCAGAAAAACAGTCTGACACTGTTTCCACTGTTTCCCCATCTATTTGCCATGAAGTGATGGGACCAGATGCCATGATCTTCGTTTTCTGAATGGTGAGCTTTAAGCCAACTTTTTCACTCTCCTCTTTCAATTTCATCAAGAGGCTTTTTAGTTCCTTTTCACTTTCTGCCATAAGGGTGGTGTCATCTGCATATCTGAGGTTATTGATACTTCTCCTGGCAATCTTGATTCCAGCTTGTGTTTCTTTCAGCCCAGCATTTCTCATGGTGTACTCTGCAAATAAGTTAAATAGGCAGGGTGACAATATACAGCCTTGATGTACTCCTTTTCTTATTTGGAACCAGTCTGTTGTTCCATGTCCAGTTCTAACTGTTGCTTCCTGACCTGCATACAGATTTCTCAAGAGGCAAGTCAGGTGCTCTGGTATTCCCATCTCTTGAAGAATTTTCCACAGTTTATTGTGATCCACACAGTCAAAGGCTTTGGCATCGTCAATAAAGCAGAAATAGATGTTTTTTCTGGAACTCTCTTGCTTTTTCGATATCTCATGGATACTGGCAATTTGATCTCTGATTCCTTTGCCTTTTCTAAAACCAGCTTGAACATCAGGAAGTTCATGGTTCACGTATTGCTGAAGACTGGCTTGGAGAATTTTGAGCATTACTTTACTAGCATGTGAGATGAGTGCAATTGTGCGGTAGTTTGAGCATTCTTTGGCATTGGCTTTCTTTGGAATTGGAATGAAAACTGACCGTTTCCAGTCCTGTGGCCACTGCTGAGTTTTCCAAATTTGCTGGCATATTGAGTGCAACACTTTCACAGCATCATCTTTCAGGATTTGAAAT
The DNA here is from genome assembly GCF_014754425.2 of Oryx dammah. Taxonomy (NCBI): domain Eukaryota; kingdom Metazoa; phylum Chordata; class Mammalia; order Artiodactyla; family Bovidae; genus Oryx; species Oryx dammah. The sequence goes on from NW_024070185.1 coordinate 3,724,081, forward strand.
ATCTCAACTGCAATTCCATCACCTCCACTAGCTTGTTCGTAGTGATGCTTTCTAAGGCCCACTTGACTTCACATTCCAGGATGTCTGGAAAGTTCAGCTTATAGAAGGATGTTGTTGTTCTATCTAAAACTTTGAAATACTTGACTCTCTTTTATGAGAACACAAAACAAGTCAAGTCAATTTAGAAAGGAGGCAAAGATATTAATAATATTACAAAATGTTGTGCATAATCATAATCAAGGACATAGTAAAGAATCTGGAAAAATCAGAATTGAGTAAATTTTTATTGGAATTCTCTCTTTTTTTCCCTTTCTTCTTCCTTCTGAGTGTTTGCCTTGTTCTTATTTCATGCAGTCAAGCTGATTTATTTATTTTAAACCACGAACCAGAATAAGGCAGTCAGAAGAACATAGGTTTACATTCTGTTACTTTAAAATATCTTACCTGCTGAGTTGGACTCTTACAAGGAGACAACCTGGGCAGGATTCTGGTTGGCCTGACTTGAGGAGTGTCCACATGAACCAGTTAACTGTGACCCATGTTTAAAAGGCTCCACCAGAAGGTTGGGGAGCAGAAGCTTGGTGTACTTCCCTAAATAATTGTGAAGGTTATTCTCTGAAAATGGGATGGAGGACCTGAGTGTGTTTTCTTTTCCATTCTAGGAATAAACTCCTATAATTTGTAGTTGTCCAACATGCAAATCTAAGGGGGCCAACTTATTAAAGTGCATATATTTAAAGAAATAAAACTAGAATGTCTTGAGTGTGTTTAAATAATTTTCTGATCAATTGACCTTCTCTTAGTTTAGGAAACAGCTTTTAGAATTATGGAAAGTGACTGGAAATCAATAGCTTAGAGACCTGCTAAATGAAATGAGGAAAAAAAAAAAAAAACCTCAAAGGGTCAAAAGTGGAGATTGCTGACCTTAAATAGAAAATAAACTTGCAGTTTTTAACCCTGTCTAATTTATTCCGCTTCACATTAATATTTTAGCACATTGTTTGCAGCCACAAAGCCCACATTCTAGCATCTTGCTCTATAATTCATCACTGTCTTGTTAGCTCTTTGCTATTTCCTGGTGGATTTAAAAACATGGATTTTATCTAGCTTTTCAAATTTCCTTAGAAACAAAGAGAGAGAGAGAAATAGAAAGCAAAATAACATACCCCAATCTCATTGCAATCCTACTTATCAATCAATTTTAGTATTGATGATGTATTTAAGTTGTAGGAAAATAGGGCATGAAAGGACAGTCACATACTAGGTCCCCAGTGAGTCCCAGAGATGGGCCACCAAGTGAGGGTCTTTGGCTTCTCATAGGAAAGAACTCAAGAACTCAAGCCATAGTAAAGGGAAAATGGTTACCATATAATTTAGTACACTGTAAGCCTCTAAAAAATGCCTATTATATCAGCATTTCCTCCAACCGCAACTAAAGAAACATACATTCACACTTGCCAAGGCTTTAAAATAAAATTTTAGGTTTTGTAAATGTCTGAATAGTGTAATTTTGAAAGACTAAGCTGTCTCTCAGTTCAGTTCAGTTCAGTCACTCAGTCATGTCTGATTGTTTGCGACTCCACGGACTGAACCACACTAGGGTTCCCTGTCCATCACCAACTCCCAGAGCTTCCTCAAACTCATGTCCATCGAGTTGGTAGGGCAATCCAACCACATCATCCTCTATCATTCCCTTCTTCCACCTTCAATCTTACCTAGTTCAGGGGCTTTTCCAAAGAGACAGTTCTTCACATCAGGTGGACAAACATTGGAGTTTCAGATTCAACATCAGTCCTTCTATTGAATACTCAGGACTGATTTCCTTTAGAATTGACTGGTTGGGTCTCTTGGCAGTCCAAGGGACTCTCAACAGTCTTCTCCAACACCACAGTTCAAAAACATCAGTTCTTTGATGTTCATCTTTCTTTATGGTCCATCTTTCATACCATACATGGTTAGTGGAAAAACCATGGTTAGCTTTTACAAGATGGACCTTTATTAGCAAAGTAAACTCTCTGTTTTTCAGTATAATATCTAAGTTGGTCATAGCTTATCTTCCAAGGAGCAAGCGTCTTTTAATTTCATGGCTGCAGTCACCATCTGCAGTGATTATGGAGCCCCCAAAATAAAGTCTCTCACTGTTTCCATTGCTTCTCCATATATTTGCCATGAAGTAATGGGACCAGATGCCATTATCTTAGATTTCTTAATGTTGGGTTTTAAGCCAACTTTTTCACTCTCTTCTTTCACTTTCATCAAGAGGCTGTTTAGTTCCTCTTCACTTCTGCTGAATCTCTGGTTCTGCCAGCTTTTCTAAATCCAGTTTGAACATCTGGAAGTTCTTGGTTCACATACTGTTGAAGCCTGTTTAAGCATTACTTTGCTAGTATGTGAGATGAATGCAGTTGTGTAGTACTTTGAACATTCTTTGGCATTGCCTTTCTTTGGGATTGAAATGAAAACAGACTATTTCTAGTCCTGTGGCCACTGCTGACTTTTCCAAATTTGTTGGCATATTGAGTGTAGCACTTTAACAGCATCATCTTTTGGATCTGAAATAGCTCAACTGGAATTCCATCACTTCCACCAGCTTTGTTCATACCGATGTGTCCTAAGGACCACTTGCCTTCACATTTCAGGATGTCTGGCTCTAGGTGAGCGATCACACCATCATGGTTATCTGGGTCATTAAAATCTTTTTTTGTATAGTTTTTCTGTGTATTCTTTCCACCTCTTCTTCATATCTTCTGCTTCGGTTAGGCCCATACCATTTCTGTCCTTTATTGTGCCTATCTTTGCATGAAATATTCCCTTGGTATCTCTAATTTTCTTGAAGAGATCTCTAGTCCTTCTTATTCTATTTTTTTCCTCTATTTCTTTGCATTGATCACTGAGGAAGGCTTTCTTATATCTCTTTGCTATTTCTTGGAACTTGCATTCAAATGGGTATATCTTTCCTTTTGTCCTTTGCCTTTCACTTCTCTTTCTTTCTCAGTTATTTTTAAGGTCTCCTCAGAGAACCATTTCACCTTTTTGCATTTCTTTTTCTTGGGCATGATCTTGATTACTACCTCTTGTACTATATCAGGAACCTCGGTTCATAGTTCTTCAGGCAATCTATCAGGTCTAATCCCTTGAATCTGTTTGTCACTTCCACTGTATAATCATAAGGGATTTGATGTAGGTCATACCTGAATGGTCTAGTGGTTTTCACTGCTTTCTTTGATTTAAGTCTGAATTTGGCAATAAGGAGTTCATGATCTGGACTGCAGTCAGCTTTTGGTCTTGTTTTTCCTGCCTGTTTAGAGCTTCTCCATCTTTGGCTGCAAAGAATATAATTAATCTGATTTCGGTATTGACCATCTGGTGATGCCCATGTGTAGACTCATAGAGTCTTCTCATGTTGAAAGTGGGTGCTTGCTATGACCAGTGTATTCTCTTGGCACAACTCTATTAGTCTTTGCCCCACTTTATTTTGCACTCCAAGGCCAAATTTGCCTGTTACTCCAGGTATCTCTTGACTTCCTACTTTTGAATTCTAGTCCCCTATAATAAAAAGGACAACTTTTGGGGGTGTTAGTTCTAGAAGTTCTTATAAGTCTTCATAGAACCATTCAACTCCTGCTTCTTCAGCATTACTGGTTGGGGCATAGACTTGGATTACTGTGATATTGAATGTCTTTCCTTGGAAACAGACAGAGATCATCTGTCATTTTTGAGATTGCATCCAAGTACTGCATTTTAGACTCTTCTGTTGACTATGAGGGCTATTCCATTTTTCTATGAGATTCTTCACCACAGTAATGGATAATGATCATCTGAGTGAAATTCACTCATTCCAGTGCATTTTAGTTCACTGATTCCTAAAATGTCAACATCACTGTTGCCATCTCCTGTTTGACCACTTCCAATATACCTTGATTCATGGACCTAACACTCCAGGTTCCTATGCAATAGTGTTGGGTAGGTATGGAATAAGCCTTCTTGAAGGAAGTCACCATTAACATAGAGCCGCCAAATGTTATATAGGACTGGGGAAACAGACTTTGGAGGACACAAACAAAACCTTGTGTGTGCCAAGACTCAGGAGAAAGGAGCAGTGACCCCCACAAGAGACACAGCCAGACATGCCTGTGAGTGGCCAGGAGGCCCTGGCAAACACGTGGCCTGCCACTCTGTTGGGGCACTGAACACAACAGTCCTGGAATAAGTCCCGTTGATGAAGGCTGCTATCATCACCATCACCCCTACCATAGAATGGTAAAATACAAAGAGAAAGACTAAAAATCTCTTCAAAAAAATCAGAGATAACAAGGGAACATTTCATGCAAAGATGGGTACAATGATGGACAGAAATGGTACAGACCTAACAGAAACAGAAGATATTAAGAAGAGGTGGCAAGAATACACAGAAGAACTATGAAAAAAGATCTTAGTGACCCAGATAACAATGGTGGTGTGATCACTCATCTAGAGCCAGACATCCTGGAGTGTGAAGTCAAGTTTGCCTTAGGAAGCATCAATACAAACAAAGCTAGTGGAGGTGAAGGAATTCCTGTTGAGCTATTGCAAAGCCTAAAAGATGATGCTGTTAAAGTGCTGCAGTCAATATGTCAGCAAACTTGAAAAACTCAGCAGTGGCCACAGGACGGGAAAAGGTCTGTTCTCACTCTAGTCCCAAACAAAGGAAATTTCAAAGAAATGCTCAAAATTATTGAAGCTAAGCTTCAATAGTGTGTGAACCAAGAACTTCCAGATGCTCAAGCTGGATTTAAAAAAAAGCTAGAGAAACCAGAGATCAACTTGCCAACATCTGCTGGATCATAGGGAAACCAAGAGAATTCCAGTACGGCTTCTGCTTCATTGACTACCTTAAAGCCTTTGACTGTGTGGATCAAAACAAACTGTGGAAAATTCTTTTTTATTTTTTTTAACTGAGAATTTTCATTTTTTAAATTTTATTTTAATTGGAGGTTAATTACTTTACAATATTGTATTGATTTTGCCATACATCATCATGAATCTGCCACAGGTATACACGTGTTTCCCATCCTGAATCTGCCACAGGTATACACGTGTTTCCCATCCTGAACTCCCCTCCCTCCTCCCTCCCTGTACCATCCCTCTGGGTCGTCCCTGTGCACCAGCCCCAAGCATCCAGTATCATGAATCGAACCTGGACTGGCAATTCATTTCATATATGATATTATACATATTTCAATGCCATTATTCCAAGCCATCCCACCCTCTCCCTCTCCCACAGAGTCCAAAAGACTGTTCTATACTTCTGTGTCTCTTTTGCTGTCTCGCATACAGGGTTAATGTTACCATCTTTCTAAATTCCATATATATGTGTTAGTATACTGTATTGGTGTTTTTCTTTCTGGCTTACTTCACTCTGTATAATCGGCTCCAGTTTCATCCACCTCATTAGAACTCATTCAAATGTATTCTTTTTAATGGCTGAGGAATACTCCATTGTGTATATGTACCACAGCTTTCTTATCCATTCATCTGCTGATGGACATCTAGGTTGCTTCCATGTCCTGGCTATTGTAAACAGTGCTGTGATGAACATTGGGGTACACGTGTCTCTTTCAGTTCTGGTTTCCTCGGTGTGTATGCCCAGCAGTGGGATTGTTGGGTCATAAGGCAGTTCTATTTCCAGTTTTTTAAGGAATCTCCACACTGTTCTCAATAGTGGCTGTACTAGTTTGCATTCCCACCAACAGTGTACGAGGTTTCCCTTTTCTCCACACCCTCTCCAACATTTATTGCTTGTAGACTTTTGGATCGCAGCCATTCTAACTGGTGTAAAATGGTACCTCATTGTGATTTTCATTTGCATTTCTCTGATAATGAGTGATGGAAATGCCAGACCACCTTATGTGCCTTCTGAGAAATCTGTATGCAGGTTAAATGCAACAGTTAGAACCAGACATGGAACAACAGACTGATTCCAGATCAGGAAAGGGGTATGTCAAGGCTGTATATTGTCACACTGCTTATTTAACTTAGTGCAGAGTGCATCATGAAAAACGCTGGGCTGGATGAAGCACAAGCTGGAATCAAGATTGCCGGGAGAAATATCAATAACCTCAGATATGCAGATGATACCACCCTTATAGCAGAAAGCAAAGAGAAACTAAAGAGCTTCTTGATGAAAGTGAAAGATGAGAGGAAAAAAACTTGCTTAAAACTCAGTATTCAAAAAACAAAGATGGTGTCTGGCCCCACCACTTCATGGCAAATAGATTGTAAAACAATGAATCAGTGAGAGATTTTATCTTCTTTGGCTCCAGAATCACTGCAGATGGTGATTGCAGCCATGAAATTAAAAGACTCTTGTTTCTTGGAAGAAAAGCTATGACCAACCTAGACAGCATTTTAAAAAGCAGAGTCTTTACCGACAAAGGTCCATCTAGTCAAGGCTATGGTTTTTCTAGTAGTCATGTAAGGATGTGAGAGTTGGACCATAAAGAAAACTGAGGGCCAAATAATTAATGCTTTTGAACTGTGGTGTTGAAGAAAACTCTTGAGAGTCCCTTGGACAGCAGGGAGATAAAACCAGTTAATCCTAAAGGAGATGAGTCCTGAATATTCATTGGAAGGACTGATGCTGAAGCTGAAGCTCCAATACTTTGACCACCTAATGTGAAGAACTGTCTCCTTGTAAAGGATCCTGATGCTGGGAAAGATTGAAGGCAGGAGAAGAATGGGATGACAGAGGATGAGACGGTTGGATAGCATCACCAACTCAATGGATATGAGTCTGAGAAAGTTCCAGGAGTTTGTGATGGACAGGGAAGCCTGGCATGTTGCAGTCCTTGGGGTCGCAAAGAGTCAGACACAACTAAGCAACTGAACTCAACTGAACTGAAGGACATGGATGTAATCTAGATGTCCATGGACAGAGGAGTGGATAAAGAAGTCATGGTACATATATACAATAGAATATTGCTCAGCCATAGAAAGTATATATTTGAATCAGTCATTATATATTTGATAGAACCCAGGGAATATACAAAATTAAGAGTGAATGATGGGAAATCTATGGACCTTGAGTGACTATTGTAGGTCATTATAGCTTCATGAATTGCAAAATATGTACCACTCAGGTGGGCGATGTTGATTATGAGGGAGGTTGTGCTTTTTTAGTGATGCAGAATATATAGGGAAATCTTGTACCTTCCTCTCAATTTTCCTGTGAATCTGAATCCTCTCTAAAAAGAATAATGTATGTTGAAAAACTCAGGAAAGCAAACCAAAATGCAAACAAAAGTTTGTTCAAAAAAAGAATAAATTACAGATCTTAGAGGTTAATACTGTGATTATATAAATTTAAAATATTTCACCTTTTTAATGGTTGAATAATATTCCACTGTGTATATGTATCACAACTTCTTGGCCTATTCATCTGTGGATGGAGAGTTAGATTGTTTCCATGTCCTGGCTATTGTAAACAGTGCTGTGGTGAACACTGGGGTACATGTGTCTATGTCAATGGTGGTTTCCTCAGGGTATATGCCCAGTAGTGGAATTTTGAGTCATATGTCAGTTTTATTCCCAGGTTTTTAAGGAATCTCCATACTCTTCTCCATAGTGGCTGTATCCATTTGCATTCCCACTAACAGTGCAAGAGGATTCCCTTTCCTCCACACCCTTTCTGGCATTTATTGTTTGTAGATTTTTTGATGATGTCCTTTCTGACTGGTGTGAGGTGGAATGAATTGAGGGAGTGGCATTGAAACATATACATTACCATGTATAAACTAAGATGGCCAGTAGAAATTTACTGTGTGATGCAGGGAGCTCAAATCCAGTGCTTCGTAACAATCTAGAGGGGTGGGATGGGGTGGGAAGTGGGAGGGATGTTCCAGAGGGAGGGGACATATCTATACCTATGGTTCACTCATGTTGATAGATGGCAGAAACCAACACAACACTGTGAAGCAATTATTCTCCAATTAAAAATAAAATTTTAAAATTCATCCTTTTTAAAAATATTAAAAATAAAACTTCCTCCCAACTACCAGAGATGTTGTGTCCTTTCATGTTATTTGATTATTTATAGTCCGTTTTGATGAGAAAACAAAAGAGTATAATTAAGTTTGTTTAAGATCCAGTCATCTTATGTCTCTTTTCTGATCTGCCAACATCCCAGGAAAAGCTGTAAGGATCTCAGTTATTGAACATAGTGCAAGAAAAGTGAAAGGAAATGCAAACTGGATAAATATTTTTGAAAATAAATGTAGATTAACAAGATAGAATTTAAGGGAGAAAGCAATATATTGAAGTTGCATTAGACCAGGAAGGTGACAAATGAAAAATAGCTGTCTTTTATAATTTTTTATTTTATACTAAAATAACTTAATGTCACTAAGTGACCATAAAGAAGAATTCTCTCTTGTTCTTACTGAAAACATATGCCCGCATCAGTCTTCATCTAGGTAGAGTTGAGTTGAATATTTGTTTAAATCTAGCAGCCATAAAAATAGTCTTTATGCTCCAAATTTAGCAGGACAAATGTCATTCTACACCAACAATAGGTTTTGACAAATTATAAATTCTGTTTCTGTTGAAGAAGTTAACAACCAGAGCCTGCCAGGTATTTAGAAATGCCCGATTCAGTGTCTCCTGGGGGATCACTGCTTCTTTCCCCTGGGTCTTGGTGCTCACAAAGTTTTGTTCATACTCTCCAAAAATCTCTGTTTCCCCCAGTGCTGTGGAAGTTCTGTAATCAAATCCCACTGCCCTTCAAAGTCAGATTCCCTGGACATTCTAAGTCCCTTTGTTGGATCCCCAGGTTTGAAAGTCTGATTAGGGCCTAGAACCTTTTCAACAGAAGGACTTTGCAACAGAAGCACTGATACATAAGAAGCTGAAGCTCCAATACTTTGGCCTCCTGATGCAAAGAGCCAACTCATTGGAAAAGACCCTGATGCTGGGAAAGATTGAGGGCAGGAGAATGGGGCAACAAAGGATGAAATGGCTGGTGGCATCATCGATTCAGTGGACTTGAGTTTGAACAAACTTGGGAGATAGTGAAGAACAGAGAAGCCTGGTGTGCTGCAATCCAAGGGGTCACAAAGAGTTGGATATGACTTAATGACTGAACAACAAGTTCAGCATCAACCTCGGGGATTCCCTTTTACAATTAAGAGTAGCTATTTAAAGGGATATGTACATTTTTCTGCAGCTGCTCTTCAAATAATATGGTGCATTTTAATGACAATGTCCATGCAAATTCTTCATCTTGAAATTCCTTCTTAGACGAGGCCTGGGTGCCCTAGGCCTTCAGTGTTTTATTCCAGCTTTCAAAGTATTCTGAAAACATAAGATAATAAAGGATCTTGAAATTATCCCAAGTAGCTAGAAAGTACAAACAAACTTTTGCAGTAAAATAACAATGTGTATACTTGCATTTTGGAAATGCAGTTTTCACTGCAAATATATAAAAATAGAACAGCAAATGAATAATATGGATTTCCAGTTATCTGAATATTTAGCTGTTTTGCACACTTAATATAAGAAAATATATATTAAGCACACTTAATATAAGAAAACCATCACCACTGGTAGACTGGTTTATTCAATAGGACCTTAATAGTTTCTTTTTAATTCTACAGCTTCTATTTCTGAAATAGTATGTTTTTATTTAATCATGATGTAAATAGTAGCATCATAATTTTACTAGTAAGTTACTCGGGTGTTATTACACGTTTTAATCTGCTCCCGTTCTGTTGACATAAAACTGAGAGACCTGAGGATTTCCAAATCCAAGTATATTTGTAGGGCAATGAGATTCAAGAGTGCACAGAGCAAGCAGGCGGACAGTGAGGTTGATAAGAGTGGCCTGCCTGGGCAGGGGCAAGCACTCCATCAGTGAAATTGTCCTGAGACACTGACTCACAGTAATAATATCATAATAATAAGAACATATCAACTTTTATTCTGTTTTATGATTGCTTCCAAAGTCACTGCAGATGGTGCTTCTCTTATTGACTGCTGTCTGGTGTTGTGCTGTCAATGAAAACCAGAACAATAAATAAAAATAAATAAATAGCTTACGTATTTCAAAAGTAAACACTGCCATTACCCTGAATATAAAAGTAGAGATGTATGTCCTTTACAGAGAAGGCAATGGCACTCCACTCCAGTACTCTTGCCTGGAAAATCGCATGGATGGAGGAACCTGGTAGGCTGCAGTCCATGGGGTCGCGAAGAGTCGGATAGGACTGAGCAACTTCACTTTCACTTTTCACTTTCATGCATTGGAGAAGGAAATGGCAACCCATTTCATTGTTCTTGCCTGGAGAATCCCAGGGACGGGGGAGCCTGGTGGGCTGCCGTCTATGGGGTCGCACAGAGTCGGACACGACTGAAGCGACTTAGCAGCAGCAGCAGCATATCATCTTTTCATTTGCTTTGGCTTCGCCGGGTCTTCATTGCTGCCCAGACTTTCTCCAGATGCTGAGAGCAGGGGCTACTCTCTAGTTGTAGTTTGTGAGCTTCTCACTGTGATGCTTCTCTTGTTGCAAAGCACTGGCTCTAGGTTCATGGGTTTCAGTAGCTGTGGTGCCTGACTCAGTTGCCCCATGGCATGTGGGATGTTAACTCCCAGATGAGTGATCAAAATCACGTCTCCTGCGTTGGCAGGCAGATTCTTCACCACTGAGATATCAGGGAAGCCTCTCCTTCCCTTTAGAACAAGCATATTTGTTGTAAATAAATCCTTTTGTCCCAGATAGCACCTCTAAAGGGTAATAAGGAATAGTTAGGTGTTCCATGCCTCCAAATTTTGAGTACTTTTAAGTTTGCTTCTGAAAGAAGATATTTAATAAATACTGTACTTAGTGTGGCATAAAATAAAGGTTTTAAATGCATAGTGAAGTACTTCTGGTTCTAAAGAAAAGACAGATATAAAGAATGAATACAAGCTATTACCATTTATTCCATAGCATTAGATGTTTGTAGAGAAAGCAATGGCACCCTACTCCAGTACTCTTGCCGGGAAAACCCCATGGATGGAGGACCCTGGTAGGCTGCAGTCCCTGGGGTCCCGAAGAGTCGGACAGACTGAATGAATTCACTTTCACTTTTCACCTTCAGGCATTGGAGAAGGAAATGGCAACCCACTCTTGTATGCTTGCCTGGAAAATCCCAGGGAGAGAGGAGCCTGGTAGGCTGCCCTCTATGGGATCGCACAGACTTGGAGATGATTGAAGCTACTTAGCAACAGCAGCAGCATTAGATGTCTGACAAATCCATTCTTAATTAGAACATCATAATGAATTTGATGCTTCCATTTTCCTTGGGATTTTATGTAATGGGGCAAAAACAAAAAATAAAAATACTTTTTGCTTTTTCTGTGTCTGTAAAACAGCATGATCATCTTTAAGAAGTTTACATGGTTATCTTACCCAAAGAGTTCACCCATGGTTTTAATCCTTATTTTTTAATACTATTTTCTAATTTTGTTATTGTATCCTGTGGCTAATAGGTGGAGCTTTTGGTTTTATCCACCCAATTTATAACATTTTTAAAAGTCAAAAACTCAGGATGACCCAGAGTCACTCAAATACAGAATAATAGAGCTGAAATGCATTCCCATTAGACCATGACCATTCCCTTAACAGTGTTTATTATGCTGACATTTGTCAGATAGTTGGTCTGGTCTAGTATGGGTAAATATTTAATAATCTAAATGCTTTAAAAATTAAATGACTGGTTTACATATAATTGATAATTTTTTAAAAATATATTTCCATTTCTTCTATCAATACTTCTGTTAGGAGTATCCCCCCCACCTCTGGCCATAAAAGATAAGAAAGTTATTATATAATGCTTCAAGGTACCTATGTCAGTTTAAAAAAAAAAATACACAAAGTGAGAGTTGTGAGTTAAGTTTAATTGGGGGCAAAATGAGCACTATAGCCTGGGATACAGTGTTTCAGATAGCTCTGAGAAACTGTTGCAAAGAGACAGGACCAAAAGTCAGTCTATATGTAATTTTGGCAAAGAAGGGGTGCATGTGATCAAGCACATATTTTTTTGCAGAAGTTTGCCACTAGTTACAAGGAATAGAAGCCACCATGAAGAGTTTTAGTGCTTATCTAGATATGAGGATATGCAATAACTGTGCTCATAAAATCATCTCCTGAAAATATCTAACTAGAGCGCAGAGTGACTCTTTTCTGCTCTCTACCTTGAACTTCTTTCAGGGACTGTTGAAAATTGACAGCTTCAGCAGCATATGATTTAATCCCTGTAGAGGTAGATGGCAATACCAATGGCAAGTGCCAATTTATAGCTGACCATTTAAAAACATTTGAGATATGACACATTTAGGGGTCAAAGTATAGTTACTGTGACCTGTCTGCCCACTTTGGAGTCTAACTCTACTTTCTATGCCTTGCTTTCTTCTATTTCAAAATGGGAATACTATTAATAGTATATGCATAGGGCTGCTTTGAGTATTGAATAAAACTTGTAAAAGGTATGCACAGTGTCTGGTACATATCAGACATTCACTAAATATTAACCATCTCTCTCATATCTGCCTGTAAGATGAGTTTTCTGTTTGCTCAAACTCTTCCTCAGGGAAACATGGACAATTCAGGTTAGTTTTTGTTCGTTTTTTAATCGTATCAGTTAGACATTATTTTTACACATGTTATTTTATTAATAATGTTTGTTTATATTTGTCTTTATCAAATTTTTGTTCATCTTTTTTTTTCCTATTTCAGATCATACTGCTAAGATCATTTGGCTTCTTCCATGTATTTTTAAAAATTGCCTAAGGAGAAGTTTGCTGGTTAAAAATTCTCTTTGACTCCAGTTAAACTGGAGATGTTTGTTTCATTCTTGTTAGAGAGTTATGTTATGTGCAGTTCTAAGTTGCAAATTATTTCCTGTGGGCAATTTAAAGCTATTATTCACACTCTTTATGTTTCCATTTATTGCTAATAAAATGTCCAACATCAGTGTTATCTATAGATGTGTTTTTACTCTCTGCCAGCTTTTAAGTTGCTTCTCTTATGTTTGAAATTTTACAGTTATCCTATAATGTAAACTTGGGCTTCCCATGTAGTGCAGTGGTAAAGAATTTGCCTTGCAATGCAGGACACACAAGAGACGTGGGTTCAATCCCTGGGCTGGGAAGATCCACTGGAGTAGGAAATGGCAATCCGTCCCAGTGTTCTTGCCTGAAAACTTCCATAGACAGAAGAGCCTGGTGGGCTACAGTCCATGGGGTTGCAAAGAGTCAGACATGACTGAGTAACTAAGCATGCAGTCAGCTAATACCCTGTATTAATTTTCTGCTGATGCATAGCAGATGACCACAAACATGTAAGTCTGATGTCCTAAAATAACAAACTGAACCCAGCTGCTTTAATAGAGGGACACACGTCTAACTGCAGAGTGGGTTTTCAATCTACCCCAGGGTTCAGTAATTCTCTCTTCAGCCGTACTTTATATACTACTTTACCATTAATTTACCATTAATCTAAAGTTTACCTTTTATATATTAATATGCTTTTAGCTTATAAAAAAGTTGGGCTTTTATTTACATTGTCGTAAACATCTCAATAGTTGCCTGTTGCATGATCATCTTTTTCTCTGTAAACATTTGTGTACACTTACTTTAAATATATTTTCTATATTCCAGAGTATAAAAGTCCTAAGGTTCTAAATGTGTTCTTTTTTTTTTTCTTCTGTGAGTCTATTCATAACTACTTGTTTCTTATTTGGCAATTGTTAGTAATGAGTTCATATCTGTACTTTTATTGTGGGGACTCATTAGGCTAATTCCAATGAGAGACCACTGAAGTCTTCCACTGGTAAGTTTGAGAGTTGAACAGTGAGACCTTTGCACCCGTTGAACATTCCTGGATTAAAGTGTGAGACTCAGGGAGTTCTTCCACTTTGCTTCTGGCCCAGGGCTCCTGAAGAGATGCAGTGCTGATAAAGGCATCTGTTCCCAGACACTGGGGTGTCTCAAGTTTACTTATTTCTCTCAGCCAGTATCTTCATATATATTACTTCTGTCTACTCTCTTGTTTGGGGGAAGGGGGGTTGAGTAGGTGATTTTAATACACTTTTTTTCTTTTGAGCACAATGATGCATTAAAATCAGTTTTATTTATATCAAGTTGCTTTTAGTGTTTCATTCTGCTGAAAAAAAAAAAAAAAGACAAACTAACCCTATGCATTCCCAAGTAAAAGTTGCTAAGGTATTTCTTGAGTATAATAGAGACTAACATCAAAAATAGAGTATACTGTAACTTAATATGGCTCCATGGGGTTAGGAGGCTTCCCTGGTGGCTCAAACAGTAAAGAATCTACCTGCAATGCAGGAGACCTGGGTTTGGGGAGATCCTCTGGAGAAGGAAATGGCTGCCCACTCCAGAATTCTTGCCTGGAGAATCCCATGGATGGAGGAACCTGGCAGGTCACAAAGAGTCAGATACAACTGAACGACTAACCACAGCACAGCACAGCACATAATATATACTATATATCAAAAATAATTCTATATTATATGTTTATCATATATAAATACATATATATATATATGCATGTGCATATGTGGGTGCAGGTGCACTCAGTCATGTCCAACTTCTTTGCAACCTTCTCCAGTGTTCTTGCCTGAAAAATTCCATAGATAGAGGAGCCTGGTGGGCTACAGTCCATGGGGTCACAAAGAGTTAGACAGGACTTAGCGACTAAGCGACTAAACAATATTCATCCATGGCTGCTTGTTGAGAACACAGTTCTTATCCTCGTTTAGAACATTCAATTTAATAGAAAAATGCACCCTTTAATTTGTAACATGGAGAGTAAAAAATTGTTCCCTAGATAACTCATACTGCCTGGAACCTCTAAGCTTTATGCAAGTGGATTTCTTATAATGATCAACTCACACTGCTTAAGCACAAATATGGTGTCTACTGGGTTAGAGTTAGATATACATCAAGTAGCATAGAGCAGAAACAACATGCGATGTGATGGATTGCTCTGAGGATAATGCCCCTGATGGAATTTCTGTGCTTCATTTCCAGCATTAGCTTTTACTCAGGTAATCCAAAGCCAGGGCTTCTTGGAACACTGCCATCTCTCCAGAGAGGGGGGCTCCTCTTAAAAAACAATGTGACTGTGACAGTGGGGTGGATATTTCTCAATTAATTTATATTCAGAGAAGGTATGCTACACATTGGGAAGCATAATACACTCAAAGTTTTCCCAGTAGCACTGCTCAAAATTGATTTATGACAGAGAGAATCAGGATCACAGGGCCCCAAACAGCCACCTGAAAGAAGGCTTTTCAAGATGAAACAAAAGAAAGACAATTCAATGCAGTCTTCAGGGAAGACCCTATGCATTAGGAATCTCTGGAGGCTTAGCTAAACAGCCAACCTATTTCCTTTAACAAGAGATTAGAAAATTTATAAATAACTCAGGCCACTTACATCACTATTTAAAATGAAATGCTTTACAAAGAGGTATGAAACTGTTTAACATTACTTAGACACTATATACTTGTATTGAACTCCTCCGAGGGAAAAAAATTCTCAATAATGGAAAGGAAAGAATAAGAAAAAGTTAAAACACCGATTTTTGGTGGAGCAATGAAGTTACCTTTGTTATATATTGCCTAGTATTTAAGTTGAACCTATTAAAAAGATGAAACTAGTGAGACAAAGTTAGATCCTTTGTTTAAGTGGTGTTGTTGCTGTTCAGTTCCTCAGTTGTGTCCAGCTCTGCGACCCCACAGACTTCAGCACATCAGCTTCCTCTGTTCTCCCCTCATCTCCCAGAGTTTGCTCAAATGCATCTTTTGTGAAAGTGACGAAACCTATATTAGGTGACACAGCCTCCTTTTTCTCTAGTTTAACTAGGGTCTCCTCATACTTGCCTTGGTTGCACCCTGACTTGTATCCTCTGCTTAGTATGTTTAAAGTAGCAGCAACACGCACTGCCATTTCTGTATAACATTGGGTTGGCCAAAAAGTTGGTTGGGTGTTTCTGTGTAAGATGGCACAGAAAAATCCGAACGAGTTACTTGGCCAACTCAGTACTTAGTTTCAACTCAGTCATTGGCATAGTCATTTTATCTGACAAGTAAGCTCCTATTGCCATAGTTAACCTACAGCACCACAGTGATCATGAGTCCAATATTGTTACAACTTCGAAAATCAGAGTTTATGAACTTAAATTTTTGACCTATTTTAGACATAGTGTCTGGCTCACCTAGAGCCAGACATCTTGGAATGTGAAGTTAAATGGGCCTTAGGAAGCATCATTACGAACAAAGATAGTGGAGGTGATGGAATTCCAGTTGATCTATTTCAAATCCTAAAAGATGATGCTGTGAAACTGCTGCACTCAATATGCCAGCAAACTTGGAAAACTCAACAGCACAGGACTGGAAAAGGTCAGTTTTCATTCCAATCCCAAAGAAGGGCAATGCCAAAGAATGCTCAAACTACTACACAATTGGACTCATCTCACACGCTAGTTAAGTAATGCTCAAAATTCTTGAAGCCAGGCTTCAGCAATATGTGAACCAGGAACTTATAGATGTTCAAGCTGGGTTTAGAATAGGCAGAGGAACCAGAGATCAAATTCACAACACCCTCTGGATCGTCAAAAAAGCAAGAGAGTTCCAGAAAAACATCTACTTCTGCTTTATGGACTATGCCAAAGCCTTTGACCCTGTGGATCACAATAGACTATGGAAAATTCTGAAAGAGATGGGAATACCAGACCACCTGACCTACCTTGTGAGAAATCTGAATGCAGGTCAGGAAGCAACAGTTAGAACTGGACATAGAAAAACAGACTGGTTACAAAAAGGAAAAGGAATACGTCAAGGCTGTATATTATCACTGTGCTATTTAACTTATATGCAAAATACAGCATGAGAAACACTGGACTGGATGAAGCACAAACTGGAATCAAGATTGCTGGGAGAAATATCAATAACCTCAGATATGCAGATGACACCACCCTTATGGCACAAAGTGAAGAAGAACTTAAGAGCCTCTTAATGAAAGTGAAAGAGGAGAGTAAAAAAGTTGGCTTAAAGCTCACCATTCAGAAAACGAAGATCATGGCATCTGGTCCCATCACTTCATGGCAAATAGATGGAGAAACCTTGGAAACAGTGTCAGACTTTATTTTTTTGGGCTCCAAAATCACTGCAGATGGTGACTGCAGCCATGAAATTAAAAGACGCTTACTCCTTGGGAGAAAAGTTATGACCAACCTAGACAGCATATTAAAAAGCAGAGACATTACTTTGTCAACAAAGGGCCATCTAGTCAAAGCTATGGTTTTTCCAGTAGTCATGTATGGATATGAGAGTTGGACTATAAAGAAAGCTGAGCACTGAAGAATTGATGCTTTTGAACTGTAGTGTTGGAGAAGACTCTTGAGAGTTCCCTGGACTGCAAGGAGATCCAGCCAGTCTGCCCTAAAGGAAATCAGTCCTGAATGTTCACTGGAAGGACTGATGTTGAAGCTGAAACTCCAATCCTTTGGCCACCTGATGCAAAGAGCTGACTCATTTCAAAAGATCCTGATGCTGGGAAAGATTGAAGGCAGGAGGAGACGGGGACAACAGAGGATGAGATGGTTGGATGGCATCAGCAACTCAATGGACTTGAGTTTGGGTAAACTCCGGGAGTTCGTGATGGACAGGGAGGCCTGGCGTGTATCGCAAAGAGTAGGACATGACTGAGCAACTGAACTGAACTGAACTGAACTGACACATAGTGTGGTGGTGTACACAATGTTTAATGAAAATTCTTCAATTTATGCCCATAAATTGAAGTCATTACACACACACACACAAAAAAAAAACTCCTTATGTAACACAAACCACAAACTACTAAGCTGACTAAAGGGGAAATACAGAAACTATATAAACATACCTATTTAAAATTTGTGTTTGTATTTACACATTAACTATAAAGATAATGACAGGCTGAGATGACTTGACTGGTAAATACTAGGAAGTGCTTAAGAACTAAAGAATTCCTATTCTACTCAAGTTCTTCTTGATGGTAAAGAGGAGAGACATTTCTAGCTTGTTTTTAAATCCAGAATTCAAAGAAAATCAGGAAGATACAACATAAGAAATAAAACCACCAAACCAGTATTCATCATGCTTAAAGACACAAAAGATGTGTTATAAACTCATGGTTTTGTTCTTTCAAATAAGTTAAGATAATTAATATAGTGAGTGTTTTATTACATTGAGTACTGGTGTTAAATAAACATCTCTCACTGCACTATGGCAAGTGAGCCTGTCTGCGTTGTTAGAAGCCTAAAAATATACCCCGATGTGGATGAAGCAATTATCTAAGTAACAGATTGCAAATATTTACAAGCAAAATTCATCTGGCTTCTTAGTTTGAATTGCAGTTTGTAAACACCATAGGCATCGGCATGAATGCCCACTCACATAGCTGCTGTCCTCCCAGAAACTTGGCATCACTCAGAAGTGACCTGCAGGACAGGTGGACTTTTGGCACCAAATATATTCCTGG
This sequence comes from Oryx dammah, assembly GCF_014754425.2. NCBI lineage: Eukaryota > Metazoa > Chordata > Mammalia > Artiodactyla > Bovidae > Oryx > Oryx dammah. Next base: position 3,742,637 of record NW_024070185.1, read on the forward strand.
GTGTGAGGACTGGCTGAAATGTCAGAATCATGACACACCTTTCAGAAGTACACAACTGTGCTCCCTCTGAAGACTATAAACCATACAATGTAGTACCTTGCTCTACACTTGTGTAAAACAGCACAGAGCTTCAAGATACAGAATTGTTGAATGACAGAATATACGCACATTCTGGTAGAATGTACCATTATCCCTTGCCTGCAGGATTGAATTGGCTGGTATTATACAGACATGTATGGATGTGAGAGTTGGACTGTGAAGAAGGCAGAGCACCGAAGAATTGATGCTTTTGAACTGTGGTGTTGGAGAAGACTCTTGAGAGTCCCTTGGACTGCAAGGAGATCCAACCACTCCATTCTGAAGGAGGCCAACCCTGGGATTTCTTTGGAAGGAATGATGCTAAAGCTGAAACTCCAGTACTTTGGCCACCTGATGCAAAGAGTTGACTCATTGGAAAAGACTCTGATGCTGGGAGGGATTGGGGGCAGGAGGAGAAGGGGACAACAGAGGATGAGATGGCTGGATGGCATCAGTGACTCGATGGACGTGAGTCTGAGTGAACTCCGGGAGTTGGTGATGGACAGGGAGGCCTGGCGTGCTGTGATTCATGGGGTCGCAGAGTCGGACACAACTGAGCGACTGAACTGAACTGAACTGAACTAATACAGACTTGCTTTGCTTGATACACACACCTCAGTCATTACTACTCTTGACTTAACTATGTTGTTTTTCTTTTTTTTTAAGATAACAGTTTTTAGTTTTTACAAGTTGCCAAACTAAGCAAATGAACACCAAGAGAATATTAATGACAGGATATCATTGCTCTCATCACAACCTACACACATGATTTTAGACACTTCATTAAGCTTTTGATCTGTAAACTCGACCTCTAATTCTGGGGAGAAGAAGAAGGAAAAGGAGAATAAGAAGTAGACCACCAAGGCGAGAGGGAGAGGGGAGGAGAGACTGCCTGGAGTTTGCCAACAGAAAGGACTGTAGAGAGGCTATAAACAGGTATATCCTCATTGGATATATCACCTGCAGTCCCTGACAGCCACTGATTGACTGTCTTTTACACTCTTAGCTACAGCTCTCACCAGATTCTTATACAACCTTGTAATTGTAATATAATTCCACTGTGGTTAACTCCTGAGTGTTTCACCATCATCTGTTGTCCCCCTTAACTCTTCTCACCCCTCTGCAAACAGTCTTTTCATTAAAATTTGTTGTATTTACAACTTCATGCTGGGTAGCAGTGGTTACTGGGAATTCTTTCAGTGGGTGTAACTTCAGAGAGTATATCCAACAATTACGTATCATAATTATGTGTGTGTGTGCTGTGTGCTCAGTCCTGTCCGACTCTTTGCGACCCCATGGACTACAGCCCACCAGGCTCCTCTGTTCATGGGATTTCCCAGGCAAGAAAACTGAGTGGGTTGCCATTTCCTTATCCTGGGATATTCCTGACCCAGGGATTGAACCGACCCAGGGATTGAACCTATGTCACCTATGTCTCCTGCACTGCAGGCGGCTTCTTTACTTGTGGAGCCAACAGGGAAGACCATATATATATATTTATGTATATGTGTATATAAATGTATACACATATATATATATATATTTATGTATATGTGTATATAAATGTATACACATATATATATAATATATATCTGAATATGTAACTTTCTAGGAAGAAACTTTGGCTAAGATATGAATTTCTAAATTTATAGTGATTAATAAGCTGTAGGTTGTTTGAATTTGCAGGGACCCTGAAAGAAAAACTTTGAAAAATTTGGTGAAAGAAAAGGACAGAAAAGTTTCCAGCAGTTGGCTGTGAAACTAAAACAGCTCTGAAAAAATAAAATCTTAAAAATACATCTACTAATATATTACCTTAAGAGAGAGAAATATTGAAATCATTGGTGAATGCTCACTGGAATAGGGATATAATGCAAAATATCATTTACAAAAACATATTTTATTTTGCATGGCTTATTTGAACCTAATGGTGGTAGCATTATACTTATGTGTTATGTGTTATATATTATAATGTTGAAATATTTAAAAATACTTTACATATGTTGTGTTAAAAGTGTTTATTTTGTTCTCTTTCTGTTAGGCATGTAGTACACACTAATGATTGATTAATAAGTTGAAAGACTATGTGTGTAGACAGTGTGATATTATTATGATTTTTTTTCACTTGTATGCTCAATTACTCAGTCATGTCTGACTCTTGGAGACCCTGTGAACTAGTCTGCCAGACTCCTCTGTCAATGGGCTTCCCCAGGCAAGAATACTGGAATGGGTTGCCATTTCCTTCTTCAGGGGATCTTCCCGACCCAGGGATCGGACCTGCGGATCCTGCGTTGGCAGGTGGATTCTTTACCACTGAGCTACCCAGGAAGCTATGATAATACTTGAGGACATACAAATTTGTATGCTTCCTCTATTTTCTAAGCAATTTTCTGATATTTTCCTCCCTAACAAGCTACTTAATTTTTCTGTTAGCATTCTCAATCTAACCTCAATGTAAAGAAAGTATTTTCAAACTAAATAATCTAGCCTATTTCAAGGTTTAAAAAAAAAAGCAACATAAGCCATTACTAATACTATAGCAAAATAATTTAAATTTACATTATAACTTATCCAGTGTATAATGTGTAGTAATATCTTGGACAAAATGTATATTTGAAAGAAGAGACATACCTGTTTGTTGTACTTTTTTATTTTTAAATTGGTGTGTAAATTATGCTACTTCCTTTTAGAAACTTTATAACCCATGTACTTTTACAGGAGGAAAATGCTTCCTGCATAACACATAAAGAAACCACTACCTGCTGTTGTTATTGTTCAGTTCCTAAGTTGTGTCCAACTCCTTGCAGCCCCGTGCACTGTACCCTGCCAGGCTCCTCTGTCCTCCACTATCTCCCAAAGTTTGTTCAAATTCAAGTCTTTGAGTGCTGTAACTTAAAAAAAAAAAGAACATTCAGAAATAGGTCAAGGAAGAAAAATGGCTTCTTATGTTAAGAGAAGGAGCAATATTTATGAAAGAAAATGTGTGAATTGGGTTATACTTCTGGTTAATTACTACAGTTGAAATTCATCCTTCAAATCATAAGTTCCTTTGCAAGTTATTTTTTCTATAATGTTTTATACTGAATGTCACTGCTTATGATTTCAGTGCCTATATGAAGCATATGCTGTATCATATTTAATTCAACATTATTTGAAAAGCAAAGGAAGTTGTTATGGCAACTGAAGCTCAAAAATAATTTCATTTAGAAGATTTTTTAACACTTTCACTTCAACACGGCATTCAGCTGCAACATACCGTATAAAACTGTTCAGTCTGGAAAGAAAAAAAAGTGCTTTGAGGAAAGTGTGGCATAATGCTGAAATGTTTAGCATATTCCTTTTAATTTCCATATCATATGATGTACAGAAGAAAGTCAAAAGCAGGGGAAAATGTTGTGATCTTAGAATTAGCCATTACACATTCATTTATAAAATTGTGTTCTTGAAGCAGAGTAAATCTCTGGGTACTTTTGCATTTTCCTTTCTTCTTCACAGTGCACATGGACCATCCGCAGGCCCTCTCTGTCCCCAGAAGCTCAGAGGCCTCATGCTGCTGCCTCAATCAGGCTGGCAGTGAACAGACGCCTTAGTTTAAGAGGTGCACGTGTGCTCAGTGCCTGAGTTGTCCTGTCTGGCTCTTTACGACCCACAGACTTCAGTCCACCAGGCTCTTCCATCCATGGGGTTTCCCAGGCAAGAATACTGGAGTGGGTTTCCATTCCCTTCTCCAGGGGATTTCCTGACCCAGAGATTGAACCCAAGTCTCCTGCATTTGCAGGCAGACTCTATACCACTGAGCCATCAAGGTAGCCCATATTTTCCTAACACCATATTTCCCTAACACTAATGTAAATGTTAATATGAATTCTACCCCTGAAACCACCATCAATTTTATCAACAGTTGACACTGTATAGAATCAGCATAAACCCTAAAACCTTATAAACCCTGAAGCCATTGCTCTATTTCTGCAAAGCAAAGCAAAGCATGTACTTTTCACCCACTGAATAATCTTCAAGTAAACCAAGAATTTCACTTTGTAAAACGGAAGTTTACAATGTTTCCTTCTAGCCTGGAATTACAAGTTGCAAAATAGAAAATGAGAACAAAGCTTATCAGTTGACACATTTACTTTATTTGTGCTGCTGTGGACTGAGTTGGCACTTTCCATGAACCAACAATCTAGAAAGGCAAGGTCAGTGGTAATAAGCAATTATGGACAAAGTTATTTTCAATTCCCAATTGATTTGAGCTGAAGCAGAAAATTTAGCGTCCCTTCTGAGAAGTCATGATTTCTATCAGCACTTCAGGGAGTGAAGAAAACTTTAAGTTGCTTTGATTTGAAACATTCACTTATTTAAAACTCATGCAAATCTAAAAGCTTTGACATACTCTCTTTCAATACAGTTTAAAAAGAGAGACCTAAGAGAGATTATTGTGATTCCCTCATGTGTCCTCATTTATCTTATGTGCTTCATTTATAATTATGAATTGTTTATATCCCTTTATCTAATTTTCTTAATTTATTACAGTGTATATCCAGATCAAATTGAATTCACTTGTTAAATCATACATTTTGAAACAATTTATCAAACCTAAAATTCAGAACAGACCATATGATTATCACTTCTTTTATCAACAAGTCTGTGATGTTTTTAAATTAATTAAAAGTTACTTACTCATTTTTGGCTGTGCTAGGTCTTTGTGGACTTTTCACAGGTTATGGCAAGAGGGGACTACTCTCTAGCTGCTGTGTGGGGCTTCTCGCTGCAGTGGCTCTTGTTGCAGAGCACAAGCTAGAGGAACAGGCTTCAGGAGCTGCAGCTCCCGGGCTCTGGAGCATGGGCTCAGTAGTCGTGGCGGATGAGTTTAGTTGCTCCCTGGAATCTTCTCAGACCAAGGATCAAACTCCTGTCTCTTGCATGGCAAGTAGATTCTTTACCACTGAATCACCAGGGAAACCCAGTTCTGTGATTTTTGATAAATAAGGGTTCCCATTTGTTTTGTGTAGCAGGTTTCTTACCAAAATTTTCCCTTTTGTATATCCTTCATTACTGTACTGTAGATGTTAATTTATCTATCTCTGTACAGATGTGTGTCTGTGTGTGTGTATGTGTGTGTGTGTGTGTGTGTGTGTGTATAAGATATAAGGTTATGGATTGAACTATATCAGACCTGTACCTGTAACACAATTTTTTTCTTTGCTTCTTATTAAGGATCATTTTATAAATCATTCAGCATTTCACTACTAATTTTAGAGATGCTGATATTAAATGTTTAGGAATAAAGCAAAATTAATGGCTATTTTTTCTATTATTTATATTCTGAAGTCTTCCAGCTAGAATACCAAGGTACTGTGATTTAATAATGCATTACCATTGCATATTATAAACTCCTTTACCAGAGAACATATTTTAATTTTAAACAGTTTTACATGAACATTTCTGAATAGGATATTGAAAAACATTATAAAAGTGAATTGTAGGAAATATTCCATGCCTGAAAGGAAACAAGATGAAGTAGTTTTCCAACAGCTATAATTTTAACATAGAGGGCAAATTGAAGCAAATATTTCCTTTGAATCAGTAACTTAAAATACTCAAATAGAGAGTAACAAAACCCTTAAATAGTGCAGACTCCCTGCTTGGATGTTATCCACTAAAGGTAATATGTTTCTCTAATGAGCAAAGGGACTGAGCATTACCTTTCATGTGTCTCAAATGGAGCCTTCTCTTTATGATGTTGCTATTGCTGTTCAGTCACTAAGTCATGTCCCTCTCTCTGTGATCCCTTGGACTGTAACCAGCCAGGCTCCTCTGTCCATGGGATTTTCCAGGAAAGAATACTGGAGCAGGTTCCCATTTCCTTCTCCAGGGGATCTCCCTAGACTCAGGGGTTGAACCTGGGTCTCCCACATTGGCAGGTGGATTCTTTACCACTGAGTCACCTGGAAAGCCCTTTATATGGTGTTAGCAGGTAAGAAATACAAGTGCTACGAAAGCTAACTTTCCTATGCAATTGTTACTTCCAGGTGTTTAAGACAGGACTTGGAGAAGGCAATGGCACCCCACTCCAGTACTCTTGCCTGGAAAATCCCATGGATGGGGGAGCCTGGTGGGCTGCAGTCCCTGGGGTCGCGAAGAGTCGGACAGGATTAAGCGGCTTCACTTTCACTTTTCACTTTCATGCATTGAAGAAGGAAATGGCAACCCACTCCAGTGTTCTTGCCTGAAGGATCCCAGGGACAGGGGAGCCTAGTGGGCTGCCGTCTATGGGGTCCCACAGAGTCGGACACGACTGAAGCGACTTAGCAGCAAGACAGGACTGGGTTTCCCAGGTGGCTCAGTCCGAAAGGCTCTTCCTGTCAACACAGGAGCCACAGGGGACATGGGTCGATGGGTTTGGTCCCTGGGTGGGGAAGATCTCCTGGAGGCGAAATGGTCGCTCCCTCCAGTACTCTTCTCTGGTAAACCAATCATGAACAGAGGAGCCTAGCAAGCTACTGCCCCTGGGATGTTGTACATGAGTTGTACAGATGTGGTGAGTCGTACATCTGTACATGAGTTGTACATGACTGAGCTACTTTGTTCAAAAACAGGACTTAATACTCACTCCTACTACCCAGGCACTCTGTTCCAGCATTGCCATGAGGTATGCGAGGAGTGAAGCTGGAAAATAAATAGAATTTCCTGAATTTCTTGGCTGAAAGTGAAAGTCACTCAATTGTGAATTTCTTTGTTAAGTGAGTATAAAAGTTTATCCTTCTGGCTGTCTCCACATCTGGGCTGTGCTTTGCTCAGGAAATGGGGCTTCACCCGACTTTATCATCTGGCCATCTCTTACTCTTTTCTTCCATTTAATATCACTTAGCTTAATGCTCTTATTTGTCAAATCTATTTAATCTATGTATGTAAATTCTGGATCTCTTCCTGCAAGGAGCAAAGACAAGTAATGCCTTTTATCACAGTGTGTTATAGCTTTAAATATTTTTTTATTTTACCTTGAGATAAATTGGTTACTAGGATAATCAGTTATTGAACTCCATGGATATACCCCAGTATTCATGGGAGTGGACTTTATTCTTCTCGCCCAATATTTCTTTTTATAGATACTAATAATCCATAATTTATCCCCTTGTGGAACCATTATAAAATAAAGTAAAGTTATGATGTTACAAAATCCTCCTTAAAATAACTGATTTCCTGTTTTGTGTGAGCATGTGTTTTTTCTAATCAAGACCTGGATTAGTTTGGGGCATATATTTTTGTGTGCATAAGCAACCATGCTTACTCTTCTTTCAGTGAAGTTTTTAAAAGTATATCACAGCAGCAAGCACAAACTGTCATGCTCCCTAGCATTCCTAGCTCCAAAGTTCTCAAATAGTTGTTTGGTTTTTTTTTTTTTAATCCCACCACATCTGAAGCAAATACTATGCCCCCATCCACAGGAGTGATGGGAGGTTGGCTTCAACAGGACAGCCAATATCAGCTTCAGAATAAACTGCTCCAGCAGACAGTAACAGTCTGAGTCTGAGAGTGGCTGTAGGAAGACATATTTTAATAAAATCTCAATGGTTCTTGAAAATGTCAGCCTAATGTTATCCTAGTAAATTTAGTTGGCTACTAAATAACTTATTCAGCTTTCTGAAAACCTGCAATATATGTTTACCTTTATCTCTGTCTTACCTGTAAATTTGTAAATATTTTCATTGAAATATAGTTGATTTAAAATGTGTTATTTTCAGATGTAGAGTGATTCAGTTTTGTATATATACATACATATATATATATGTATATTCTTTTGTTACATTTCTTCCATTATAGTTTATGATAAGATATTGAGTAGAATTCCCTGTCCTTTACAGCAGGTCATTGTTGGTTACCTATTTTACTTATAACAGTATATGCATGTTATTGTTGTTGTTTATTCATTAAGTCATGTCTGACTCTTTTGTGACCCAAGGACTGTAGCCCACCAGGCTCCCCTGTCCATGGGATTCTCCAGGCAAGAATACTGGAGTGGATTTACCATGCCTTCCTCCAGGGCATCTTCCCAACCCAGGGATCAACCCCACATCTGCTTTGATAGACAAATTCGTTACCACTTTACCCACCTGGGAAGCCCTAGTTACATGTGTATGTCTATCCCAAACTGTTAATTTATCCCTCCCCACCCTTTCCCCTTTAATAATCATTAATTTATTTTCCATGTGTGTGAGTCTATTTCCATTTTGTAAATAATTTCATTCATATTATTATTGTTTAGATTCTATGTAGAAGCGATACCATGTGATATTTGTCTGTGTATGGCTTTAACTTCACTTAGTATAATAATCACTAGGTACATCCCTGTAACTTTTAATTTAAAAAATTTCACATATTACTTATATACTGATCAACTTTGCTCAAGAATTATGGTTGAAATGCAAATTAGGAAATGAAAAACTGAATAGTATGAAGGGGATAAAATTACAATAGAGAGAAGTTATTAATACGAATGAGGAATGCTGGCTATTTACAGTTATCTTATACTACACAGCATATTACCCAAGTCCTGGTAATCCCTTAGCTTGACTGCATCCATAGAATGTGTCTTTGTCAATCTTGTATACTTCTGTATTAATGTATTTGGAAACGGCTGACTTGAAATCCTTAAGCATGATAATGCAGGTTTTAGGCTCACCAGGATCTCAAAGGTTTCATAGCTAGCTTTCAAATGTCATGACTCTAAAACATCACTGCATTTTCAAACACAGATGATTAGAACAGGGATAAAACCCTGACCGAGGCTGTGCTTGGACACTCCTCTGGGAATTTTGGAATAAGAATATTCCAGCTCATTTGTGTAATTTCCTTACGGTGAGATTTAAGTACATTCTAAATGAGTATTAGGCTTCCAAACCTAGGACAAGGAGAAAAGATTTCTGGTGAGGAACAACACTGAAAGATGTTCTACGTGTTCTATTAACCTAATCTGTAACTAATCTAATCTTTTAAAATAAACCTCATTCTTATTTCTGATCACTTGTAACATTTATTAGGCATTCATTGCCTAGTCATGTGATTTTTACAATGTCTACAAGTTTCTTCCCTATTTTGAGGATGAAAAACTGATCATTAAAAGGTCTCAAATAAATATATGTAGTTAGTGGCAGAGCTAATGAAAATGGAAGATGGTGTGCTTTCAAAGGAAAAATAAATTTATCAGTAACAGGAAAAGAATGCCTACTGAACTCTTTACAGTGTCTGGGAAGCTACTGTTATTTCTTGATGACAGGAAAGCCCATGCATGTGTAGAATGCTCAAAATCCTTTGCTTTTCTTCTCAGAAACTGATTATTTGATCCATATCTCTGACCTCAGCATGCTTATAGCTCGGAAACACTTCTTCAGTCATTTTGCAAACATTTACTGAGACTCTATTTTGTAGCAGGCACAACATTAGAGGCTGAGGATGCTGTCTAAGCAGGAAAGTGTATTCTGTTCCTGACAGCAAGTCTAAAAATGCAGACATCTTTAAATTAGCAACTATTGCATATCTTGTTAAGAGGAAACACCAGGCAGAATGGGATGACAGGAGAAACATCTGAATCTAGTTCAGGTTCTCTCAGAAGACCTTTACTTTTAAGATAGTAATTCTAGAATATCTAGGATTTAGAGATTTGATGAGTGATGAAAAAATTATAAGCCAGGGAAATATCATGCATGACAGTCTGAAGGTGATAGAACATGTAGTTGGTGAGGACTCCATGTCTCAGGGAACTCACATCACTGTCATTGCAAAAAAATGAGATAAGCAAGTATGTCTCTCAGGTATGGTCCAGAGCATGAGGATGAGAGCTGAGGTTCAAGAGGTGAGAAGGGCTCACATCATTAAAGAAATTTTAAGCATATTCATTCATTAAATTTTAAAAATGTATTTTTAATTGGAAGATAATTGCTTCACAATGTTGTGTTAGCTTCCACCATCAACAATGTGATCAGCCATACGTATACATATTTACCCTCCCTCGTGAGCCTCCCTCCCATTTAGCCATCCCACTGCTCCAAGTCATCACAGAGCACTAGGCTGAGCTCCCTAAGTTATATGCGGCTTCCCATACTTTATTTTACATAAGGTAATGTATACGTTTCAATGTTACTCTCTCAGTCCATCTCACCCTCTCTTTCCCCTGTTGTGTCCACAAGTTTGTCCTGTTCATCTGCATCTCTTTTGCTGTCCTGCAGATAGGTTCATCTGTACCATTTTTCTATATTGCATATATATGTGTTAATATATGGCATTTGTTTTTCCCTTTCTGACTTACTTCACTCTGTATAAGCTCTAGTTTCATTCATCTCATTTCAACTGACTCAAAGCCACTCCTTTTCTGGCTGAGTAATATTCCACTGTATACATGTACCACATTTTCTTTATCCATTCATTATGTGTCAGATATCACCTGTAGTAGAGAAAATATAGTTTAGAAGTACTAGTGAGTGAGGGAAAGAGACAGTAAAAAAGAAGTGCAGTTAGTCCTACTATAATGCTTTTACAAATGTATTTTGTTATAGATCATACATACGTGATACATATACACGCTATATGCACACGTGTACACATTACATGCTTATATGCAAGCACACCCAGACACGCACATACACACAAGGCAATGATGTGAGCGTGGTGCATATTTCCTGGTAACAGCCTGTGCACCATTTCCTCCACAAGAAACACCAAGTAAATGCTGCAAACTGCACCTGGCTGAACCCAGGGACACAGACATAGACAGAATCATGGTGCCTGTGCGCACTCACATGCACACACACACACACACCCTCAGCATTTATCAGCTGCCCTTCCTTCACCATTTGTGTTACGAGCTGCACTCACCCACACCTGGTTTTATAATTTTCAGCCAGATTCCACGTAAGCCTTCTTCCAACACTTCCCAAGGACTCCCTGGCTGCACTTCTAAATGTGCACTCTCTGACACCCCTCCACAAAAACCTCAGCTCTTTCTTAAGGTGACACGGCATATCCACTGTAGAGAACATGTTTATCTTAAAGTTTTACCGTATGTAAAATTGTGCTACCATTTTTATGAGGTTCTAATCTTTTTTTACTGTCTTATTGACAACATTTTTGAATGTTGTCTTCTAACCTCATTTTTTCACATGAGCCTTGTGGTTATTAAACAGTTTTGAATAATATGCAAATATTTTTAGAAACATGTATGTCACATTTTGGGATAAATGACTGTATTTATGTTAGACTTCACTAGATGCCTAGGAGAAAAAGTCAGTCGGACCAGAGGGATGGGAAGTTTTGGGACATTGAAATTTCAGATTAGTTTGTCAGAGATGGCCTCACTGATAACAGATATTTGAACAATAAGAGACACAACTATGTACATGTGAGAAGGAAAGGCATTGCAGGCTGAAGGAACAGGAGCTGGAAAAACTATCTTCTAATGTATCCATTATTAAAATTTAGTTCTTCTGCAGGTCTTGATAGTACAATTGATGAGAAAGGAGCTATGATGTTCTAAAATAGGAGAGTCTGTTACGTGTCATAAATGTTTTGTAAAAATTGGGAATGATTAAATACCATATGGCGTGCTTTCAAATCCAGCCTGTACGTTAAGGAACTATCTTGGCCATGTGTGGAATGACTGAATGTTTCAATTTTCTGGGAATCATTTCATTTCATGCCTATTGTACCAGCATAATTATTAGTGCTCTCCTTTATGCTTACAAATATCCTAAGTTTATACAAAAATTATAAGGCTGCACTCACTACTACATGCAGCAGAAAATGACAATGCACTCAAGTATCCTTGCCTGGAAAATTCCATGATCATAGGAGCCTGGTGGGCTACAATCCATGGGGTCACAAAGAGTTGGGCACAACTGAGCAAATATGAGCAGGCATACTCACTATAAGAGTTTCCGTATATGAAAGCATTCAAAGCCTTTTAGAATATGGCTAATGATTTATGGCAACCCACTCCACTGTTCTTGCCTGGAGAATCCCAGGGACAGGGGAGCCTGGTGGGCTGCCGTCTATGGGGTCGCACTGATTTGGACACGACTGAAGCGACTTAGCAGCAGCAATGATTTATAAAAGTTGACCACTGAATAGCCTTTTATAGACTTAACAATAAACATAATAAGAGAAGTAGAAAACAAAAAGTGCATAATTATTGGTTGGCAAAAAAAAAAAAAAAGTTCATTCAGTTTTTCTGTAAGATTCTGTGGAAAAAAAAAAACCAAACAAATTTTCTGACCAACCCAGTACTACCAGGATCATGGTTTTTGGAGAAAGGTCTACTATATGCTGAATGAGTCCCTCATCCCCCACTCCCATCATTGCCCCTTCTACCTTCTGCAGACATGGGGAAATCTAGCCTGGGCAGCTTCAAGCAAAAAGGTGAACATTCATGGTAGATAGTTGAGGAAGAATCACAGGTGGTTGAAATTATAATAAAACTATCCAGACACTGAACTTTCTTTTGACCATCTGTCTGATGTTCCTCCCATGAATTGATTATCACAAATAGAACAGATGAGGTGGTACTTTTATGAACACTTGTTTACTTATGCAGGTTCACAAAAATGGAAGCAAAAGAACATCAGTGTCCAAGTTACCCATGTCCTTGGTAATCACAACACAAGCTCTCAGGATTCTGGGTCATCATTGGTAGGCACTGCTCATACATGCGAAGTGATATGGATTTATTTCTCAAAGTTGTGAACCATCTTATCAAAACATTCTGAAATTCTACTGCAAATTTGTTTTCCAGAGTAGACCCCACAACTGCTTGCCTCTCTGTTTAAAATGGCATTTACTTCTTACACGTGTATTGTATGAGGACTTTCTCCTCTAATTGGGAGAACTGGATGTGATGCTAAGCTGAGTCATATCACTCACCAAATAAGGTTTTGTGTCCTTGGAAAGAATCACTGTATAGTACAGTTTATCTACAACTTTCAATTTCACATCTGTTTTATGTTTGGTATATGTTTGAGTGAAAACTTGTTTGCATTTTGCCATAACTCAAGAATCATGCAAATTGATATGGCCACTATTGAGAAAAGTAAGGATATTCCTTCATGTTTGGGAACGCATGTACACCCGTGGTGGATTCATGTCAATGTATGGCAAAACCAATACAGAATTGTAAAGTAAAATAAAAAAAAATAAATAAATAAAATAAAATAAATAAAAAAATAAAAACTAGGTATAAAACTACCACATGATGCAGAAATTCACTACTGGGTATATAACCAGAGAAAACCATAACTGAAAAAGGCATATACACCCCAATGTTCATTGTAGCACTATTTACAATAACCAGGATATGGAGGCAACCTAGATGTCCATCTACAGATGAATGGATAAAGGAGTTATGGTACATATACACAATGGAATATTGCACAGCCATAAAAACATATGACTCACTGCTAATAAGATGGATGAGCCTATTATACAGAATTAAGTAAGTCAGAAAGAGAAGAACAAATATATTAATGAATACATATGGAATCTAGATGTACAGTTGTGAGAGCTGTACTGTAAATAAAACAGAGTGCTGAAGAATTGATGCCTTCAAATTGTGGTGCTGGAGAAGACTCCTGAGGATTCCTTGGACACAAGGTGATCAAACTAGTCAATCTTAAGGGGAATCAACCCTGAATACTCATTGGAAGAACTGACGCTAAAGCTGAAACTCCAGTATTTAGCTTATATGATGTGAAAAGCTGACTTATTGGAAAAATTCCTAATGCTGAGAATGATTGAGGGGAGAAGGAGAAAATAGCATCATGAGATGGCTGAATGGTATCATGGACACAAGGGACATGGATGTAGGCAAACTTTGGAGATAGTGAGGGACAGAGAGGCCTGGCATGCTGCAGTCCATGGGATCACAAGAGTCAGACATGACTGAGTGACTGAAATCATGAACTCATGGACTCTAGAAAGACTGAATTTAACACGGACTCTAGAAAGACTGAACACATGGACTCTAGAAAGATAGTACTGAAGAACATGTTTACAGGACAGCAGTGGAGACTCAACCATAGAGAACAGACTTGTGGAGACAGTGAGGGAAGGAGAGGGAGGGAAAGATTGAAAGAGTAACATTGAAACATACATTAATATATTACCATATGTAAAATGCATAGCTGGTGGGAATTTGCTCTATAATGTAGGTAGCTCAAATCTGGTGCTCTGTGATGACACTGAGGAGTGGGATGGGATGGGATGGGAGGTGAGAGGGAGGTTCGAGAAGGAGGGGATATATGTATACCTATGGCTGAAACCAGGTCAGGAAGCAACAGTTAGAACTGGACATGGAACAACAGACTGGTTCCAAATAGGAAAATGAGTACATCAAGGCTGTATATTGTCACCCTGCTTATTTAACTTATATGCAGAGTACATCATGAGAAACGCTGGGCTGGAAGAAGCACAAGCTGGAATCAAGATAACTGGGAGAAATATCAATAACCTCAGATATGCAGATGACACCAGCCTTATGGCAGAAAGTGAAGAGCAACTAGAAAGTCTCTTGATGAAAGTGAAAGAGGAGAGTGAAAAAGTTGGCTTAAAGCTCAACATTCAGAAAACGAAGATCATGGCATCTGGTCCCATCACTTCATGGAAAATAGATGGGGAAACAGTGTAAACACTGATAAAGTTTTTTGGGGGGAAAATCCAAAATCCAAAATCACCACAAATGGTGACTGCAGCCATGAAATTAAAAGACACTTGCTCTTGGAAGAAAGGTATGACCAACTTAGACAGCACATTAAAAAGCAGAGACATTTCTTTGCCAATAAAGCTCCATCTAGTCAAGGCTATGGTTTTTCCAGTGGTCATGTATGGATGTGAGATTTGGACTATAAAGAAGGCTGAGCACCGAAGAATTGATGCTTTTGAACTGTAGTGTTGGAGAAGACTCTTGAGGATCCCTTGGACTGCAAGGAGATCCAACCAGTCCATCCTAAAGGAGACTAGTCCTGGGTATTCATTGGAAGGACTGATGCTGAGGCTGAAACTCCAATACTTTGGCCACCTCATGCAAAGAGTTGACTCGTTGGAAAAGACCTTGATGCTGGGAGGGACTAGGGGCAGGAAGGGAAGGGGACGACAGAGGATAAGATGGCTGGATGGCATCACCGACTTGATGGACATGAGTTTGAGTGAACTCAGGGAGTTGTTGATGGACAGGGAGGCCTGGCGTGCTGCAGTTCATGGGGTCGTGAACAATCGGACACGACTGAGCTACTGAACTGAACTGAACTGATGGCTGATTCATGTTGATGTGTGGCAGAAACCAACACAACATTGTAAAATAGTCATCCTCTAATTGTAAAGAAAGAAAGAATTATGATGATAACACAATTGATTTTATTTTTCATATTATATTTATAAATAAATTTATTCTAGCAAAAATAAAATTGAATTAAAAAACCTTCACAGAGGGGGAAAAAATCATTTTAAACACCAGTAATCTCGTTATTTGTTGTTGTTGTTCAGTTGCTAAGTCGTCTGACTCTTTGTGACCCCACAGACTGCAACATGCCAGGCTTCTCTGTCTTTCAGTATCACCCTGAGTTTGCTCAAACTCATATCCATTGAGAAGGTGATGCTATCCAACCATCATATCCTCTGCCGTCCCCTTCTCCTTTTGTCCTCCATCTTTCCCAGCATCAGGGTCCTTTCCAGTAAGCCTGCTCTTTTCATCAGGTGGCCAAATTATTGAAGCTTCAGCTTCAACACCAGTCCTTCCAATGTACATGCAGGATTGATTTCCTTTAGAATTGACTGGTTGGATCTCCTGCTGTCCAAGGGACTCTCAAGAGTCTTACCTAGCACCACAGTTTGAAAGTAGTAATTCTTGACACTCAGCCTTCTTTATGGTCCGGCTCTTAAATCCATACACTATTACTGGAAAAAAACATACCTTGACTATAAGAACCTTTGTCTGCAAAGTGACGTTTCTGCTTTTTAATACACTGTCTAGGCTTGTCATAGCTGTTCTTCCAAGGAGCAATAGTCTTTTAATTTTGTAGCTGCAATCATTGTCCACAGTCATTTTAGGGCCCAAGAAAATGAAATCTGCTTTCCCATCTATTTGCCACGAAATGATGAAACCAGATGCCATGATCTTAGTTTACTGAATGTTAAGATTTAAGCCAACTTTTTCCCATTCCTCTTTCACATTCATCAAGAGGCGCTTTAGTTATTCTTCATTTTCTGCCATAAGGGCGGTGTCTGCATATCTGAGGTTGTTGATATTTCTCCAAGAAATCTTGATTCCAACTTGTTATTCATCCAAACCAGTACTTTGCATGATGTTTTCAGCATTTAAGTTAAATAAGCAACGTAACAATATACAGCCTTGAAGTACTCCTTTCCCAATTTGGAACCAGTTCATAGTTTCATGCCCAGTTCTAACTGTTGCTCCTTGTCCTGCATACAGTTTTCTCGGGAGACAGAAAATATGGTATGGTATTAGAGCCAGACATCCTGGAATGGGAAGTCAAGTGAGCCTTAAGAAGCATCACCATGAACAAAGCTTGTTGAGGTGATGGAATTCCAGTTGAGCTATTTGAAATCCTAAAAGGCAGTTTTCATTCCAATCCCAAAGAAAGGCAATGGCAAATAATGTTCAAACTACCACACAGTTACATTCATCTCACACGCTAGCAAAGTAATGCTCAAAATTCTCCAAGCCAGGCTTCAACAGTATGTGAAGCAAGAAATTTCAGATGTTCAAGCTGGATTTAGAAAAGGTGGAGGAACCAGAGATCAAATTGCCAACACCCGCTAGATCATCAAAAAAGCAAGAGAGTTCCAGAAAAAAATCTATTTTTTGCTTTATTGAATATGCCAGAGCCTTAGACTGCGTGGATCACAACAATCTGTAGAAAACTCTTCAAGAGATGGGCACACCAGACCACCTGACCTGCCTTCTGAGAAATCTGTATGTGGGTCAAGAAGCAACAAAACTGGACATGAAACAACAGACTGGTTCCAAATCAGGAAAGGAATATGTCAAGGTTGTATATTGTCATATATATATAGCTTATATATATAAGCTTATTTCACTTATATGCCAAGTACATCATGAGAAATCCTGTACTGGATGAAGCACACGCTGGAATCAAGATTGCTGGGAGAAATATCAGTAACCTCAGATATGCAGATGACAGCACACTTATGGCAAAGAAAAGAACTAAACAGAAAGCAAAGAACCAAAGAGCCTCTTGATGAAAGTGAAACAGGAGAGTGAAATAGTTGGCTTAAAGCTCAACATTCAGAAAACTAAGATCATGGCATCCGGTCCCATCACTTCATGACAGATAGACTGGGAACAGTGGAAACATTGACAGACTTTATTTTGGGGGGGTCCAAAATCATTGATGATGGTGACTGCAGCCATGAAATTAAAAGACACTTGCTCCTTGGAAGAAAAGTTATGAACAACCTAGACATCTTATTAAAAAGCATAGACATTACTTTGCAAAGAAAGGGCCATCTAGCCAAAGCTATAGTTTTTCCAGAAGTCATGTACAGATGTGAGTTGGACTATAAAGAAAGCTGAGCACTGAAGAATTGATGCTTTTGAACTGTGGTGTTAGAGAAGACTCTTGAGAGATCCTTGGACTGCAAGGAGATCCAACCAGTCCATACTAAAGGAAATCAGTCATGAATATTCATTGGAAGGACTGATGTTGAAGCTGAAACTCCAATCCTTTGGCCACCTGACTTGAAGAACTGACTCATTTGAAAAGACCCTGATGCTGGGAAAGATTGAAGGTGGAAGAAGAAGGGGATGACAGAGGATGAAATGGTGGGATGGCATCACCGACTCAATGGACATGAATTTGAGTAAACTCTGGGAGTTGGTGATGGACAAGGAGGCCTGGCGTTCTGCAGTCCATGGGGTCGCTAAGAGTCAGACACGACTGAGGGACTGAACTGACTGACTGATTCCTATATTATTAAGAGTATTCTATAATTTGCTGTGATCCACATTGTCAAATGCTTTAGTGTAGTCAGTGAAGCAGAAGCAGATGTGTGGTTTTTTTTTTTTTTTGGAATTACCTTGCTTTTTCTATGATCTAACAAATGTTGGATCATAGATGTTAGCAATTTGATGTCTGGTTCCTCTACCTTTTTTAAATCTAGTTTGTGCATCTGGAAGTTCTCAGTTCATGTAGCGTTAAAGCCTACCTTGAAGGAGTTAGAATATTTATCTTACTAGTATGTGAAATAAGTATAATCATATGGTAATTTGAACATTCCTAGCGATTGGATTTCTTTGAGATTGGAATGAAAACTGACCTTTTCTAGTCCTGTGTCTGGGGAGAGAGCAACATGAGGACTGTGGCCTCAGAGGCTGTGGCCGTGTCCACTGGAGAACCAGAATGAAAGCCTGATGGTGGTCAGTAATCAAGACAAAGGTGGATTGGGAGTTAGGGACTATCAGGTGCAAACTAGTATATATAGGATGGATCAACACTAAGGTCTGTTCTACAGCACAGAGAACTATATTCAATATCTGATAATAAACCATAATGGAAAAAGAAAAAGAAACTAACTAAATAATTTAATTTTTCCTTGTTTTTGAGAAGAGTAACAGGTAGGAATGCCAGGGATCCCCAGCTGGCAGAAGAAAACAAACTGCAAGTGACAAACTTTTTTTTCGACTTCTCTGTTGAGGACACCTGGTTCCCTCTGAACTTAACTTTTCTCAAACCTTCAGCTCACCAATGCATTTTTCTTATGAAAATGTTTTTCTTAAGCTATGTTCATCACACTATGTATTTGCTTTGGAATCTGCCTTTCTTCAAATAGACTCTGCCTAAGACTGACCTTTTTTCAGTTTTTGTCTTTTCTCATACCTTGAGCTGATAATGGCTCAACAAACCAGTATTCATATCAATTGCTTTATGGCCAGGGATGCGATCCTATTTTTGAAATGCCTGCTGTGGGAAAGGGGCCTGGTGAAACTCCCTCAGCCTTGGTGTGCCTCTCTTATTTGATTAGCAGCTTGCTAACAGACATAAAAGGCCTTGTTAAAAACCAGGAAGGAGACATTCTTTCTTCCCTCTTCTGATGTCATTGTCAGAAGCTTTCCATATCTCTATTATAATTTTATAAAATTTTGCCACACAAAAATCTCCAAGTAGTCAAATCTAGTCTCTGGCCCCAGATGGAGATCCTCTCCTCTGGAGGTCACAAATTCTGGCATAAGAGCTGGCTAGCAACCACTACCTTTCACTTCCTCCATCTCATCTTGAAGTTTTTGTTTCCTGCATACAATTGCTTAGCTAAAACATTAAGAGCTATTTGAATACATAAGACAAACATAAAATTAGATTTAAATAAGAAATAAAGTTATAATTTTTTGTTTGAGTTTTCAATTAGTAATTTTTGAATCCAAAATAATCAAAACAAATCTACACTTAACGCCATTTCCTTATGATTTTAACCATCTCAGTACGATGAAAAATGGAATAATGCTTAACTTTGTAATTAATTACTACAGAAGTATTTTCTTTTCAAATAGAGTTAATCAAAATTATTCAAAAGCTAATTTGAAATTACCAGTGTAGATCAGTATCAAGACTTCTTAAAAGTTTTTTTTTAATTTTTCATTACCTAATCTATAAATCTATAATTTTTTACAGAAGAAAAGGAAGATGTTAATTCCTTTTTAATTATGGCCATCTTACTTGTAATAATGACATTAATTTTCTGCTTCAGAATGGCACTTATTGTCTTTATCACTAAGAAGTAATGAATGCCTCATTGTGTTTATGATCACATAATTATAGGATTCAAAAGTGGAAAGAGAAGTTCGAATTATCTGAGACTAATTCCACATTTTCTAGATGAATAGATTCAAGCAACATTTATATGTGAGCTAACTTAGGTTATATTTAGATATCTTTCTGCTTTTGGTTTTGGGCTTCTGCATGCCTTCCACATGTTCCCTGATAGCTCAGTTTTTCAGGAACTATTTGATTTTATATTTTAAATGATTACCATCTCTGCAAATGAGTCTATAGACTAATCTGCCTCTGTTCTAGATGCTTGCTAAAGCCTGGTGCAATTATAAAAAAGTTTCTTCTTTCTCCTTGTCCCAGGAAAACATGTTTTGAGATTTTTACATGTGTGTGTGTGTGTGTGTGTGTGTGTAATTTCTGAGGAAGGAACAAAAGGTTATGGGAGAGAAAGAGAAGAAAGATGAGGAGGAGAAGAAAAATAAAGTGGATGGAAGTGTAGAAGAGTCCATCATTGAAGTTTTAGCCTTTTCCCAAGAGAATATCATGGTTTGGGTCCTGCTATAAGAAACTGGAAGTCATCATTTATTCCAACAAGCAAAACATGAAGCAAACTGAAAAACTCAAAAACTCTCCTTAAATCTCCAAGATGAGTTGAGGTCAAGAGGCTAGCTACTGCCCCCTCCCACCCCCAATTGGAAGAGATTGCTGAGCAACTACAGGAAGTCACAACTTAAGGGAGAAGAAACCCAGTCATTGAAACCTTGAAGAGAAACCAGGATTATAACCAACAAATTGCTGGAGGCCCTGGGTGGGAAAGTCTGAGAGATCAAACTCCAGGAGACCTAGTATTGGGGGGCTGGGACCACACTTCTGTGAATTTTACAACTTGGAGTTTGAGAGGTTCTAATAGGATATATCAGATAAAAATCCCCTTATGCTTTCATCAAGGCCAGGGGGAAAGGAATCTTAAGACATGCTCTAGAGTACTCTGCTCTCAGTATGATCAGCCTTCATGAGGAAGCTAGTTCAGCAGAGTCTAACTGACCTGGAAGGTGGAAAATACCCAGCTGTGTCACCCTGTACCCACCCACCTGAGAGAGGGGAAATACCCAACACCAACCCACACCAACCACACTATCTCATATAAAAGAGGGTGTGATGATCAGTGCTGTGGAAATTCAAGTCTAGAGGCACAGCTCAGTCACTCAGTCATGTCCTGCTCTTTGCGATCCCATGGACTGCAGCACACCAGGCTTCCCTGTCCATCACCAGCTTAGAGTTTGGTGTGTTTTTTTGTTTGTTTGTTTGTTTTTTATCATTTCATACAGTCTCTGCCTTTTAATTGGTGTGTTTAGATCATTAATCTTTAAAGTAATCATTGAAATAGTGAATTTATATTTACCACATTTCTTACTGTTTTTTACTTGTTGCACCTGTTTCTCATGTGTATTTTTTCTTCTACTTTTTGTCCTTGGTGTTTTTAATTGAAAATTTTATACAATACTATTTTCTCTCCTTTTTTAGTGCATTGGTTATACTTTTATTTAAATGATTTTCAGTGGCTTCCTAGAGTTTGCAATATTCTTTTACCACTTATCAAGTCCAGTTTCAAATAGCATGACAGGACTTTATGAGTAGTGCAAGTACCTTAGAGTAAATCCTGATTTACTTTTAAAGACAAGATGAACTTGAAAGAACTTATTGCATCAGCAAGTAAAAATGTGCTTACAGAACCAATGGGAAATATCAAAAGGAAATAGGAATAAGTTTGAAAGAACTAGAGAAATATAGGGTAATTTGTGTGTCAAATTACACACAAATGTGGAATGTGAAGTCAAGTGGGTCTTAGAAAGCATCACTATGAACAAAGTTAGTGGAGGTGACGGAATTCCAGTTGAGCTATTTCAAATCCTGAAAGATGATGCTGTGAAAGTGCTGCACTCAATATGCCAGCAAATTTGGAAAACTCAGCAGTGGCCACAGGACTGGAAAAGGTCAGTTTTCATTCCAATCCCAAAGAAAGGCAATGCCAAAGAATGTTGAAACTACTGCACAGTTGCACTCATCTCACATGCTAGTAAAGTAATGCTCAAAATTCTCCAAGATAGACTTCAGCAATATGTGAACCATGAACTTCCTGATGTTCAAGATGGTTTTAGAAAAGGCAGAGGAACCAGAGATCAAATTTCCAACATCCGCTGGATCATGGAAAAAGCAAGAGCGTTCCAGAAAAACATCTATTTCTGCTTTATTGACTATGCGAAAGCCTTTGACTATGTGGATCACAATAAACTGTGGAAAATTCTGAAAGAGATGGGAATACCAGACCACCTCACCTGCCTCTTGAGAAATCTGTATGCAGGTCAGGAAGCAACAGTTAGAACTGGACATGGAACAACAGACTGGTTTCAAATAGGAAAAGGAGTACGTCAAGCCTGTATATTGTCACCCTGCTTATTTAACTTATATGCAGAGTACATCATGAGAAACACTGGACTGGAAGAAAGACAAGCTGGAATCAAATTTGCTGGGAGAAATATCAATAACCTCAGATATGAAGATGACACCACCCTTATGGCAGAAAGTGAAGAGGAACTAAAAAGCCTCTTGATGAAAGTGAAAGAGGAGAGTGAAAAAGTTGGCTTAAAGCTCAACATCCAGAAAACGAAGATCATGGCATACGGTCCCATCACTTCATGGGAAATAGATGGGGAAACAGTTGAAGCAGTGTCAGACTTTATTTTGTTGGGCTCCAAAATCACTGCAGATGGTGACTGCAGCCATGAAATTAAAAGACGCTTACTCCTTGGAAGAAAAGTTATGACCAACCTAGATAGCATATTCAAAAACAGAGACGTTACACTTTAAGGCTACAGTTTTTCCTGTGGTCATGTATGGATGTGAGAGTTGGACTGTGAAGAAAGCTGAGTGCCGAAGAATTGATGCTTTTGAACTGTGGTGTTGGAGAAGACTCTTGAGAGTTCCTTGGACTGCAAGGAGATCCAACCAGTCCATTCTGAAGGAGATCAATCCTGGGATTTCTTTGGAAGGAATGATGCTAAAGCTGAAACTCCAGTACTTTGGCCACCTCATGTGAAGAGTTGACTCATTGGAAAAGACTCTGATGTTGGGAGGGATTGGGGACAGGAGGAGAAGGGGACGACCGAGGATGAGATGGCTGGATGGCATCACTGACTCGATGGACATGAGTTTGAGTGAACTCTGGGAGTTGGGGATGGACAGGGAGGCCTGGCGTGCTGCGATTCATGGGGTCGCAAAGAGTCGGACACGATTGAGCGACTGAACTGAACTGAACTGTGTGTCAAAATAAAGGATAAAAATAATATATTTTAACTTCTAAATAGAACAGAAATCCATGAATCTGCACTTATACTGAACTAAAAATTTTGTGAGGAACAAATATGGGAATTGTTTACAAAAGTAAGTTCACAAATGAAAATTCTTATAAATACCACATTAGCCAAGTCATTAAAGTTGCCACTGCCAATAATGGGGCAAATTAAAATCATTTACCAGCCAGTAAGATGGAGTGGAAATAGCACTTCTTTGATATTCCTGAAAATGGTGAATGCCTTGAATCTGTTTATGAGGAACCATAACACATCCAAATGGTGGATATTCTGAAAAAATGACTGGCCTGTCATTTCTTTTTAAAATCTTTTTATTTTATCCTGGAGTATAGCCAATTGATAACGATGTTATAATTTTATATGAACAGAAAAGTGACCCAGCCATGTAAATACATGTATCCATTGTCCCCCAAACTCCCCTCCCATCCAGGTTCCCATATAACATTGAGCAGCAATCCTTGTGCTATACAGTGGGACCTTGTTGTTTTTCCATTAAATATAGCAGTGTGTACATGTCCATCTCAAACTCCCTAACTGTCCCTTCCCCCATCGCTCCATGCGTGGTAACTGTAAGTTTGTTCTCTAAGTCTGTGAGTCTGTTTCTGTTTTGTAAATAAGGTCTTTTGTATCATATCTTTTTAGAATCTGCATATGCTATTTCAAATGATATTTCTGTCTTTGTGTCTAACTTAACTTCACTCAGAATGACAAATTCTTGGTCCATCCATGTTGCTGCAAATGGTATTATTTCATTCTTTTTAATGGCTGGTTAATATTCCATTGTGTATATGTGCTACAACTAATTTCTAAACCTCGAGGTCATAAAGGTCAAAAAAGAATAAGAAACTATCCCATGAGGAAAGTACCTAGACTTAACTAGTAAAATAGCACATGATTGTGAACTGAACTTTTTTTTTTTTTAATTAGAGGACATTTTGGGGCACTTTATGAAATGTCAAAGGGACTGATAATTAGATGGTAGTAATTTACCAATGTTTAGTTTCCTGGTTCTGGTGGTTGCACTGTCGTTATACAAACATTTTGACTATAAAGTATTTGGGGAGGGTGGGGAAGCACGTCAGTTGTGGAGCACAGGCGCCAGGGCTTGCAGTTTTCAGAAGTTGTGGTTCCTGGGCTCTAGATCTCAGGTTTAGTAATGTAGCACCTGGGATTATTTGCCTTTCAGAGTGTGGCATCTCCCTTGACCAGGGATCAAACCCATGTCCCCTGCAATGGCAGGTGAATTATTTACCTCTGAGCCACCAGAGAGGTCCTTCAATATATCTTACACCAAATTACAATCTCCTTGTATAAAGACCTTTAATATTTGAGCTTTACGTTTGCACGTTTCTGTTAAATATGTTCTCTGTTTCAGCAGGGCTCTTTTTTTTTCTCCTTGGCCTTGGTTTTATGACACAAATTATATCCTTTATTAAGTAGATTGTTTTATTTACACCTTTCAAACTCCTCTGCAAGTCATTGTTTTGTCTTATCAAACTCTTTGGACTAATGTTGGGAGCTCCTGGTCCATGGCTCCCTTCCAAACTCCTACCCATCTTTCTAGTTACCTCACAAACTCAGAGCCCTGAGTGCTCCTCACTGAGCCTTGCCTCAGGCTTGTTGCAGCAGGGAACTTTGGCAGATGAGATCATAATATCTTTCTCCAGGACAAAGACGAAGTTTGCTTCTCACTTAGTAGAAAGCAGTAGATGCCTGAAGCACTCCCGGTACTTGTGCAGCGTCCATTTGGGCCAAAGCCTGGGCAAGGTGCAGGCTGCAAATCTAGCCTAGGCAGCTTTCTGTGTTACAGGCATACAGTCCTGTGTCCCTGAGGCAGAAGCTATCCTTTGCAGCATATATGCAGTAACTAACTAATTTATATATTTGTAAAATTTCTTCCCTGGTGGCTTAGTGGTAGCAAATCTGCCTGCCAGTGCAGGAGACCTGGGTTCAATCCTGGGGTCAGGAAGACCCCCTGAAGGAAGAGATGGCAACCCACTCTGGTATTCTTGCCTGGAAAATCCCATGGACAGAGGAGCCTGGCAGGCTACAGTCCATGGGGTCGCAAAGAGTCGGGCATGACTTGGTAACTAACCAACAACAAAGCTTGTAAAATGAAATCTCAGACTCAATAGCTAATATTTCTGCTACAGTGTTAAATAATGTTTGTAGCAGAGAATGTTTTAATTTCTGTATTTAGCAATAACTTACTCAGTAAAATATTATATCTTATATTGATGCATACCCATGAATTACATGATGAAATTATCCATTATCCATTTTCTAGAGTATTTTTAATATGAATGTGTATTGAATGATACTAGCTGTCTTTTCAGCATCTGTGCTGAACATAATAAATTCTGTTAAATTAAAACAATTAATAAATTATATTAAAATATTGAAATATTCTGGCACTTCTTAAATAAATTCCACTAGGCATGATGCATTATTTTTAAAATGTTCTGTTGTATTTTGTTTCCTAATTCATTTAAGATTATTGCAAAGATATTCATGAGTGAAATTAGCCTTTAGTTTTTTTTTGTTTTTTTTTTGGCACAATCCTCATCAGTCTTCAGTGTCACTGAGCAGAGAAAATTTTCTTTTTAAGATGCAGAAAAATATTTAATATCCTTTACAGATTATAGTGACTAAAAGTACATACAATTTAGGGAGCAAACTATGGCTGAAAGTATAACTTACTATAACTGCATAATATTGGGTCACCTGCTCAGGAATTTTTATGAAAAAGGCAAACTGGATCTCTCCTTGTAATTTTGGAGAGAAGTTCTTTTTATAGTGACTTTTTGAGGTTATCTTAATATCTAGGATAATATAACTTGAAAGAATTGTCCTTCTGGGCTGAAAAAATCAGTCTTGGAGATAAGAATCCTTACCACTCAAAGTCAAGTTGAAAATGACCCCAGAGAATTTTGTCAGAGCGACTATGAAATTTTGATATTCTTTCCTATATCCTAGCTTTTGAGTCTCTTCTTGACTTCCTTTCCTTCTTCCTAACTTGCTAACTCTTCACCCACTTTCTCATTTATCTTAGCATCATGACATTACTAAACCACCCACAACTGTTTCAAGTATCCTACTTTATCATCCTCTCGTATCTTCCAAGCAAAACTCCAGCCTGCTTCCATCTCTTAAATCTGACATTAAAATTAGTTCTACAGAGGCCCTTTGTCTCTCTCCCTGTGCACTCCTTCACTGTTGTTCCCAATTTAATTTTCACAGTCCATTTGGATCACCCCTTTGCTACACACCTGCATCCCTTGCTTCTCTCTCTCTTTTAAAGATTAGCCTACAAGCATCCCACCTTGAGGAGATTCAGCTTTTATCTACTCTATAACTTACCTGAATTACTCAATGTAGCCAAAGGTGGTGGGGGGGAACCATGAAACTAGATGGCCTTGTATTGACTTCACTATCACCTAACTTAATTGGCCTCTTAGTACTGTGCAGAGGTCTGATGTCAATGTCTTGCCCTCAGTTCCTTTCCTTACCCACTTACCTAGGTGGCTTTTCATGCTTTGTCCTTACTGGAACACCTAAGACCCCATCGCCCATCCTCACTTTCAGCTGATAAATTATTTTCTTGTTTTGTTGAGCAAAGAACTTTCAAATACTCTGAGCGGGGATTTCCTGGTGGTCCAGTGGTTAAAACATTGCCTTTTACTGTAGGTGGTACAAGTTCAATCCTTGGTTTGGGAGCTTAAATCCCATATGACTTGCAGCCAAAAAACCAAAACATAAAGCAGAAAAATATTGTAACAAACTCAATAAAGACTTTAAAATGGATCATATAAGAAGAAATATTTTAATATATTTATTTTTAATTGGAGGATAATTGCTTTAATATATTGTGCTGGTCTGTGCCATACATCAACATGAATCAGCCATAAATGTAAAAAGAAATCTTTCAAAAAATACCCTGAGCCATTCATAAGTGGACCCACCGGCTTCCATCTGAGCCCCCTCTGCCTTGTATTCCTCTGTATCAATGAGCTCTCTGCAGACCTTCACCCAGGTAATCTCCCTCTCTTCTCTTCTGTCTTGCCAGTTTCTTTCCCTGATTGATATTATCATAAAACATATTTTATTACATTTCATTTAATGTTTTAAATCACTTTACACATCATTCCCCTCCAGTTTGACCCTCCTTTCTTCTTACTTCTTAGCAGATATTTTCTTGTTTTTGTTTAGGTCACTAAGTCATGTCCAACTCTTTTGTGACCCCATGGACTGTAGAGCTTCAGGCTCCTCTGTCAATGGGATTTCCCAGACAAGAATACTGGAGTAGGTTGCCATTTCCTTCTCCAGGGGTTCTTCCCAAACCGGGAATCAAACCCCGGTCTCTTGCACTGGCAGGTGGGTTGTTTACCACTAAGTCACCAGTTTTAACCATAGTTCTAACTTGTCCCAAATTATTTTCTGTTTTATCTCATTAATATATCCAGAACAGTGCACCAGAACAAGCTCATCACTGGAAACCATTTTGCTCAATTCAGTCTTACCGGACCTCCTGAAATATTTGACAACTTCCATCATTCCATTCTTCTGGGAACATCTCGTAGACTTGACATTAGTGCGTCCATGTATACCATGTGGCTGCTACTTCTCAGCTTTCTCTGCAGCTGTTGTCTCCCCTCAGTTACCAACAGGCTTCAGAATGCCTGCTTTGGACTCGGTACATTGGCTCTCCTTCAGGTAAACTTACATCTTTGCTGATGTCACTCAGCTCCTTAGCTTTAAATATCATCTATACCCCCAATGACTGCTTCCTCAGTGAGGGTTCCATCAGGGGTGAATCAAAGATACAGAACCTCAGTGAGTTACAAGATAATGGATTATCCTATGTACTGCTTCTGTGGTCTTCCTAGTCACAATTGATGACACTTCCATCTTCTCTTTGCTCAAATCATGTTGGATCTTCATTGGTTCTGCTCATTTTATCAGTTCTCATCCACACTGATTGTCTGTGTACTGAAAATATAAGCACATCTCTTTGCCTCCAATTCTACCAGCCTGAAACAAATCATGCTAACCACTGGTCTGGATCACTATGCACTTTACTGATTATTCTCCCTTATAGTCCTACCATAAATTTTCAGCACTGATGTGATACTTTAAAAAAAAATGTAAGTCATATGCCATCCTGTTCTCGAAGAATTTTAACAAGTTTCTATTTCTCTTCCAAAATGTAATTTATTTGCATTGGTGTGCAAGGTTAAGTACCTAATATTTCACCTACTACATCTGAAATCTTCTTTTTTGTCAACTGATAATTTAAGGGGTATTACTATTAATTTGTAGAGCAATAACTCATTTGTTTTTAACTGCTACAATAAATGTTTCGTGAATATTCCCCATTATATATTTATCCATGTACCCAGTGCACATTTCAAGGTTTCCAGTTATTTTCCCATCATAAATTGCCAATATGTTAGGGACTCTTCATATATTGAGTTTAATTATGGAGGTTTTTCCCTAATTTATCTAAATTTCAATTGTTCTCAGTTGCATTAAATCAAACTCTCTATTTTCTGTTTTTTCATGAAATGTTCAGCAGATTTCACAATCTTCTGTTGATTTCAAATACATCTGGTCAATGTAAAACTATATTCCTATTTCCAGTTCAAAGTTGGAGGTATATATGTTTAGTATTAATGCCATAAATTCAATATTCATAATAAGCTTATTGAATTAAAACAATTACCATAAGACATGATTTTGAACTATCTCCTAACATTGAAGCTTTCTGGTACTTCTTAAATAAATTCCACTAGGTATGAGACATTACTTTTAAATGTGGTACTATATTATGTTTCCTCATTTGTTTAAGATTATTGCAAAGATATTCATGAGCAACACTGGTCTTTAGTTTTGTCTTTGGCACAGTCTTCATCACTCTTCAGTGTTGTTGAACAGAGAAAAATCACTTCTAAAATATCAGCAAATTTCACCTGAACTTTGACCAACAAAACTGTAAGATACTAATATAGGCATCCATTTAGGGGTTGATTTTGTGTGTTTCTTTTTTCTTTTTGCACATGCAGTACAATACCATTTATATGTTTCAAAAATACCCACAAAATAATACCATATATGGTCAGTCCTATCAAGTTTATTTTTAAAATAATTTGCTATGACATAACTTATATATTAAGAATAAACTTGAGCATTAACACAAATTTCATAATTGCTTGAGTGTGTGTGTGCTTAGTTGCTTCAGTCATATCTGCCTTTTTGCAACCAGCCAGAATCCTCTGTCCCTGGGATTTTCCAGACAAGAATACTGTAGTGGGTTGTCATTTCCTTCTCCAAGGGATCTTCTGATCCAAGGATTGAACCAGTGTCTCTGCAGCTCCTGCGCTGCACACAGATTCTTTACCACTGAACCACCAGGGAAGCCCCATGACTGCTTACATGCAATTTTATCCTTGAGAAACTAGGTAAAAACAGGAACCCAGCCACACAAGAATCCACAAATCCCACAGAGAGACACACAACTCAAAAATCCATTATCTGTCCTTTGGCTTTAATAAAGGAAACTAAAAAGTAATGAAGTTCTGGCATCTTGAAGAGAGGAAGGTTAATATAGGAAAGACAGACAAAGTGAAGTCACTCAATCACATCCGACTCTTTGCGACCCCATGGACTGTAGCCTGCCAGGCTCCTCGGTCCATGGGATTTTCCAGGCAAGAATACTGGAGTGAGTTGCCATTTCCTGCTCCAGGGGAATCTTCCCCACCCAGGGATTGAACCTGGGTCTCCTGGATTTCAGGCAGACTCTTTATGGTCTGAGCCATCAGGGAACCCAGGGAAGACATAATCAATTGGCTTTTACAGTAACTTGGCCACATTGCTTTCTTCCATATTATGCTGCATTAACTTACCCTGAAAAGAGCTATTCTGGCTATTTTAGGGCTTCTAGGGTTTAATGGTTTCTCTTATGTCTGAAGTCTCTCTCTATTCATGTATTGCACTGTTACTAAAATATACAAGCTATGAAGTAGAATTTTCTTCATTAATATACATTGCCGTTTCTTTCAAAGGAAAAAAAAATAATGCTTTTTTTTCCCATGTCTTTACTTCAAAGCTCTCCATGTCTTCACCCCAAAGAGAAAATGTGTTTAAAAACTACCTTTGGATATGCACAGTGGCATTTAGATTATCATATTAAGATAAAAATGAACTATAATTTAGTTCTTTTCAGTTTACTATGGGACCCTCACCTCTTTTTCTGTTATTAGAATAATACTTTCAGAAAGGAAAAATATATCTATCTTGAGCTTGTAAGTGACTATCCAGTATAAGATGTCAATCATGTATTCTCTTTTCACCTGGGTGTACAGCTTGTAACAGGATTTTTATTGATCTTATAGAAAGAGTGTATGTAAGTACATCACATAACTACTTTCCATTTCACATATCTTATGAAACTGGAATGAAAGAATATGTGCATTGGTGCATATAATACCCAGAACATTACCTGCTACATAGAATGCATCAGCTTTTATTAGATCAATTAGTTAAGACGTAGTTCTCCAAGCACAGTCTTACAGAATCAATAGGTTCCTGCTTGAATAGTTTGCAGCAGCTAAACAGAAGTCTGGATATGCCCTCTAGGAAACCAATAGTTGTTTGCTTTAAGAAAACATATTGGTAGGGATGTCACCAAGATGGTGATATAAGTTGTTCCTGTCTTCACTCCCTCTCACAAGAAGAACAACTAGCAACTATTCATGACAGGACAACACTGAGAGAATCTAGAATGCGGGGGGCACTCCACAGAAAGAGAGAGGCAGTGGAACTTCCCTCAGCAAAGCCGAGGGGTCCCGAGGAGAGGTGAGCCTGCTGTCCGCCAACCCAGCCCCTCGGTGATCGAGAGACAATCAGGCGCGACAGGGGTTCCGTCTGAGCAGTTCAGCTTTATTGTTGTAAGCTCTTGGTTTATAAAGGCAAGCAGGGGGCAGTTTGCGAGGGACTTTCCATAGTTGCACCAATCACATTAAAGGTCAACTTGTCATGTGCCATCATTATAACAGGAGTCTATGGTGATCACGCACTGTCCACGTGCACGGAAATCAAGAGAGCCAATCAAAAGTTTTGACAGACAACTTAGGCCGCGCCCTCATCTCTTCCGCCAGGCGCCATCTTAGCTCTAAACCTCAAAGCTAGCCCTTCTTTTTTAAGGTTTCCCATTTAGGGCCCCACACTAGAACACAAGTATGAGGCTGAAACACCATTGCACCACAGAGATCAAGACAGACTGTGTTAGAAAGGAAGAGAATTGTCTGCACGCTGACCGCATTTCCCGTGCCCCCAGGTCAGCACAGCACCAGGCAGACAGGTCTCCTCTGCATCACTGGTTCATCCAGTAGGAAAGAAGGGCCCAGGAGGGACATCTGCCCCCTGCAGCATTGAGGTCCACTTTGAGGAAGCCCCTATTCTGACCTCACCCTTGGGGGATCCAGGAAGAATCCATGGAGCTCAACAGCTGGGACTCTGACTGATAGAAAAGACTACCATGAACAACTTCGTGCCAACAAACTGGACAAGCTAGGAGAAATGGAAACATTCTTAGAAACATACAACTTACCAAGACACAAAATCATTGCAGATGGTGATTGCAGCCATGAAATTAAAAGACACTTGCTCCTTGGAAGGAAAGTTATAATCAAACTAGACAACATATTAAAAAGCAGAGACATTACTTTACCAACAAAGGTCTGTCTAGTCAAGGTTATAGTTTTTCCAGTAGTCAGGTATGGATGTGAAAGTTGGACTATAAAGAAAGCTGAGCACCGAAGAATTGATCCTTTTGAACTGTGGTGTTGGAAATGACTCTTGAGAATCCCTTGGACTGCAAGGAGATCCAACCAGTCCATCCTAAAGGAGATCAGTCCTGGGTGTTCATTGGAAGGACTGATGTTGAAGCTGAAACTCCAATACTTTAGCCACTTGATGTGAAGAACTGACTCGTCTGAAAAGACTCTAAAGCTGGGAAAGATTGAGGGCAGGAGGAGAAGGGGATGACAGAGAACGAGATGGTTGGATGGCATCACCGACTCAATGGACATGGGTTTGGGTGGAATCTGGGAGTTGGTGATGGACATGGAGGCCTGGCGAGCTGCGGTTCATGGAGCCACAATGAGTCGGACACGACTGAATGACTGAACTGTACTGAACTGAACCAAGACTGAATAAGGAAGAAATTAAAAATCTGAATAAAACTATTAATAGTTTTCTTGCCTGGGAAATCCCATGGACAGAGTATTCTGGTGGGCTACAGTCCATGGGATTGCAGAATTGGACATGACTGAGCAACTGACACACATTAATACTAAGAGTATTCTGTAATAAAAGTATCCCAAAAAAGAAAAGCCTAGAATCAGGTGACTTCATGGGTAAATTTTACCAAATATTTAAAGAAGTCATTTGTTGTTCAGTCACTAGGTCATGTCCAACTCTTTGTGACCCCATGGACTGCAGAATGCCAGGCTTCACTGTCCTTCACCATCTCCTAGAGTTTGCTCAAATAGTTTTCTAAATCATTGTGAATTTTGAACGTGTGATATGTGTATAAGGATTTTAGAGGCAAGTATGAAGAAAATGTCAAGAACATGTTATTTACAACATACACAACTTTAATATTAAAATCTTTGAGACAAAATAACATATTCTGTTAGATTAATACCCATGCCACCTTAATTTGATGAATAAATGTATTATGTATGCAAATGCAGTTTTAATCTTTAATAGCAATATGTTAGATATTTTATTGATATGTTGGGGGAAATTTCCTTAAGATATAGAAACAAATCAGAGTGCAGTGGTTTGAAGGATATCATGATAGAGGTTTTGATGGTGGAACAGGAGAATCAGCATTTGTTTTAATTACTCTAAAAATTTTAATATCACACCTGACAAAATAAAATTAAAACAATAACAGCAAAAATATTTTAGTATGGAAGTAATAAAACACATGGATTAAAATGAAAGCCCTCTGTAACCTGTTTAGGGGGAATGTTACAGTCCCCCAGAGGAAATTCATACTTTTCAAAATAGCAAGAGTGCCTTGGGTGAGAGGTTGCCATGACAACACAGAGGGCAGACACACCTAATTATTCTCTCTGCACAGATTTCACAGGGCTTCTCAGCGCTTACTTAAAAGCTACTGACAGGTCTCTGCCTTACACAGGGGTTAATTCTCTGTTCAATTGCATTAGCCCAATAAGTCTGGAGAGTGGATGGTCTGCCACCTGGATCTGCAAACACGATTGAATTGGATCCAAACAGCCTCTGCAGAGCTCATCTGCAAACTGTCGGGAAAGTGGTGGAAACAGACACTTTGCAATCCTGGTGAAAATGTCCTTGGACTAGTTTCCTTACAATATTCAAATATCCACAGACACAGTGAAGTTCAATTTGAATCATACGGAAGTGCATATAGTATCTTTATCTTAAAAAAAAAATTCTCCGTAGACAGTTCAAATTATTTTCCATTTAATCTTATGTTTATATATCTTAATCTGAACATATATTTGAAGTTGAACACATATCATCTCTTCCTTCTTTACCATCCACTATAATTTCTATCATATTTTAATTTTTATAAGAGAAAAAGTTAATATTTAATTTTTCAGTTTTACTGACCAACGACTGACAAATGAAAATATTCACTTAAGTGTATGGCATGAGGAATCGATGCATGTATACATTGTGAAATGATTACCACAATCAAGTTAATTCATATGTCCATCCCATCACCTCACATAGTAAGCTGTGTGTGTTTTGCATCTATGGGTGTGTGAGAACACTTGAAATTTACTCTCTTAGCAAATGTCAGGAATATTTTATTATTACCTGTAATAACTATGCTGAAGATTTGATCTCTAGAACTGAAAGATTGTATACTTTGATAAATACCTTCCTTTTGCCCACCTCAAAATCCCTGCTAAGCATCATTCTTTTCTCCGTTACTATGAATTCATCATTTTTAGATCCCACATAGAGTTGAAATTATGCAATATTTGTCCATCTATATCTGTCTTATTTCACTTGGCACAATACCTACCACGTTTATCTATGTTGTTGCTAATGGCAAGATTTCCTTCTTTGTAAAGACTGAATATTCCATTGTTCTCAACCCTTTTATTTTATTTCAATTTTGTATTGAAGTGTAGTTGATTTACAATATTGTGTTAATTTCTTCTGTAGAACAAAGTGATTCAGTTATACTCATATATACATTCTTTTTCATATTCTTTCCCTTTGGTTTATCACAGGATAGTGAATATATTTCCTTGAGCTGTATAGTAGGATCTTGTTGTTTACCCATCCTATGTAAGTAGTTTCCATCTGCTAACTCCAAAATCCCACTCCATCTTTTCCCCAACCCCATGCCCCCTTGGCAACCACAAGTCTGTTCTGTGTCTGTTAGTCAGTTCATTTGTGTCATATTTTAGAATCCATATTTCAAAGTCATACCATATTATATTTGTCTTCCTATTCCTGACTGACTTCACTTAATAAGATAAACTCTAGCTTCCCCCATGTAGCTGCCAATGGCATTATATATATATATATATATATATATATATATATATATAGAGAGAGAGAGAGAGAGAGAGAGAGAGAGAGATTACCTCTTCTTTATCCACTCACTCGTTGATGGACACTTAGGTTGCTTCTGTGTCTCGGCTATTAGAAACAGTGCTGCTATGAACAGAGGGGTGCATGTGTCTTTCAAATTCTAATTTTATCTGAATATCCGCCCAGGAGTGGGATTGCTCAATCATGCGGTAGCTCTATTTTCAGCTTTTTGCGGGACCCCCATACTGCTCTCCACAGCGGCTGCACACTCCCTGTAACAGTGTG
Organism: Oryx dammah; assembly: GCF_014754425.2. Lineage (NCBI taxonomy): Eukaryota > Metazoa > Chordata > Mammalia > Artiodactyla > Bovidae > Oryx > Oryx dammah. The sequence continues at coordinate 3,777,759 of NW_024070185.1, forward strand.
TGAAGATTCCCCTTTCCCCACATTTTGCCCAGTATTGTTGTGTGTAGACTTTTGGATGATGGCTATTCTGACCATTGTGCAGTGGTACCTCACTGTAAGTTTTATTTTTCAGCCATTTTAATATTCTTTAAGTCCTTTTTACAAATGAGAGATAAAACCAGTTATTTGACTACCCATTATTCAACAAAATGAAGCCCACTGTTGGGTTAGTACCTTAATGAGGTGACATTAGGACAAAAGCAGGGAATATGAGATAATAAAGTTAGTGAAAAGTGAGAGATTTTGAAGAATAAGTATATATAGAGAGGAGTAAATGGCTATTGCAAGGATTGTAGTCTCAGATTTTTAATCATGACAATGTTTCTTTCTTGGATACAAGTTTTAAAATTGCTTCATCTTGAGTTTTATGGTCTTTATGTCAAATTATTGGGAAGCAGATAAAAATTTCCTAGAAGAGTTTCCCTGAGCTCTCATAGAAGCTCTCATGGACTTTGGAACCCTCACTCTAGATTCACCTGTTTTTAAGTTATTAAACATTTGGGAAAATATACTTATGGTTCAGTGGGTAAAAACATTCTACTGCAGAGCAAGAGACACAGGAGACACTAGTTCAATGCTCAGGAAGATCCTCTGGAGGAGGACATAGCAACCCACTTCAATAATCTAGCCTGGGAAATCCCATGGACAGAGGAGTCTGGTGGGCTACAGACCATGGGGTCGCAAAAAGTCATACATGACTTAGCAACTATATAAGAACCGCAACAGTCAGCTTGACAATGCAAAGGGACACTAGAGACAGGTCTTCTACCAGAGTAACCACATTAACTGCTAACTTATTCTCCAAACCCCATAGATGCTGACAGAAGATGCTAGACTACTGATTCTGCTGTATCAGATTGTTTACTCACAGAAAGAAAGTAGTAGGAATATGAGTATAATCCCCTCTGTGTCCTGGGTCCCAAATTGCACAGCATGATTAATGGGAAGCCTGCACATGCATTGAGTCCAGCACAGGAAAGAACCCTCAGCTGGAGGAACCCACTATGATAATCCTCCAAATAGCATTGATCCTATGCAATATAGTCTTCACCTCTCTTTCCACCTCCACACAGTGTCTGGAGAACTGATGGTCTCAGCAAAGTGTAGGTCACAGCCTTGAGATTGTTGCACACTCAACACAGTGTTGATGCAGGAGCGTCTGTGGCAGATGTCTCCCAACAACATCGTGTAATGATGCATCAGCATTTGGAAATTTTACGTTTACAGTGAGCCAACAGTTTTTTTGATAGTGTATCCATGAGATTACACAATTATGCATGAGTTAAAAAAAAAAACTACTCAAAGTGAAAAATAGATCAAGAAATTTTAACACTTAACAGGGTATAAAAAGCTATTTACTATATTTTCTGATTGTCTAATAAAGTACCTTACAATATTTTTTGAAGTTCTACTTTTTCTAAAGTATATTTATTCTCAACAATAAATGGATAACATACATTTTCACATAGAACTAGCTGTTTAGTCATTTCAGGACTGTTGAACACATAGATTGTTCTTATTTTGTTTTGTTTTCAACCAAAAGATTTTGGGAAATGAGGGCCACTCCACATTGCATGCCAGATCTTAGTTCCCTGACCAGGGATCAAACCTGTACCCCCTGAAGCATGGACTCATTTTAAGGAAGTTACCAAGTTGTTCTTAATAGAAGGCCTGCTCTCTCTCTTTATTTTTTAAAATATAAATTTATTTAATTTAATTGGAGCTTAATTACTTTACAATATTGTATTGGTTTTGCCATACATCAACATGAATCTGCCACAGGTATACACGTGCTCCCCATCCTGAACCCCCCTCCCTCCTCCCTTCCCGTACAATCCCTCTGGGTCGTCTCAGTGCACCAGCCCCAAGCATCCAGTATCATGCATCGAACCTGGGCTGGCAATTCATTTCATATATGATATTATACATGTTTCAATGCCATTCTCCCAAATCATCCCACCCTCTCCCTCTCCCACAGAGTCCAAAAGACTGTACTATACATCTGTGTCTCTTTTGCTGTCTTACATACAGGGTTATCGTACCCATCTTTCTAAATTCCATATATATGTGTTAGTATACTGTACTGGTGTTTTTCTGTCTGGCTTAATTCACTCTATAATTAGCTCCAGTTACACCCAACTCATTAGAACTGATTTAAATGTATTCTTTTTAATGGCTGAGGAATACTCAATTGTGTATATGTACCACAGCTTTCTTATCCATTCATCTGCTGATGGACATCTAGGTTGCTTCCATGTCCTGGCTATTATAAACAGTGCTGCGATGAATATTGGGGTACACGTGTCTCTTTCTATTCTGGATTCCACGGTGCGTATGCCCAGCAGTGGGATTGCTGGGTCATAAGGCAGTTCTATTTCTATTTTTTAAAGGAATCTTCACACTGTTCTCCATAGTGGCTGTACTAGTTTGCATTCCCACCAACAGTGTAAGAGGGTTCCCTTTTCTCCACACCTTCTCCAGAATTTATTGCTTGAGACTTTCGGATCACAGCCATTCTGACTGGCGTGAAATGGTACCTCATTGTGCTTTTGATTTGCATTTCTCTGATAATGAGTGATGTTGAGCATCTTTTCATGTCTTTGTTAGCCATCTGTATGTCTTCTTTGGAGAAATGTCTGTTTAGTTCTTTGGCCGATTTTTTGATTGGGTCCGTTTATTTTTCTGTAATTGAGCTGCAGGAGTTGCTTGTATATTTTTGAGATTAGTTGTTTGTCAGTTGCTTCATTTGCTATGATTTTCTCCCATTCTGAAGGCTGTCTTTTCACCTTGCTTATACTTTCCTTTGTTGTGCAGAAGCTTTTAAGTTTAATTAGGTCCCTTTAAAAAAAAAATTTTGCTTTTATTTCCAGTATTCTGGGAGGTGGGTCATAGAGGATCCTGCTGTGATTTATGTCGGAGAGTGTTTTGCCTATGTTCTCCTCTAGGAGTTTTATAGTTTCTGGTCTTACATTTGGACCTTTAATCCATTTTGAGTTTATTTTTGTGTATGGTGTTAGAAAGTGTTCTAGTTTCATTCTTTTACAAGTGGTTGATCAGTTTTCCCAGCACCACTTGTTAAAGAGATTGTCTTTAATCCATTGTATATTCTTGCCTCCTTTGTCAAAGATAAGGTGTCCATATGTGCGTGGATTTATCTCTGGGCTTTCTATTTTGTTCCATTGATCTATATTTCTGTCTTTGTGCCAGTACCATACTGTCTTGATGACTGTGGCTTTGTGGTAGAGCCTGAAGTCAGGCAAGTTGATTCCTCCAGTTCCATTCTTCTTTCGCAAGATTGCTTTGGCTATTCGAGGTTTTTGTATTTCCATACAAATTGTGAAATTATTTGTTCTAACTCTGTGAAAAATACCATTGATAGCTTGATAAGGATTGCATTGAATCTATAAATTGCTTTCGGTAGTATATTCATTTTCACTATGTTGTTCTTCCAATACATGAACATGGTATATTTCTCCATCTATTAGTGTCCTCTTTGATTTCTTTCACCAGTTTTTTTTTTATATAGTTTTCAATATATAGGTCTTTAGTTTCTTTAGGTAGATATATTCCTAAATATTTTATTCTTTTCATTGCAATGGTGAATGGAATTGTTTCCTTAATTTCTTTTTCCATTTTCTCATTATTAGTGTATAGGAATGCAAGGGATTTCTATGTGTTGATTTTATATCTTGCAACTTTACTATATTCACTGATTAGCTCTAGTAATTTTCTGGTGGAGTCTTTAGCATTTTCTATGTAGAGGATCATGTTATCTGCAAACAGTGAGAGTTTTACTTCTTCTTTTCCACTTTGGATCCCTTTTACTTCTTTTTCTGCTCTGATTGCTGTGGCCAAAACTTCCAGATTATGTTGGATAATAGCAGTGAACGTGGGCACCTTTGTCTTGTTCCCGACTTTAGGGGAAATGCTTTCAATTTTTCACGATTGAAGATAATGCTTGCTGTGGGTTTGTCATACAGAGCTTTTATTATGATGAGGTATGTTCCTTCTATTCCTGCTTTCTGGAGAGTTTTTATCATAAATATATGTTGAATTTTGTCAAAGGCTTTCTCTGCATCTATTGAGATAATCATGTAGCTGTTAATTTTCAATTTGTTAATGTGGTGAATTACATTGATTGATTTGCGGATATTGAAGAATCCTTGCATCCCTGGGATAAAGCCCACTTGGTCATGGTGTATGATCTTTTTAATATGTTGTTGGATTCTGATTGCTAGAATTTTGTTAAGGATTTTTGTATCTATGTTCATCATTGATATCGGCCTGTAGTTTTCTTTCCTTGTGGCATCTTTGTCAGGTTTTGGTACTAGGGTGATGGTGGCCTCATAGCATGAGTTTGGAAGTTTACCTTCCTCTGCAATTTTCTGGAAGAGTTTGAGTAGGATAGGTGTAGCTCTTCTCTAAATTTTTGGTAGAATTCAGCTATGAAGCCGTCTGGACCTGGGCTTTTGTTTGCTGGAAGATTTCTGATTAAAGTTTCAATTTCTGTGCTTGTGATGGGTCTGTTAAGATATACATTCTAGAAGAGAATGAAAGAACTTAAAGACTTAGGCTTCCCTGGTGGCTTAACTGGTAAAGAATCTGCCTGCAATGCAGGAGACCCCAGTTTGGTCCCTGGGTTGAGAAGATCTCCTAGAAAAGGGAACAGCTACACACTCCAGTATTCTGGCCTGGAGAATTCAATGGACTGTATAGTCCATGGGGTCCCAAAGAGTCAGACAAGACTGAGAGAAGTTCACTTTCACACACAAAAACATGTTTATAGGCTTAGTGCTAAACAAACAAAAATTAAGAAACAGAATAAAATGCATAATGCAATGTGGTAGTTTAGTCACTAAGTTATGTCCCACTCTTGGGACCCCATGGACTTAGCCCACCAACCTTCTATATCCATGGGATTTCCCAGGCAATAATATTGGAGTGGGCTGACATTTCTTCTTTCAGGGATCTTTCTGAAAAACCCACATCTCCTGCATTGCAAGCAGATTCTTTACCACTGAACCACCAGGAAACCCCATATAATGCAATACCAATTACAAAATCTGAAGATATATGCTCACATGGTAATTTCACTCATAAGTATTCATTCATACAAATGAAAACGTGTCTATATAAGTAATTATATAAAAAATATTCATAGAAGCACTATTCATAGTATTTCAGAACTTGAGTGATGAAAATATTCATCAAGGTTTTATAGCAGAGGAAAGAATAATATTCATTTACCTTAGAGCAATAGAATATATATAAACATGTGTGGGGAAGCGTTAGTCACTCAGTCATGACCAACTTGTACCAACCCCATGGACTGTAGCCCTCCAGGATCCTCTGTCCATGGGATTCTCCAGACAAGAATATGGGAGTAGGTTTCCATTTCCTCCTCTAGAGGATCTTCATGACCCAGGGATTGAATGCTGGTCTCCTGCATTGCAGTCAGATTCTTTCCCATCTGAGCTTAAGTATGTTATTTATAACTACAGAGTCAATAACTTATGGAAATATAAATAGAAATATTCAGGTATAGATAGCTCTGAGACTGAGACTTGTAGGTACAGTGAGTTTTTAAAAGAAAAATAAATTTGATTTTTAAATTTGAGACCTTTAATTTTTTTGATGGTGATGTTATTACAATAATAATATTAGCAATGTATTTTTAAAATTGACTAGAAAATTCACTAGAATGTTGCAAAATAATTATTCCTTCTATCTGCCAGGAAGATAAATAAATATCTTTCAAAAAACTTATGTAGGTATTAGTTCAGTGCAAGTTGTTTAAGAGAGGGTACATTTTAAGACAAAAGCTAATGATTATGAAAGGGGAAATTAACAATAACACAGTAATAGTGGGAGACTTTAATACCCCACTCATACCTATAGATAGATTAACTAAACAGAAAATTAAAAGGAAACACAAACTTTAAATGATACAATAGACCAGTTAGACCTAATTGATATTTATAGGACATTTCACCCCAAAACAATGAATTTCACCTTTTTCTCAAGTGCTCACAGAACCTTCTCCAGGATAGATCACATCCTGGGCCATAAATCTAGCCTTGGTAAATTAAAAAAAAAAAAAAAAACAAAAAACTGAAATCATTCCAAGCATCTTTTCTGACCATAATGCAGTAAGATTAGATCTCAATTACAGGAAAAAAAAAAAAAAACTATTAAAAATGCCAACATATGGAGGCTGAGCAACACGCTTCTGAATAACCAACAAATCACAGAAGAAATCAAGAAAGAAGTCAAAATATGCATAGAAACGAATGAAAATGAAAACACAACAACCTAAAACCTGTGGGAGACTATAAAAGCAGTGCTAAGGGGAAAGTTCATAGCAATAGAGCCATACCTCAAGAAACAAGAAAAAAGTCAAATAAATAACCTAACTCTACACCTAAAGCAACTAGAAAAGGAAGAAATGGAGAACCCCAGGGTTAGTAGAAGGAAAGAAATCTTTAAAATTAGAGCAGAAGTAAATGCAGGGGAAAAAAAAAAAAGAGATACCATAGCAAAAATCAACAAAGCCAAAAGCTGGTTCTTTGAAAGGATAAATAAAATTGACAAACCATTAGCCAGACTCATCAAGAAACAAAGGGAGAAAAATCAAATCAATAAAATTAGAAATGAAAATGGAGAGATCACAACAGACAACACAGAAATACTAAGGATCATAACAGCAACTATGTGCCAATAAAATGGACAACGTGGAAGAAATGGACAAATTCTTAGAAAAGTACAACTTTCCAAAATTGAACCAGGAAGAAATAGACAATCTTAACAGACCCATCACAAGCACAGAAATTGAAACTTTAATGAGAAATCTCCCAGCAAACAAAAGACCAGGTCCAGACGGCTTCATAGCTGAATTCTACCAAAAATTTAGAGAAGAGCTACACCTATCCTACTCAAACTCTTCCAGAAAATTGCAGAGGAAGGTAAACTTCCAAACTCATGCTATGAGGCCACCATCACCCTAGTACCAAAACCTGACAAAGATGCCACACACAAAAAAAGGAAACTACAGGCCAGTATCACTGATGAACATAGATGCAAAAATCCTTAACAAAAGTCTAGCAATCAGAATCCAACAACATATTAAAAAGATCATACACCATGACCAAGTGGGCTTGCACCACAGGGATGCAAGGATTCTTCAATATCTGCAAATCAATCAATGTAATTCACCACATTAACAAATTGAAAATTAACAGCCACATGATTATCTCAATAGATGCAGAGAAAGCCTTTGACAAAATTCAACATATATTTATGATAAAAACTCTCCAGAAAGCAGGAATAGAAGGAACATACCTCAACATAATAAAAGCTCTGTATGACAAATCCACAGCAAGCATTATCCTCAATGGTGAAAAGTTGATAGCATTTCCCCTAAAGTCAGGAACAAGACAAGGGTGCCCACTTTCACTGCTACTATTCAACATAATTCTGGAAGTTTTGGCCACAGCAATCAGAGCAGAAAAAGAAGTAAAAGGGATCCAAAGTGGAAAAGAAGAAGTAAAACTCTCACTGTTTGAAGATAACATGATCCTCTACATAGAAAATGCTAAAGACTCCACCAGAAAATTACTAGAGCTAATCAATGAATATAGTAAAGTTGCAGGATGTAAAATCAGCACACAGAAATCCCTTGCATTCCTATACACTAATAATGAGCAAGTAGAAAAAGAAATTAAGGAAACAATTCCATTCACCATTGCAATGAAAAGAATAAAATATTTAGGAATATATCTACCTAAAGAAACTAAAGACCTATATATAGAAAACTATAAAACACTGGTGAATGAAATCAAAGAGGACACTAATAGATGGAGAAATATACCATGTTCATGGATTGGAAGAATCAATATAGTGAAAATGAATATACTACCAAAAACAATTTATAGATTCAATGCAATCCCTATCAAGCTACCAGCGGTATTTTTCACAGAGTTAGAACAAATAATTTCACAATTTGTATGGTAATACAAAAACCTCGAATAGCCAAAGCAATCTTGAGAAAGAAGAATGGGACTGGAGGAATCAACCTACCTGACTTCAGGCTCTACTACAAAGCCACAGTCATCAAGACAGTATGGTACTGGCACAAAGACAGAAATATAGATCAATGGAACAAAATAGAAAGCCCAGAGATAAATCCACACACATATGGACACCTTATCTTTGACAAAGGAGGCAAGAATATACAATGGATTAAAGACAATCTCTTTGACAAGTTGTGCTGGGAAAACTGGTCAACCACTTGTAAAAGAATGAAACTAGAACACTTTCTAACACCATACACAAAAATAAACTCAAAATGGATTTAGATCTTTCTAAACATAAGACCAGAAACTATAAAACTCCTAGAGAACATAGGCAAAACATTCTCTGACATAAATCACAGCAGGATCCTCTATGACCCACCTCCCAGAATACTGGAAATAAAAGCAAAAATAAACAAATGGGACTTAATTAAAATTAAAAGCTTCTGCACAACAAAGGAAAGTATAAGCAAGGTGAAAAGACAGCCTTCAGAATGGGAGAAAATCATAGCAAATGAAGCAACTGACAAACAACTAATCTCAAAAATATACAAGCAACTCCTGCAGCTCAATTACAGAAAAATAAACGGACCCAATCAAAAAATGGGCCAAAGAACTAAATAGGCATTTCTCCAAAGAAGACATACATTGGCTAACAAACACATGAAAAGATGCTCAACATCACTCATTATCAGAGAAATGCAAATCAAAAGCACAATGAGGTAGCATTTCATGCCAGTCAGAATGGCTGTGATCTGAAAGTCTACAAGCAATAAATTCTGAAAAAAAAAAAAAATTCTGGAGAAGCTGTGGAGAAAAGGGAACCCTCTTACACTGTTGGTGGGAATGCAAACTAGTATAGCCACTATGGAGAATAGTGTGGATATTCCTTTAAAAAAAAAAAAACTGGAAAAAGAACTGCCTTATGACCCAGCAATCCTACTGCTGCATACACACCAAGGAAACCAGAATTGAAAGAGACACATGTACCCCAATGTTCATTGCAGCACTCTTTATAATAGCCAGGACATGGAAGCAACCTAGATGCCCATCAGCAGACGAATGGATAAGAAAGCTTTGGTACATATACACAATGGAGTATTCCTCAGCCATTAAAAAGAATACATTTGAATCAGTTCTAATGAGGTGGATGAAACTGGAGCCGATTATACAGAGTGAAGTAAGCCAGAAAGAAAAACACCAATACAGTATATTAACACATATATATTTAATTTAGAAAGATGTTAACGATAACCCTGTATGCAATACAGCAAAAGAGACACAGATGTACAGAACAGTCTTTTGGACTCTATGAGAGAGGGAGAGGGTGGGATGATTTGAGAGAATGACATTGAAACATGTAAAATATCATGTAAGAAATGAATCGCCAGTCTAGGTTCGACACAGGATACAGGATGCTTGGGGCTGGTGCACTGGGATGACCCAGAGGGATGGTGTGGGGAGGGAGGTTGCAGAGGGGTTCAGGATTGGGAACACGTGTACACCCGTGGCAGATTCATGTTGATGTATGGCAAAACCAATACAGTATTGTAAAGTAAAATAAAGTTTAAAAGAGAGAGAGAGAGTACATTTAACCTTTATCATACAAAAATTACAGTATTTTGGCAAGAAGAAGCACAAAATACATTCTTTTGTAGTTATCTTTTATGTAAGTGGAAAAACTGCACTAGTTTCTTTTCCTCTACCCTCAAACACACATATTTTGAAAATATGTTTCCAAGGAATAGTCATAATGTTATAACACTCATTGATTTTCAATAGTTGAATTTTTAAGTAGATTATAATTTTAACCTGGTCTATCTATTTTTATAAACAAATGCACATATATTTTAATTCATAAATTATGCTGTTTTGCTGAATTTTTAATAAAAATCACTGGAAATATTTGTGTAGGTTTCATTTAAATACCTATACTTACTTTTATAAAGTCTACTTTTATATTTGACTGAGAGAGTGGCACAGTTTTCAAATATTTCCTTCCACTTAGTAATGTCTGCAGAATTTTTCAAGTACTGACACATATCAAAATAGAATCCAATTCCTCAATGTTCAATATTTAATTAGTTTCATTAGGTAATGATATATTATCATGAAAAGATCCTGTTAATATTGATGTGTTTTATTCAGTCTACCAGTGTTTTATGCAGCACTTCAAATAAAAAACAATAGAAAGGATCATTTAAATTTGTGATTAATTTTTAATTCATGGATTGATCTGATAAGGCTATATTGTGATTCTCTGTTACAACAAAAATATCAACATGTCTTTGAGAAACAAAAGTAAACTTCCATTTGCAGCAGGAACTACTTATTTTACATAACAAATACTCATTGAGCTTGAATAAACACTAGTAAAAATGAGCCTGGTATCTGGAAATTACTACTTGCCTTACTGCTCTTTTATGTGTGTATGTTTTTCTCTGAGAACATAGCTTAATTGCTCTATAAACTTTAGAGGATTTAAAAAATTGCCATAAAGCTAAATGAGATAAAAATGTATGCTAAGTAAAGCATCATTTCATTGCACCATTTTTTTGTTTGTTTCATTCTGCTTTATTTTTTGAAAGGAGAAATAAAAAGGTCAGAATAATTAAAGTTTTATAGCAACTCAAATCCAAGTTGACACAGAGTTTTTCTAGAAGTTTTTAAAATTCCCTAGACTCAGTAAAAAGTGAATCGAAATTAAGAAAACAAAGCAATGAGAAAATAGAGTCGTTTCGAGTCAGAGCCAGTCCTTGTAACTACAGTGATGATTCTTTTTCTTAACTTATGGTCCTCACTCTGAGAGGTTGTGTCTTGTGATGAGTTTGTGCCACTCTGTGAGGTTGAGCTGTGGTTGAGTCATGAGTGAGGACTCTTCTACCTGCACAGGATGCACTCTGTCAGACTTCTAGGGCATCTTTTCATAGGAGCAACCACATTTATTTGTGTTGTTGTTTATAAAACTAAGTGATGGGATTATAGCAAATAATGTTATAAAGTTAATTAATTCTACAATTATGTGTGTTTTACGTAATGATTGACATAATAGACACTGTAGACTTAAAGAATATTCAAAACCTAAACATTGAGTTATTTTTCATTTGGTGGGAATCTTTAGGATGTTAAGCCTTGTAGGCAGCATGTCAAGTAACTAACTCTGAGACAATTGATGCATGAAGGTGAGGAGAAAAGCTAGGTTATACAGAAGTTTTGGGATTTAGTGCTTTTCTGTGTATGGGAAGATGTAAAAATCTGGTCTTACTGAAATCATCCCTTTAATATGTCACCTCAGCTATCTAGGGCCAGTATGCTGTTTCACCCCTGAGTTCCTCAGGGCTCACTGTGGGGAGTGGCTGCAGTCTGATGGCTGCTAGAGGGCAAGTATTCTTTCTTTATGAAATCCCTCATGGATCATCAGCTCACAGTGGATGGTGCCTGCTATCACTGATGACTGTGACAACCTTTGTTTACTGATATGGCAGAAAATATTCCATTTTCCAACATGTAAGTAGGATTGGATGTAGGTGACGGACACAGTCTGCTAACCATGCTTCAAAAATTAAAAACAAACAGAAAAACAGTGGTGGTATAATTTAGGTTAGTTTAATTCCACTCATTGATAAACGAACAATTTTATCTTTCCCATATATGTTTCTCTACTCATTCCCATGATGGCTGGAATTCCTCTTCAATAGAATAAAAGCCCATCTCCTTGTCAGTGGTTTAACCACTACGCCACTGCAAGACTCTATGAGACAACAAGAGCAAAAGCAAACTAGGTAAATTTACTCCACAAAGAACTAATCTGTGAAGTTGACTCACAGGATAAAGAAGGCAAATGTTGTCACTCAACCCAGGCCCTTTCCTTTCTTCCTCATTTCACCAAACTCAAGTCCTATGTAGTCTTTCACCTACCTTTGCATGTACATGTGCTGTAAAGGAAGCTGACCTCATACATCTCCTTGGAAGGAAGAGCTCAGATTCCTGAAATAAATCACACTGACCTCGTACCCTTGCTGAAAATCCGTATGGGCAAAGGCTTATCACAAGCTTCTACAGAAGGATTCCTCATTCGTAAAGGGATGCACATAAATAAGAGCATGTTGTTTTTGACTTGGTGTTTTCCTGTTCCTAGCTATTATATAGATCTTTGGCCTATAACTGCTACATCCATTTTCCTGGATGATAGCCTAAGCAAAAAGCTAACACACTGCAGATCACAACACCAAGAAGATGCATAGGTCTCAGGTCTTTGAAGAGGTCATATAACTAATAACTAAATCTGCAGCCACCTTATTGCCAGACTTTTTGTCCTGGTGATGGCATACACTCTTACTTCTTATGCTAATGCAGGTTGCCTAATGTATGACACCAGATGTAGGAGTGGAAACAGCCTATAAAATCCTCAGGATATTCCTTGTGTTGGGATGACATATGTAGAGAAGAGGGCAAGGATAAGCAAGTTCATCAGCTGTGGTCACTTTTCCATGTATTTATTTATTCTCTCATTCATTTAAATAGACTATAGGAATAAGATCTTTATGAATAATACATGATTCTACATCTTAAGGAGTTGATAAACATACAGGGTGTCTCAAGTACATTGATGGACAGATAAATAGGGCATAGTGGACATAGAGATGCAAAATCTATTTTCTCTAATCGAATTCCTCATATGCTAATTCACAACATTTGGACTTCTTGACTAGCTTCAGTTCTGTTTGCATCCCAATTGGTATTTGATGTCACAGTTTGGATATCCTATCCCTTCAAGTTAACACTGAGAGTATATAAATAGCAAAATGTTCCTGAAATTATTTAGCAGATACAATTGAAAGCTTAAAAAGTATTCATTCCATTTAATCCAGGAATTTTGCTTTACTGGGAATTCACTTTAAGGAATTTATCAGACTGTCAATGGCTTCAGTTGGTAAAGAATCCACCTGTAATGCAGGAGACCTCGGTTTGATTCCTGGATTCAAAAGATCCCCTGGAGAAGGGATAGGTGAGTCAGTCCAGTATTTTTGGGCTTCCCTTGTGGCTCAGCTGGAAAAGAATCTGCTTGCAATGAGGGAGACCTGAGTTCAATCCCTGGGTTTGGAAGATCCCCTGGAGAAGGGAAATGCTACTTGCTCCAGTATTCTGGCCTGGAGAATTCCATGGACTGTATGGTCCATAGGGTCACAAAGAATCAGACACACTGAACAAACTTCACTTCACTTCAGACTGTCAAAGCATTTCCAAGTCTATTGATGGAATAATAGAAATGCTCAAAAATAGCTGCTTTGTTAACAGATTCCACTTTAGTAATATGAGAAAAATAACACGTGGCCATTTAATGCTTTATGCTAGAAATGTAAGCTGTATTTGATAACGTTAAGTGAAAAGGAGCAATTAAAAAAAAATACCTTTACTTGAGGAGATAATAGTTGAAAACATTCCTAAAATGGGGAAGGAAATAGCCACCCAAGTCCAAGAAACCCAGAGAGTCCCAAACAGGATAAACCCAAGGTGAACACCCCAAGACACATATTAATCAAATTAACAAAGATCAAACACAAAGAACAAATATTAAAAGCAGCAAGGGAAAAACAACAAATACTTCACAAAGGGATCCTCATAAGGATAACAGCTGATCTTTCAATAGAAACTCTTCAAGCCAGAAGGGAATGGCAGGACATACTTAAACTGGTGAAAGAGAAAAACCTACAACACAGATTACTGTACTCAGCAAGGATCTCATTCAAATATGGAGAAATCAAAAGCTTTGCAATAAGCAAAAGTTCAGAGAATTCAGCACCTCCAAACCAGCTCTTCAACAAATGCTAAAGGATATTCTCTAAACAGGAAACACAGAAAAGGTGTATAAAATCAAACCCAAAACAGCGAAATAAGTGGCAATAGGATCATGCTTATAAATGATTACCTTAAATGTAAATGGGTTGAATGCTCCAACCAAAAGACAAAAACTGGCTGAATGGATATAAGAACAAGACCCTTATATATGCTGTCTACAAGAAACCCACGTCAAAACAAGGGACACACACAGACTGAAAGTGAAAGGCTGGAAAAAATATATTCCATGCAAAAAAATAAAAAGAAAGCAGGAGTAGCAATACCAATATCATACAAAATAGACTTTGAAATAAAGGCTGTGAAAAGAGACAAAAGGACACTACATAATGATCAATGGTCAACCTAAGAAGATCTAACAATTATAAATGTATATGCACCAAAAAAGAAGCACCACAATATGTAAGGCAAATGCTAACGAGTATGAAAGGGGAAATTAACAGTAACACAATAATAGTGGGAGACTTTAATACCCCACTCACACCTATGGATAGATCAACTAAACAGAAAATTAGCAAGGAAACACAAACTTTAAATATTACAATGGACCAGTTAGACCTGATTGATATCTGTAGGACATTTCACCACAAAACAATGAATTTCACTTTTTTCTCAAGCGCACACGGAGCCTTCTCGAGGATAGATCACATCCTGGGCCATAAATCTAGCCTTGGTAAATTCAAAACAATTGAAATCATCTCAAGCATCTTTTCTGATCACAATGTGGTAAGATTAGATGTCAACTATAAGGAAAAAAAAAAACTATTAAAAATACAAACATATGGAGGCTAAACAACACACTTCTGAATAACCAACAAATCCCAGAAGAAATAAAAAAAGAAAATAAAATATGCATAGAAATGAATGAAAATGAAAACACAACAACCCAAAACATATGGGATTCAGTAAAAGCAGTGCTAAGGGGAAGGTTCATAGCAATACAAGCCTACCTCAAGAAACAGGAGAGAAATCAAATAAATAATCTAACTCTACACATACAGCAACTAGAAAAAGAAGAAATGAAACACCCCAGGGGTAGTAGAAAGAAAGAAATCATAAAAACCAGGGCAGAAATAAATGCAAAAGAAACAAAAGAGATCATACCAAAAGTCAACAAAGCCAAAAGCTGGTTCTTTGATAAGATAAATAAAATTTACAAACCATTAGCCAGATTCATCAAGAAACAAAGGGAGAAAAATCAAATCAATTAAATTAGAAAGGAAAACGGAGAGATCACAACAGACAACTCAGAAATACAAAGGATGATAAGAGACTATGATCGACAACTATATGCCAATAAAATGGACAACTTGGAAGAAATGGACAAATTCTTAGAAAAGTAAATCTTTCCAAAACTGAACCAGGAAGAAATAGAAAATCTTAACAGGCCCATCACAAACATGGAGATCGAAACTGTATTCAGAAATCTTCCAACAAACAAAAGCCCAGGACCAGATGGCTTCACAGCTGAATTCTACCAAAAATTTAGAGACGAGCTAACACCTATCCTACTTAAACTCTTCCAGTAAATTGCAGAGGAAGGTAAACTTCCAAAGTCATTCTATGAGGCCACCATCACCCTAACACCAAAACCAAAGATGCCACAAAAAAGAAAACTACAGGCCAATATCAGTGGATGAACATAGATGCAAAAATCGTTAACAAAGTCATAGTAAACAGAATCCAACAATATATTAAAAAGATCATACATCATGACCAAGTGGACTTTATCCCAGGAATGCAAGGATTCTTCAATGTTCCCTAATCAAGCAATGTAATGAAGTGAAGTGAACTGAAGTAGCTAAGTCGTGTCCGACTCTTTGCAACCCTGTGGACTGTAGCCTACCAGGCTTCTCCCTCCATGGGATTCTCCAGGCAAGAATACTGGAGTGGGTTGCCATTTCCTTCTCCAGGGGATCTTCCCAGCCCAGGGATCAAACCCAAGTCTCCTGCATTGCAGGCAGATGCATTAACCTGTGGGTCACCAGGGAAGTGTTAACAAATTGAAAGATAAAAAACACTTGATTATCTCAATAGATGCAGAGAAAGCCTTTGACAAAATTCAATACCGATTTATGATAAAAACTCTCCAGAAAACAGGCATAAAAGGAACATACCTCAACATAATAAAAGCCATATATGATAAACCCACAGCAAACATTATCCTCAATGGTGAAAAACTGAAACAATTTCCTCTAAAGTCAGGGACAGCACAAGGATGCCCACTCTAACCACTACTATTCAACATAGTTTTTAGAAGTTTTAGCCACTTAAATCAGAGAACAAAAATAAATAAAAGGAATCCAGATTGAAAAAGAAAAAGTAAAACTCTCACTGTTTTCAGATGACATGACCTCTACATAGAAAATCCTAAAGACTCTACCAGAAAATTACTAGATCTAAACAATGAAAAGAAGTTGCCAGATATAAAACTAACGCTCAGAAATACCTTGTATTCCTGTACACTAACAATGAGAAAACAGAAAGAGAAATTAAGCAAACAATTCCATTCACCACTGCAACAAAAAGAACAAAATACTTAGGAATAAATCTACCTAAAGAAACAAAAGACCTATATATAGAAAACTATGAAACACTGATAAAAGAAATCAAAGATGACACAAATAAATGGAGAAATATTCCCATTCATGGATCAGCAGAATCAATATAGTGAAAATGAGTATACACCCCAAAGCAATCTATAGATTCAATGCAATCCCTATCAATTTACCAATGGTATTTTTCAGAGAACTAGAACAAATAATTTCACAATTTGTATGGAAATACAAAAACTTTGAATAGCCAAATCAATCTTGAGAAAGAAGAATGGAACTGGAGGAAACTACCTGCCTGACTTCAGGCTATACTACAAAGCAACAGTCATCAAGAGAGTATGGTACTGGCACAAAGACAGAAACATAGATTGATGGAACAAAATAGAAAGCTCAAAGATAAATTCACACACCTATGGATACCTTTCAGAATTTTCCACAGTTTATTCTAATCCACACAGTCAAAGGCTCTGGCATAGACAATAAAGCAGAAATAGGTGATTTTCTGGAATCTCTGGCCTTTTCAATGATCCAGCAGATGTTGGCAATTTGATCTCTTTTTCCTCTGCCTTTTCTAAAACCAGCTTAAACATCTGGAAGTTCATGTTTCATGTATTGCTGAAGGCTTGCTTGGAGAATTTTGAGCATTACTTTACTAGCATGTGAGATGAGTGCAATTGTGCAGTAGTTTAAGCATTCTTTGCCATTGGCTTTCTTTGGGATTGGAATGAAAACTGACTTTTTCAAGTCTTGTGGCCACTGCTGAGTTTTCCAAATTTGCTGGCATATTGAGTGCAGCACTTTCACAGCATCATCTTTCAGGATTTGAAATAGCTCAACTGGAATTACATCACCTCTACTAGCTTTGTTGTTGCACTGATCTGGAGATCAGTGGAGAAATAATTCCAGAAAGAATGAAGGGATGGAGCCAAAGTAAAAACAATACCCAGTTATGGATGTCACTGGTGATAGAAGCAAGATCTGATGCTGTAAAGAGCAATATTGCATAGGAACCTGGAATATTAGGTCCATGAATCCAGGCAAATTGGAAGTGGTCAAACAGGAGATGGCAAGAGTGAACATCAACATTCTAGGAATCAGTGAACTAAAATGGACTGGAATGGGTGAATTTAACTCAGATGACCATTATATCTACTATTGCAGGCAGGAATCCCTTAGAAGAAATGGAGTAGACATCACGGTCAACAAAAGACTCCAAACGCAGTACTTGGATGCAATCTCAAAAACGACAGAATGATCTCTGTTCGTTTCCAAGGCAAACCACTCAATATCACAGTAATCCAAGTCTATGCCCCAACCAGTAATGCTGAAGAAGCTGAAGTTGAATGGTTCTATGAAGACCTACAAGACCTTTTAGAACTAACACCCAAAAAAGATGTCCTTTTCATTATAGGGGACTGGAATGCAAAAGAAGGAAGTTAAGAAACACCTGGAGTAACAGGCAAATTTGGACTTGGAATGTGGAATGAAGCAGGGTAAATGCTAATAGAGTTTTGCCAAGAGAACTCACTGGTCATAGCAAACACCCTCTTCCAACAACACAAGAGAAGACTCTACACATGGACATCACCAGATGGTCAACACTGAAATCAGACTGATTATATTCTTTGCAGCCAAAATGGAGAAGCTCTATACAGTCAACAAAAACAAGACCAGGAGCTGACTGTGGCTCAGATCATGAACTCCTTATTACCAAATTCAAATTTAAATTGAAGAAAGTAGGGAAAACCACTAGACCATTCAGATATGACCTAAATCAAATCCCTTGTGATTATACAGTGGAAGTGAGAAATAGATTTAAGGGCCTAGATCTGATAGACAGAATGCCTGATGAACTATGGACTGAGGTTCATGACATTGTACAGGAGACAGGGATCAAGACCATCCCCATGGAAAAGAAATGCAAAAAGGCAAAATGGCTGTCTGGGGAGGCCTTACAAATAGCTGTGAAAAGAAGAGAAGTGAAAAACAAAGGAGAAAAAGAAAGATATAAGCATCTGAATGCAGAGTTCCAAAGAACAGCAAGAAAAGGTAAGAAAGCCTTCCTCAGTGATCAATGCAAAGAAATAGAGGAAAATGACAGAATGGGAAAGACTAGAGATCTCTTCAAGAAAATTAGAGATACCAAGGAAACATTTCATGGGAAGATTCGTTTAATAAAGGACAGAAATGGTATGTATCTAACAGAAGCAGAAGATATTAAGAAAAGGTGGCAAAAATACACAGAACTGTACAAAAAAGATCTTCACAACCAAGATAATCACGATGGTGTGATCACTCACCTAGAGCCAGAGATCCTGGAATGTGAAGTCAAGTGGGCCTTAGAAAAAAGACATACAGATGGCTAACAAACACATGAAAAGATGCTCAACATCACTCATTATCAGAGAAATGGAAATCAAAACCACAATGAGGTACTATCTCATGCTGGTCAGAATGGCTACTATCAAAGTCTACAAACATTAAATGCTGGATAGGGTGCGGAGATAAAGGAACCCTCTTACATTGTTGATAGGAATGCAAACTAGTACAGCCACTATGGAGAACGGTGTGGAGATTCCTTAAAAAAATTGGAAATAGAACTGCCTTATGGACCCAACAATACCACTGCTGGGCATATGCACTGAGGAAACCAGAAGTGAAAGAGATACATGTACCCCAGTGTTCATTGCAGCACTGTTTATAATAGCCAGGACGTTGAAGCAACCTAGATGTCCATCAGCAGATGAATGGATAAGAAAGCTGTGGTACATAAACACAATGGAGTATTACTCATCCATTAAAAAGAATACATTTGAATCAGTTCTAATGAGGTGGATGAAACTGGAGCAGATTATACAGAGTGAAGTAAGCCAGAAAGAAAAATACCAATATAGTATACTAATGCATATATATGGAATTTAGAAAGATGGTAATGATAACCCTGTATGCAAGACAGCAAGAGACACAGATGTATAGAACAGTCTTTTGGACTCTGTGGGAAAGGGCTAGGGTGGGATGATTTGGGAGAATGGCATTGAAGCATGTAGAATATCATATAAAAAATGAATTGTCAGTCCAGGTTCGATGTAGGATACAGGATGCTTGGGGCTGGTGCACTGGGATGACCCAGAGGGATGGTACAGGGAGGGAGGAGGGAGGGGGGTTCAAGATGGGGAATGTGTACACACGTGGTGGCTTCATGTTGATGTATGGCAAAACCAATACAATATTGTAAAGTAATTAGCCTCCAATTAAAATAAATAAATTTAAAAAAAAGAAAGCTATGGTACATATACATAATGGAATATTACTCAGCTATTAAAAAAATGCATTTGAATCAGTTCTAATGAGGTGGATGAAACTAGAGCCTATTATTCAGAGTGAATTAAGTCAGAAATAAAAACAGCAATAGAGTACATTAATGCATTTTCATGGAATTTAGAAAGATTGTAACAATGACCCTATATGTGAGACAGCACAAGAGACACAGATGTAAAGAAAAGACTTTTGGACTGTGCGGGAGAAGGTGAGTGTGGGAAGATCTGAGAAAATAGCGTTGAAACATGTATATTATATGTGAAATAGATCACATGTCCAGGTTCGATGCATGAGACAAGGTGCTCAGGGCTGGTGCACTGGGATGACCCTGAGGGATGGGATGGGTAGGGATGTAGGAGGGAGGTTCAGGATGGGAAACACATGTACATCCATGGCTGATTCATGTCAGTGTGTGGCAAAAATCACTACAATATTGTAAAGTAATTAGCTTCCAATTAAAAAAATTTTTTTTTAAAGATGGCTTTGTGATCATATAGGTACATAAGGAAAAAAAGACACAAATTGAGACACAGAGCTCACTGGGAGCAGAGAGCAGAAATAGACAACAGAAAACTGAAGAGCAAAATTAGAGTACTGATAGTGCATGAACTTCAAAACTTATACAGATATGTGTGTGTGTGTCTGTGTCTGTGTGTCTGTGTGTCTGTGTGTACGGACTTCCCTGATGGTTCAAACAGTAAGGAATATGCCTGCAATGCAGGAGATGTGGATTTGATTCCTGGGTCAGGAAGATCCCCTGGAGAAGGAAATGGCAACCCACTCCAGAATTCTTGCCTGGAGCATTCCATGGATAGAAGAGAGACTGGCAGGCTATAGTCAGATATGTATATGTATTTGTGTGTGCCTGCTCAGTCGCTTAGTCATGCCCAGTCCTCTGCAACCCCATGGACTTTCGCCCACCAGGCTCCACTCTCCATGGGGATTCTGCATGCAAGAATACTGGAGTGGGTTGCCATGCCTTCCCAGGGAACCTTCCCTACCTAGGGATTGAACCCGTGTCTCTTGTGTCTCCTGCACTGGAAGGCAGACCTTTACCACTAGCACCACCTGGGAATCCCCGAAACAAGAATACTTCATTAAAAATGAAAACTGTTCTGGGAAAGACTAACAGTATCTAATGACAAGGTGGAAGAAAATGTTTGCAAAATCTGTACCTAATAATAGTATATCCAAAATTCATTATAAGAAACAATTTTTGATGTTGTAAGGAACCTCCATTCTACTCCACATACTGGCCGCATCAATTTGCATTCCCACCAAGGGTACAAGAGTACCCTTTTCTCCATACCATCTCCAGCATTTATTCTTCGTAAATGTTTTGATGATGGCCATTCTGACTGTTGTGTGGTGAAGCCTCCTTGTGGTTTTAATTTGCATTTCTCTAATAATCAGTGACATTGAACATCTTTTCATGTGCCTCTTGGCCCTCCATGTGTCTTCTTTGGAGAAATATCTATTTAGGTCTTCTGCCCATTTTTAGATCGGGCTGTTTGTTTTTCATTGTTGTGGTTTTCGTTATTGAGCTGCATAAGTTCAGTGCATTCATAAGGAATAGACGCTGCACAAAAAGCTGAGGATGGGGGTGGTGACAATAAAACTTGATGAGCAATTTAGCACACAAGGTTTTCCTACCTGCCACCAATGATTGGGTAGGTAGGCTTTGGGAGAATAAGTGATGGCTATTAGGAAAGGGCTTAGTGGGTCTGTGGGACAGAAGAATTCTGCACATTGAGTGGAGTTCTGAAGTAGCCAGAAGGCCAAGGGACCCCAGAGCTGGGCATAGACCATCAGTACATGGAATCTTTTCTGAAGACAGTTTGAAGTGTAGTGAGTGGACATTTTAAGCGGATGATATCACTAAGACATCTCAGTATTCAGATACAGTCTATAAATTGTTTGATTTATTTAGTACATTTTATTTTTGTTCAGGCTTCCCTGGTGCCTCAGGGATAAAAAATCCGCCTTACAATGCAGAAGTATGAATTCGATCCCTGGGTTGAGGAGGAAATGGCAACCTACTCCAATATCTTGCCTGGGAAAATCCGTGGACAGAGGAGACTGGTGGGTTACAGTCCATGGGGTCACAAAAGAGTTGGACATGACTTATCGACTAAACAACAGCAAATTGCTCTTCACTTTTTATAAGAACAAAATATAATAAGCTGAAAGAATAGTTCTCCAACATTTCACATAGTTCCAGGAATTCTGCTATACTACTTGAAAATATCCAGTGAAGATAATATTCTGAGAAATATTTATCAAAATAGACTGATGTAATATTTTATACATTTTAATAGCAGGTGAAAATCGAAAGACTCTGAATTTTTCCCTCATATTTATGTTCTGCATTCCTGGAATTACCCAAAATGTCAGAACCAAATTTAATATGATAAATCTTAAATAACTTGATAACAAGTGAAAACTTAGTTCAAAAAATATTTATATACATATGCCCATGGTTTACCCATGGATTTCCATATGCCTACTCAATCTTCCTGCAATTTAGTAAATGATGTAGTAATTTTAAATTTATATTTATTTACACATTGTACTGAGGGAGTATTTATTGAATCCCCTTGGTACTAAGTTCTTGTAAAAACTACATTTTGGCATTTTTAATAACATATGCTGTGATTTAAATTGTTATATAAAATTCATCTACTTGGTTTTCTCTTCTTGAAGCAGTAAACTAGAATGTGCTCTAAGAACAAATTGAGTTAAATTAAACAAATGGAAAATATGATTGAATCATCTCATAATTCCACTTTTTAGTTTCCATTTGGGGCCAACTGTTTGTTCTTGGTGAAACATTTTACACAGTAGGATAGTGCTGACAGCTAATGAAAATTTAGATTCAAATGATATCCCATCAAGAATTATGAAGCTGGTCATCTAAAGGTTTCAAACTGTGCTGAAAATACTATGCTAAAATGCAGACTCAAGTTCTGAGTTGGTTATCTAAGGCTTTGAACCACAATAAAAGTTTTGTATGTGGTTGATATGGAACTTTTTAGTTTTATATAAAGTTTAAACTTTGTGAATTATGCTCCAATTTTTATTACATCTCTGTAAATAAATATCTAAAAAGTATTGTTTCCATTTATATTAATCAAATTAGAAATCATTTAGACAATAATAAAACTATATATATTTTGTGAAAAAATATCGTGACAATTGTGGGAAAAAGGAGTATATTAAAAAAAAAAAAAAGAGTAATGCAGCCAAGGAAGCAATATCAATGAAGATGACATAGACTTTGTTCTCATAAGTTTTATGTGTCCCAGAAAATAAATATGTGAAAAATGTAATTGCAGGTGATAATAAACTCCATAAGAAAGATCACAGTATATCTTATGTTAAGGAGACACATAAGCTGAGACCTGAATGATAATAAACAAGTGCCCAGATAGTATTTGGAGAATTTTTAAGGTACAGCTTTAAGTGCACAGGTTCTGAGACAGGAACAGACAAATGTGGTTTGGACGGTGAACATGGAGCACACAGGTAGGGGATACATTCCAGAACACACACAGGGAGCAGATCGTTTGCTCTAAAACTATAGTCTAAGTCTTCTGCCAAGTTATTAAAATTGGTGGTTTATTAGGATCTGATTAACTTATTAAAATGATCTCTTTTGCTGCTGCCTGGGAAGTGATGTGTAAGGAGATGCAAGCAGGCAAGTTAGAGAGGGATCATGACGGTCCAGGGCTTCCCTGGTGGCTCATTCAGTAAAGAATCTGCCTGCAAAGTCAGGAGATGCAGGTTCAATACTTGGGTCGGGAAGATTCCCTGGAGAAGGAAATGGCAACCCACTCCAGTATTCTTGCCTGGAGAACCCCATGGAATGAGGAATCTGGTGGGCTACAGTAAATGTGGTCACAAGAGTCGGACACAACTAAACAATTAAACCACCACTCACCACCACCACAGTGGTCCAGAAATGAATCAGAATGGCTGTATATGTGAGGAAAAGGTAGGGAGGTGGGGAGATACATGAGGTATGATTTCACATGAGTAATCTGAAGACACAGGACTACCTCTAAAAAGAACTTCAAATATTAAAGTTGTAAAATGTCATATGTTGAGTTGACTGGATCCGGTTAGCTTCATAATACGGAAAACATGAACTAACTACCTTTTCACAGGAAAAGAGTAAAACTGTATATCTAGTTTATACCTTCTCTTCCAAACACCAATGATTTACTCAAGATTCCTGTGTTATTATAAATTCCATGACAAGGAAATTGTGTATATAGAATGCACCCAATTACAGTATTTAGAGCAATACATTTAAGACTGTCACATGTATATGTTAGGATTCCTTGGTGGCTCAGCAGTAATAAATAAATAAATAAATAAATCCACCTACCAAGCAGAAGACATGGTCTGGGAAGACCAGCAGAAGCAGGTTCATATCCCTGGTCTGGGAAGATCCCCTGGAGAACAAAATGGCAACCCTCTCCAGTATTCTTGACTGGAGAATCCCATGGACAGAGGACTCTCCTGTTGGGCTACAGTCCATGGGGTTGCGGAAGAGTTGGTGCATGACTGAATGACTGAACAACAACAAATGTGTTTGTCACAACTAAGTTTTTCTATCTGAAGAAGTGGTGCAATATCAAGAGGGCATCATCTTTGGAAACAGTTTAAGGGACAAAAAGAGAAACGTGATGAAGACATCTCTTTTTGAAGCCTGTCATACTAACCTACACTTTCATTGTACATTCTTGCTCCCTTAAATCCATATGGGGAAAGCATTTTATTAACTCTATTTCCTGAATATTTGGGGACCAGTGAGGAATAAGCTGATATTACAGTGCATATTGTGACCAATTACTAAAAAAGTACCAGTCTATTTTTAAGACCAAAGTGATTTTCTCATACCAAAATGAAGAAGTTAGAAACAGAGCAACTAAGTGATTTTGTAGAGGTCACAACCCAACTTAATTGGATATTTGATAATAGAACCACAACAACTGATCCTTGAAATACATCACCATAAGATGATGTTATATTTTCAAATAAAGCAAACAATTCCCCAAATGACATATTATTAGCTTGTTGACTATTTTTGTCTTTGCTTTTTAATCAGTTTTACAGACATGTAATTTACATACAATAAAATATAACCAGTTTAGTTGTAGAGATTTAGTTTCTAGAAATGTTACATCACCACACTCAACTATGAAATTATTCCATCACCCACCCCTCCCCAAAGTTCTCTATTACCTCTTTGCAATTCTCCTCCAACATCAGTCTGAGACAACCACTTACTTCCTTTCCATAAATATAGATTTGTTTTGTCATTTCTAGAATTTCATATGAGGGAACTGTAGATTGTATACTCTTTTTAAAAAAATCTATCTATTTTCAGTCAGCATATTGATTTTGATATTCATTCCAGTTGTTATTGTATGTATCAATCAGTATCACACTTCTTATACTGCTGAGAAGTTTCCCAATATATGGATATATGAAAATTAGATTTTTCATTCACTTTATTTATTCACATATCTGAGGTTGGACATATGAGTTATTGTCACTTTTACTAGTTTCATCAATAAAGTTGCAAAAACTATCATTTACAAGTCTCTGTATGCACATGTGCTATGATATTTTCTTGGGTAAATAGCTAGCAGTAAAATTGCTGGGTTATATGCTCAATTTATGCTTAATTTTATAAGAAACTGTCAAATTGTTCATATGATACTGCACTCCTGAAAAAAAATACATGAAAGTTGCAGTCACCTTATATCCTTGCCAATAGTAGTCATTTTATGGCCAGACTTTTAAAATTTAGCTGTTGTAATGGGTATAGATTTGTATGTCATTTTTGCTTGCATTTCCCTAGTGATGTAAAGTATTTTTGCATAAGCTTATTGACCATTTGCACATCTTTTTTTGTAAAGTGTCTGTTTAAATATTTTTCCTATTTTTGAGTTTTTCTTATAAGTATTGAATTGTAAGTGTTCTTGATATATTTTTGGTATAAATTCTTTGTTAGATATAAGAATTATGAATGTCTTCTTAATCTCTGGATTACCTTCTAATTTTTCAAATAATGTCTTTCAATTTTTTTAATTGAAGTATAGTTGATTTAAAATGTGTTAGTTTCTGATATACAACAAGGTGACTCATATATGTATATATATTATTTTCAATTATGGTTTATAACAAGATATTGAATATAACTTTCTGTGCTATACAGTAGGACCTTGTTTTGGAGGGTTGCTTTTCTTAACATACTTATACATATATGTTTTAAAATTTGATTTATCTGCTCTGTTGCTCAGTTATGTCTGTCTCTTTGCAACCCTATGGACTGTAACCCACCAGACTTTCCAGTCCATGGTGTTTTCCAGGCAAGAATACTGGTGTGGGTTGCTATTTCCTCCTGGGGATATTCCCAACCCAGGGATCAAACTCAGGTCTCTTGTGTCTTGCTCATTGGCAGGCAGATTCTTTACCACTAAGCCTGATGAGAAGCCCCAAATTTTATTTATTTACTTTTGGCTGCACCATTGGCATGCAGAATCTTAGTTCCCCAACCAGGGATTAAACCCATACTCCTTGCATTGGGAGCACAGAGTCTTAACTACTGGACTGCCAGGGAAGTCCTTACAGTAGGGCCTTGCTGTTTATCCATTCCATAGGTAATATTTTGCATATTCTGATCCAAATATCTCAGTCTAACCCACTCCTTCTTGACACAAATCTGTTCTCTGTGTCTGTGAGTCTGTTTCTGATTCATAGATATGTTGATTTGTGTCATACTATAGTTAACACATGTAAGTGACAGCATATGATATTTGCCTTTTTCTGATTTACCTAATTTAGTATGATAATCTCTAGATCCATTCATGTTGCTGCAAATGACATTATTTCATTCCTTTTTATAACTGAATACCATTCCATTCTTTGTTCTGTGCTGTGCTTAGTTCCTCAATCGTGTCCGACCCTTAGAGACTCCATAAACTGCATCTTGCCAGGCTCCTGTCCGTGGGGATGCTCCAGGCAACAATACTGGAGTGGGCTGTCATTCCTGTCTCTGGAATCTTCCCAGCCCTGGGATGGAACACAGGTCTCCCACATTGCAAGCAGATTCTTTACCATCTGAGCTACCAGGGAAGCCCAAAATTACTGGAGTGGATAGCCTATTCTTTCTCCAGGGGAATCTTCCTGACCCAGGAATCAAACCAGTCTCCTGCATTGCAGGTGGATTCTTTACCAGTCGTGTTGCCAGGAGAGTCCATTCTATTCTCTATAACTACATCTTGTTTTTCTATTCATCTGTCAGTGGAAATTTAGGTTGTTTCTTTGTCTTAGCTATTACAAATGGTACTTCTGTGAACATAGGAATAAATGTACTTTTTCAAACTTGTTTTGTCTGGGTTTATGGAATTGCTGTCAGTAGAACTGCTGACATATGACAACAGCCTCCATCTTTGTTCTTTTTCAAAAAACAACCAACTAAAAATAGAGTTGCCATATGCCAGTATCAGTGAAGTTGGACTCATCATTCAAGGTAAACACTCATTTCAGCCTGCAAACCTAAGTTGCCTTAAATAGGGCAAGTTCAAGACCTTCCTTAGGACTTAATTTGCACACACACACACTACTCATTTTGGGAAAATTAAAGGTTATATGTATAAATGTGTGGCTTGACTTATTCTGACTACTACTAAGGTTAAAGGGTGCATGCTTGCATGCTCAGCCATGTTAGACTCTTTCAGACCATATGGACTGTAGTCTTCCAGGCTTATCTGTCCTTGGGGTTTTCCAGCCAAGAATACTGGAGTGGATTGCAGTTCTTTTCTCCAGGGAATCTTCTTGACCCAGGTATTGAATGTGAGTCTCCTCTGGCTCCTGCATTGGCAGGCAGATTCTTTACCATTCATGTCACCTGGAAAGCCACTGCTAAGGTTAAATAGAAGTTGTCATAAACGGATTTGGAAATTTACCATAAACAGAATATAGGAGTGTGAGTGAGTTGGGGAGAGGATTCTAACATAACCTTGTGCAGTATTTGAGGTTTATTTCCTTCCCTGATGGTGTCCTTCATAGAGTGGCTCCCCCAGCATCTGGGTTTGGACAGTTCACCAATGTCAGTCTAGTCAGCTCCTGTCTTAAGACAAAGAAGGGACACAGCACATACTGAATTAATAGCCAGAGGATGTTTGTAGTATCAAGAGACATGAGACTAATTAGAGGAACTTCAAAAGTAATTATTGAAGAAATCACTGAAAGCTGCTGCAACAAAGCACAAAATATGCTGCCAAGAAGCAATAAGATGCCTGCTGTGTTCAGCCAAGGACCATCCATGTGGATCACACAGGGCGCCTGGTCCTTTGTGAGCAGTTGTAGAATATCTGTATGAACCTGACTCTCACCCTTTCCCAGAGGAGGAACTGAGACAGGATAATGCATCAAAAGTCAATATAAAGCATTCCAGATAGAAAGTTGGGAGTGCAGGACCCTTGCTTCTTATTCCCAACATCATTGTTCTGAGTGACTCAGTTTTGTTCATCAGACCTCTGCTCTGCGCTGTATCTGTATTGCTTTGCAAGTATCTTCCTCATGTCCTATGGCTTTCATATCATTCATTTGCATATAATTCTCAGATACCTGTGTTCTCTCCAGGAGTTTCTTCCCAAATCCCTGCATGTTAACTGCTCCCATTGGATAGTAGCAGGCATCTCAGTTGATTATTTCCATACACTCCAACCCGGCTTGTTCACTAGAATTCTCCATTTAGTACATGACACTACAAGAAGTCTGGTACCTAAAGAATGCTGAGCCCCAGAGAATTGATGCTTTCCAATTGTGGTGCTGGAGAGGAATCTTGAGAGTCCCTTGGACAGCAAGGATACCAAACAAGTCAGTCCCAAAGGAAATCAATCCTGAATACTCATTGGAAGGACTGATGCTCAAACTGAAGCTCCAATACTTTGGCCACCTAATAAGAAGAGCCTATTCATTAGAAAAGACCCCTATGCTGGGAAAGAAGGAAAGCAAAGGGAGAAGGCGGTGATAGAGAATGAGATGGTTAGATAGTATCGCTGACTCAATGGACATGAACTTGAGCAAACTCAGGGAGATAATGAAGGACAGGGAAGCCTGGCATGCTACAGCCCATGGGGCTGCAAAGAATTGGATGTGATTTAACAACCAAACAACAACACACAACAGATTACACATTAGTTCAAGCTAAATGCTAAGACCATCTTTGATGGCTCTCTCTGTCTTTCTCTTTATCTCTGTCTTTCTGTCTCTCTATCTCTCTCAAACTCTGTCTCTGTGTCTTTCTCTCTGTCTCCCTCTCTTTTTCTCTCTCTCACACACACCCTATCAGGAAAACTTTTATGTGTTTCTTTATTATTTATCTCTCTCCTTTTTCTTAAGTAAGAACTCCATAAAGGTATGGTCATAGATTGCTATCAAAAGGGTGTTGCTGAACCATGAAAGATGCTAGGATTCTTGGCCTCCAGAGGAGAATAATTCAGTGACGAGGCTTGATCTCTCAGAGCTTTTGTGTAATAAAGTTTTATTAAAGTATAAAAGAAATAGAGAAGGCATCTGACATAGACATCAGAAAGGGGAAAAAAGACTGCCCCCCTGCTAGTCTTTAGTTGGATGTTATGTAACTACTAGCAAGCTGCTAATTAGAGAAAAGAAATGTTTCAAAACTCAGAGACTGGCACCAGGCCCCTCACCCACAACATGCATTTTGAGATAACATTGGCACCAGGTGAGTCATCCCGGTCCACAAAACGATTGACATGAATCTTGAAGAAATGCAGGTTTCCAAGTAAATATAGAGTTTCATTAACATAGCTTAAGACAAACATTTCCATAAGAAAAACACATTGGTTAGCTCAAGGTTTGAGAAAAGGTAAGTTAACGTGGAACCATGTGATGTTATGGCAACACAGAATTTTAAGAGAAACCTCTTTTTAAATTCGTATAGAGAAGGGGAAAAAATCTAACACTTCTTTGTTTCCCCCTGTCACTTAAGACAGAGGTAAAAAATGTCTGACACTTGCAGCCTATTTCCTCCCTTTGGAGACCCCGGCCTTCCTGCCTGTTACCCTCTCACTATTTCATCATCACTTTAGCTAAAACAGGATACTGCTTTGTAGTATAGACTCTTGATAAATGTGTTGAATGGGAAAAATCACTTTGTGAGTAAATGACACCAAGCTCAGTACTCTTTCATGATCCTGTGTTTCATAGAGAAGCTGCTAACAGGAGCCACTGTTTTCAGAGCCAGGAAGGAAAGCAGAAGGTGTCAGGGACTAAGAAAACCCCTGTGAGTGGTGGATGTGCTGACACGGGTGCAGCAATAAGGCACCACCAGGAGTCTTGTGGAAGAATCAGTAGAGAGAACAGGAAACGTTCATTTGCTTCCATGTTGGGGTTTCAATATCGAAGTGTAATGTAGTCTTTAGAGCTTACTCAATATGCCATGAGGAATTATTACATTAAAAGGTAAGACATTCTGCTACACTCAGTGCCCCCACCCCTGCAGCAGGCCACTGCCAACCCAAGCCTTCACTGGAGACTCCTGGACACTCATGAGCAAGTCTGGTTCAGTCTCTTGTGGGGTCACTGCTCCTTTCTCCTGGGTCCTGGTGTGCACAAGTGCTGGGAGCCAGCATGAGGAACTCTGCCCGTGGCAAAGGTCATGAGGAAGGAGGCTTCTGCATACACAAAGGCGGGATCAAGCCTCAGGAAACCCCCTGTTCCTGAGCATCTACCCCCAAAACCAGAGTCTGCCTACTTTACTGATTTATGCTCTCACCTACACATCTAACTTTACGGGGGGCCATCCCCCACCACCTCTCTCGGAGAAGGAGTTAACTTGCAGCTCCAGTCAATAAAAATTCCTGGGCATGACAAGAGTGTTTCAACTTACAAACTCCTCTGAAGGTTATCTAGCCTGCCTGAACAGGTTCGTCCGACCACATGTGATTGTTTACAGCCTTCCAACCGTGAGAGGCACGAGATGTTTTAAACTTTCTAAAGACAGATTCTTTTAGGGAGTTAGAAATTATTAGTATAGTAGGTTGACTAGGAATTATATTGGTGAAGGGTTTTTCATTTATTGGGCCAATGTTTGCTGCTAAACCCCCTGCCCTGATACATGTTAATGAATATATAACTACCATATAGGAGAAATAAGTATTAACCTTTAAGATTAATCATGTTAAACCTTAGGCTAAGTAAATTCCTTTCTTAATTGCAACCCACTACACCCTCACCCTATAGGAATGCAACTTTGTCTGGTACCTTCAGAGGGTGGTGCCTGGTTTAAGAAAAATCACCCCTGGAAAATAAGTTTCTGGTTGACTGACCGTTGTCAGAAAGAAAGGATCATAAAATGTTAGCAGGCCCCCTGGCCAGAAGATGATGTAAAACCCCTAAGAACTTTTTGTATACATTTATATGAAGCACCTGATTTTGATAAAGGTCAGGACTGCTGACCCCCGTGTGACTTTAAATTTTCCATTTGTCTCTATGTGTAACAAAAGGTATATAAGCAAACCTGAAAATAAAACAGATCAGCTTCTGGAAAGACTGACTCCCCCGTGTCGTTCTTTCTTTCCCCTTTTGGCTGAATTCCCATCTGGAGTGTGGATGCTCGCCAAGCCTGCTAACTATGCCCTGGCTTCTAAGACCCACGTGAGAGGGAACCCAAGGCAGGGCACCCTCCGCTATTCAAGCTGACGCTGGTGGCCTACATAGGTGGTGCAAACCTCTTGTCCTGCGGTTTTATTGGTACTCCACATAAACCAAGTTATTCAGCCTCTTCTTCTCCACTAGTATTTTCCTACTACACTATTTCTTTCTAATCTCCCTCTGTATCTTTAATTAAGCTATTAATTCCTAGGACGCTGACTCCATGCCCTCTTTGAATTATCCTGGATCCACCAGGGCTGGATCCCGGCACACAAGGTTCTGTTTGTGAGCTTCAAGAGTCTGTTCCCCCAGTCCTGTGTAAGTTCTGGTGGCTCTATGGTGTGGTTAATGGAGACCTCTTCCAAGAGGACTTATGCTAAGCCCAGGTCTATTGCACCTAGAGCAGTAGACCTGCTGCTACTGCTGCAGTCTGCCCCTGCAGCAGTCCACTGCTGACCCATACCTCCTCAGGAAACATTCAAACACAGTTCTGTCTCAGTCTCTGTGGGGTCTCTGGGTCCTAGTGTGTGCAAGGTATGTTTGAGCCCTCTGAGCATCTCTGGCAGGTATGGGGTTTGATTCTGAATGCAATTTTGCCCCTCCTACCATCTTGCTGTGGCTTCCCCTTTGCCATTGAACATGGGGTATCTCCTCAAAGTTCCTTCAGGGGACAGGCAGCCAGCACTCCAGTGTCTCCTTTTGAAGGAGGTCCACATTACCTTCATTACCATAGTTTGGCCTAAGGTCAAATAACAGGGAGGGAACAGAGCCCCACCCTTCAATAGAAAAATTGATTAAAGGTTTACTGAACATAGCCCCACCCATCAGAATAAAACCCAGTTCCCCCCTCAGTCAATCTCTCCCATCAGGAAGTTTTTATTAGCCTCTTATCCTTCTCCATCAGATGGCAGACAGAATGAAATCGACAATCACAGAAAACTAACCAATCTGATCATATGGACCACAGACTTGTCTAACTCAGTGAAACTATGAGCCATGCCCTGTGGGGCCACCCAAGACGGACAGGTCATGGTGGAGAGGTCTGACAAGATGTGGTCCACTGGAGAAGGGAATGGCAAACCACTTCAGTATTCTTGCCTTGAGCACCCATGAACAGTATGAAAAGGCCAAGAAATAGGACATTGAAAGATGATCTCTTCAGGTCGGAAGCTGCCCAATATGCTCCTGGAGATCAGTGGAGAAATAACTCCAGAAAGAATGAAAGGATGGAGCCAAAGCAAAAACCACACCCAGCTATAGATATGACTGGTGATGGAAGTAAAGTCCGATGCTATAACAGGCAATATTGCATAGGAACCTGAAATCAAGGCAAATCATAGGAACCATGAATCAAGGCAAACTGGAAGTGGTCAAACAAGAGATGGCAAGAGTGGACATTGACATTTAGAAATCAGTGAACTAAAATACTGGAATGGGTGAATTTAACTCGGATGACCATTATATCTACTACTGTGGGCAAGAATCCCTTAGAAGAAATGGAGAAGACATCAGTCAGTTGAGTTCAGGTTGGTCGCTCAGTCGTGTCCAACTCTTTGCGACCACATGAATCACAGCATGCCAGGCCTCCCTGTCCATCAACAACTCCCAGGGTTTACCCAGACTCATGTTCATTGAGTCGATGATGCCATCCAGCCATCTTATCCTTTGTCATCCTCTTCTCCTCCTGCCCCCAATCCCTCCCAGCATCAGGGTTTTCCAATGAGTCAGCTCTTCGCATGAGGTGGCCAAAGTACTAGAGTTTCAGCTCAGCATCAGTACTTCCAATGAACAGCCAGCACTGATCTCCTTTAGGATGGACTGGTTGGATCTCCTTGCAGTCCAAGGGACTCTCAAGAGTCTTTTCCAACACCACAGCTCAAAAGCATCAATTCTTTGGCACTCAGCTTTCCTCACAGTCCAACTCTCACATCCATACATGACCACAGGAAAAACCATAGCCTTGACTAGACAGACCTTTGTTGGCAAAGTAATATCTCTGCTTTTCAATATACTATCTAGGTTGGTCATAACTTTCCTTCCAAGGGGTAAGTGTCTTTTAATTTCATGGCTGCAATCACCATCTGCAGTGATTTTGGAGCCCCCCAAAATAAAGTCTGACACCGTAGCCATAGTAGTCAACAAGAGTCCAAAATGCGATACTTGGATGCAATTTCAAAAATGACAGAATGATCTCTGTTCATTTCCAAGGCAGACCATTCAGTATCACAGTAATCCAAGTCTATACCCCAACCAGTAATGCTGAAGAAGCTGAAGTTGAACTTAAAGACCTACAAGACCTTCTAAAACTTACAACCAAAAAATATTTCCTTTTCATTATAGGGGAATGGAATGCAAAAGTAGGAAGTCAAGAGATACCTAGAGTAACAGGCAAATTTGACTTTGAAGTGCAGAATGAAACAGAACAAAGGCTAATAGAGTTTTGCCAAGAGAACACACTGGTCATATAACACACCCTCTTCCAACAACACAAGAAGACTCTACACATGGACATCACCAGACAGTCAATACTGATATGAGATTTATTATACTCTTTGCAGCCAAAAATGGAGAGGCTCTATACAGTCAGCAAAAACAAGAACAGGAGATGACTCTGGCTCAGATCATGAACTCCTTGTTGCCAAATACAGACTTAAAATGTAGAAAGTAGGGAAAATCACTAGACCACTCAGGTATGACTTAAATCAAATCCCTTATGATTCCAGTGGAAGTGACAAATAGTAAGCAGTGATCAAACCATCCCCAAGAAAAAGAAATGCAAAAATGCAAAACAATTGTCTGAGAAGGCCTTATAAATAGCTATGAAAAGAAGAGAAGCAAAAAGGCAAAGGAGAAAGGAAAGATATACCCATTTGAATGTGGAGTTCCAAACAAGAGTAAGGAGAGAAAAGAATGCCTTCCTCAGTGATCAGTGCAAAAAAAAAAAAAGAGGGAAACAGTAGAATGGGAAAGACTAGAGATCTCTTCAAGAAAATTAGAGATACCAAGGGAACATTTCATGCAAAGATGGGCACAATAAAGGACAAAAATGGTACGCACCTAACAGAGGCAGAAGATATGAAGAAGTGGTGGCAAGAATACACAGAACTGTACAAAAAAGAACTTCATGACCCAGATAATCACAGTGGTGTGATCACTCTTCTAGAGCCAGATATCCTGGAATGTGAAGACAAGTGAGCCTTAGGAGGCATCACTAAGAACAAAGCTAGTGGAGGTGATGGAATTCCAGTTGAGATATTTCAAATCCTAAAAGACAATATTGTTAAAGTGCTACACTCAATATGCCCACAAATTTGGAAAACTCAGCAGTGGCCATAGCACTGGAAAAGGTCAGTTTTGATTCCAATCCCAAAGAAGGGCAATGCCAAAGAATGTTCAAACTACCACACAATTGCCCTCATCTCACATGTTGGCAAAGTAATGCTCAAAATTCTGCAAGCCAGACTTCAACAGTATGAACCATGAATTTTCAGATGTTCAAGCTGGATTTAGAAAAGGCAGAGGAGCCAGAGATCAAATTGCCAACATCCACTGGATAATTGAAAAAGCAAGAGAGTTCCAGAAAAACACCTACTTTATTAACTATGCCAAAGCCTTTGACTGTGTGGATCACAACTGTGGAAAATTCTTCAAGAGATGGGAATATCAGACCACTTGACCTGCCTCCTGAGAAATCTGTCTTCAGGCCAATAAGTGACAGTTAGAACTGGACATGCAACAACAGACTGGCTCCAAATCAGAAAAGGAGTACATCAAGGCTGTATACTGTCACCCAGCTTATTTGCAAGTACAGTACTTTTATGCAGAGTACATCATGCAAAATGCTGGGCTGGATGAAGCAGAAACTGGATTTCTGGGAGAAATGTCAATAACATCAGATATGCAGATGATATTACCATTATGGCAGAAGGTGAAGAAAAACTAAAGAGCCTCTTGATGAAAGTGAAAGAGGAGAGTGAAAAAGTGGCTTACAACTGAACATTCTGAAAACTAAGATCATGGCATCTGGCTCTATCACTTCATAGCAAATAGATGGGGAAACAGTGGAACCAGTGACAGACATTTTTTTGCGGCTCCAAAATCACTGCAGATGGTGACTACAACCATGAAACTAAAAGACACTTGCTCCTTCAAAGAAAAGTTACGACCAAACTAGATGCATATTAAAAAACAGAGACATTACTTTGCCAACAATGTTCCATCTAGTAAAAGCTATGTTTTTTCTAGTATCCATGTATGTAAGAGCAGGACCATAAAGAAAGCTGAGAACCAAAGAACTGATGCTTTTAAACTGTGGTGTTGGATAAGAATCTTGGAGAGCAAGGAGATCCAACCAGTCCATCATAAAGGAAATCAGTCATGAATATTCTCTGAAAGGACTGATGCTGAAGCTGAAACTCCAATACTTTGGCCACCTGACATGAAAAACTGACTCATTTGAAAAGACCCTGATGCTGGGCAAGATTGAAGGCAGGAGGAGAAGGGAATGACAGAGAATGAGATGGTTGGATGACATCACTGACTCAATGGACATGAGTTTGAATAACTCTGGGAGTTGGTGATTGACAGGGAGGCCTGGCGTGCTACAGTCTATGGAGTCACAAAGAATCGGACACAACTGAGAGACCAGACTGACTGATTGACTGAAGACATTCTGTCTTTCATATGACAATGACTCAAGTCTGCTGTATTTTTAATGGGGATATTTCTCATGAAGTCAACTGAAGTGAAAGTCACTCAGTCATGTCTGAATCTTTGTGACCCTGTGGACTATGCATTCCATGGAGTTCTCCAGGCCAGAATACTGGAGTGAGTAGCCTTTTCCTTCTCCAGGGGACCTTCCTAACCCAGGGATTGAACCAGGGTCTCCAACATTGCAGGTGGATTCTTTACGAGCTGAGCCATAAGGGAAGGCCCGATGTTTCTCACAGCATCGTCCCTATTCCTCCCTTTCACAATTAAATCGTGTTTCCATTGTCTCCCCATCTATTTGCCATGAACTGATGTGACCAGATTCCATGATCTTCAGTTGAGTTCAGTTCAGTTGCTCAGTCATGTCCGACTCTTTGAGACCCCATGAATTGCAGCACGCCAGGCCTCCCTGTCCATCACCAAATCCCGGAGTTCACTCATACTCACGTCCATCGAGTCCATGATGCCATCCAGCCATCTCATCCTCTGTCGTCCCCTTCTCCTCCTGCCCCCAATCCCTCCCAGCATCAGCGTCTTTTCCAATGAGTCAACTCTTTGCATCAGGTGGCCAAAGTACTGGAGTTTCAGCTTCAGCATCATTCCTTCCAAAGAAATCCCAGGGCTGATCTCCTTTAGGATGGACTGGTTGGATCTCCTTGCAGTCCAAGGGACTCTCAAGAGTCTTCTCCAACACCACAGTTCAAATGCATCATTCTTCAGTGCTCAGCTTCTTCACAGTCCAACTCTCACATCCATACATGACCACTGGAAAAACCATAGTCTTGACTAGATGGACCTTAGTCGGCAAAGTAATGTCTCTGCTTTTGAATATGCTATCTAGGTTGGTCATAACTTTTCTTCCAAGGAGTAAGTGTCTTTTAATTTCATGGCAGCAGTCATCATCTGCAGTGATTTTGGAGCCCAAAAAAATAGTCTGACACTATTTCTACTGTTTCCCCACCTATTTCCCATGATATGATGGGACCGGATGCCATGATCTTTGTTTTCTGAATGTTGAGCTTTAAGCCAACTTTTTCACTCTCCATTTTCACTTTCATCAAGAGGCTTTTTGTTCCTCTTCACTTTGTGTCATAAGGGTAGTGTCATCTGCATATCTGATGTTATTGATATTTCTCCCGGCAATCTTGATTCCAGCTTGTGTTTCTTCCAGCCAGGTGTTTCTCATGATGTACTCTGCATTTAAGTTAAATAAGCAGGGTGACAATATACAGCCTTGACATATTCCTTTTCCTATTTGGAACCAGTCTGTTGTTCCATGTCCAGTTCTAACTGTTGCTTCCTGACCTGCATACAGATTTCTCAAGAGGCAGGTCAGGTGGTCTGGTATTCCCATCTCTTTCTGAATTTTCCACAGTTTATTGTGATCCACCAGTCAAAGGCTTTGGCATAGTCAATAAAGCAGAAATAGATGTTTTTCTGGAACTCTCTTGCTTTTTCCATGATCCAGCAGATGTTGGCAATTTGATCTCTGGTTCCTCTGCCTTTTCTAAAACCAGCTTGAACATCTGGAAGTTCAATGTTCATGTATTGCTGAAGCCTGGCTTGGAGAATTTTGAGCATTACTTTACTAGCATGTGAGATAAGTGCAATTGTGCGGTAGTCTAAGCATTCTTTGGAAGTGCCTTCCTTTGGGATTAGAATGAAAACTGACCTTTTCGAGCCCTGTGGCCACTGCTGAGTTTTCCAAATTTGCTGGCATATTGAGGGCAGCACTGTCACAGCATCATCTTTCAGGATTTGAAATAGCTTAACTGGAATTCCATCACCTCCACTTGCTTTGTTCCTAGTGATGCTTTCTAAGGCCCACTTGACTTCACATTCCAAGATGTCTGGCTCTAGATGGGTGATCACACCATAGTGATTATCCAGGTCATGATGATCCTTTTGTACAGTTCTTCTGTGTATTCTTGCCACCTCTTCTTAATATCTTCTGCTTCTGTTAGGTCCAGACCATTGCTGTCCTTTATCAAGCCCATCTTTGCATGAAATGTTCCCTTGGTATCTCTAATTTTCTTGGAGAGATCTCTAGTCTTTCCCATTCTGTTGTTTTCCTCTATTTCTTTGCATTGATCGCTGAGGAAGGCTTTCTTACCTCTTCTTGCTGTTCTTTGGAACTCTGCATTCAGATGCTTATATCTTTCCTTTTCTCCTTTGTTTTTCGCTTCTCTCCTTTTCACAGCTATTTGTAAGGCCTCCCCAGACAGCCATTTTGCTTTTTTGCATGTCTTTTCCATGGGGATGGTCTTGATCCCTGTCTCCTGTACAATGTCACGAACCTCATTCCATAGCTTATCAGGCACTCTATCTATCAGATCTAGGCCCTTAAATCTATTTCTCACTTCCACTGTATAATCATAAAGGATTTGATTTAGGTCATACCTGAGTGGTCCAGCTGTTTCCCCTACTTTATTCAATTTAAGTCTGAATTTGGTAATAAGGAGTTCATGATCTGAGCCACAGTCAGCTCCTGGTCTTGTTTTTGTTGACTGTATAGAGCTTCTCCACTTTTGGCTGCAAAGAATATAATCAATCTCATTTCGGTGTTGACCATCTGGTGATGTCCATATGTAGAGTCTTCTCTTGTGTTGTTGGAAAAGGGTGTTTGCTATGACCAGTGTATTTTCTTGGCAAAACTCTATTAGTCTTTGCCCTGCTTCATTCCGCATTCCAAGGCCAAATTTGCCTGTTACTCCAGGTGTTTCTTGACTCCTTACTTTTGCATTCCAGTCCCCTATAATGAATAGGACATCTTTTATGGGTGTTAGTTCTAAAAGGTCTTGTAGGTCTTCATAGAACCGTTCTACTTAAGCTTCTTCAGCGTTGCTGGTTGGGCATAGACTTGGATTACCATGATATTGAATGGTTTGCTTTGAAAACAAACAGAGATCATTCTGTCGTTTTTGAGATTGCATCCAAGTACTGCATTTCGGACTCTTGTTGACCATGATGGCTACTCCTTTCTTCTGAGGGATTCCTGCCTGCAGTAGTAGATATAATGGTCATCTGAGTTAAATTCACCCATTCCAGCCCATTTTAGTTCGCTGATTCCTAGAATGTCGGCGTTCATTCTTGCCGTCTCTTGTTTGACCAGTTCCCATTAGCCTTGATTCATGGACCTGACATTCCAGGTTCCTATGTAATATTGCTCTTTACAGCATCAGACCTTGCTTCTATCACCAGTCCCATCAACAGCTGGGTATTGTTTTTGCTTTGGCTCCATCCCTTCATTCTTTCTGGAGTTATTTCTTCAATGATCTCCAGTAGCATATTGGGCACCTACTGACCTGGGGAGTTCCTCTTTCAGTATCCTATCATTTTGCCTTTTCACACTCTTCATGGGGTTCTAAAGGCAAGAAATGTTGAGTTTTAAGCAGAACTTTTCACTCTCCTCTTAAGATATTATGATAGAGGAAACTATGTTAGTAATTTCCCAAAGCTGCTTAAGTACTAAATATCAACATTTTTAAAGAAAATAGCATTTCATGTTTCCATGGCTCCTGGTCAATAACCAACAGTCTGTCCTTCAAACCACCACATTTTGTGTGTAAAGTTGAGTCATATAAAGCTAAGTGAAGTGAAAACTGCTCAGTCTTGTCTGACTCTTTTTGAGCCCATGGACTATACAGTCCATGGAATTATCCAGGTCAGAAAACTGGAGAGGGTATCCTTTCCTTTCTCCAGGGCATCTTCCCAACCCAGGGATCAAGCCTAGGTCTCCTGCGTTGCAGGCAGATTCTTTACCAGCTGAGTCATGAGGGAAGCCCAAGAATACTGGAGTGGGTAGCCTATCTCTTCTCCAGCAGATCTTCCTGACCCAAGAATTGAACCGGGGTCTCCTGCATTACAGCCAGATTCTTAACAACTGAGCTATCAGGGAAGCCAATTAAAAAGTGTATCCAGATATAAATGTCTGTGCTGAGTTGATCAGTTGTGTGGAATATAACCCACCAGGGTCCTCTATCCTTGCATATTCTCCAGGCAAGAATACTGCAGTGAGTTGCCATGCCCTCCTCCAAGGAATCTTCTCAACCCAGGGATTGAGCCCAGGTTTGTGGCTTTGCAGGTGGGTTCTTTACCCTCTGAGCCCCCAGTGAAGCCCAAATATAAACATTCATTAATATAAGTGACCATTAATATTGACTTTAATATTTTTAAAAAGCCCATAAAATGGATTGTTATAAACAAATCAATAATACAGGGAGCCCAGGATTGTGCTTTGTGATGACTTAGAGAGGTGGGGTGGATGAAGGAGAGGGTGGTTCATGAATCAGTTATATATATATATCTATATATAACTGATTCATGTTGTTATATGGCAGAAACCAACTGAAAAGTGTAAAGTAGTTTTCCACCAATTAAAAAATAAGAATTAAAAAAAATTAACTGTTAATTTTCAGAAGCAAACTATGCTGCAATTAGAGGCTTCAAATATTAATTTGCTAGTATAGTTGTCCATTAAATGTTATGGATAAATAGTAAGTGTGGGAGTAACATGAAATAAAATCAATAAATGGCTCACTGAGAAAAAAAAAAGATGAACCTAATATTTTCTTAATCTGTATTGAATATTTTAGAACATCTTAGAACATCTCCAATTTTCCTAAAATAAGTAAGCAAAATATAAAATGTGTAAACTGGGTTGACTTGTTTCAATTTTGTTTAATCACTAAAATTATTGAAAATGTTAAGTTGATATATACATTAGTAATAAACACTGAAAGGAAATTTGGAGATCATGTTATTTAATCAGGTCTGCCAATTCAGGAATCTCTTTAACCAACTGCTGGACACTCGTTGAATATTGCCCTCTACTGAGAGACCTCAGGGACTGGGGAATTGATTTCTCAGGACACAGTCCAGAAGTCATGGCCTCTTTGACATTTCATGTTTGATCTTATCAAGCACTACTTCTACTAGATTAAATATTTTGAGGACAAAGAAACATATGACCCAGCTTCTGGAATATCTTACTCATTTATTCAAGAAATGTTCTAAGTACTTAATTTTCCCTCTCTGTGCTGTAAGAAGTAGAGCTGTGAATATTATGACCATTATATTGTCTCATAAAATATATAATCATCAGGTAATGATCTGTTAGTTAAGAGGGACATTAGGTAAGAATTAAAGTGTTTTGTGAAGAAAGGAGAATGTCAGGGAGGTCACATGTCAGCAAGTAATAGGCAACTTGCATGGTTTAGAAATTATATTTCTAAACTATTATTAGATTATAATTTCTATATTTTCTAAATTATTTCTATATATTACTATATAATATATTCTATATATTATTATTCTAAATAATTTCTATATCATCTAAATTATATTTCTATATTATTAAGACTAAACTTAGTCTTAATAAATGCATAGAGGATGCTCAGGTTGAAAAGAGAAAAGACCATTGCACATATTGGGAGTAGCTTCACAAACTAGGATTTGGCGGAAAGCATGACACATTCAGATATAGCTCTTTCTTCCCTTTCATCTAGTAATTAACATCCATTTATTTCTGATATCTGTTATTTTAAAAATTATGCAGTATTATATCAAAGTATTCCATTTGTAATACTCATTACAGCTACAGTTTAATTTTATACAATGACTGATTATAATTCTTTCCCTCACTATATCCTAATCTCCAAAATGCTAAGAACATGGCCTATTTTTTAAAATTTATTTTTAATTGGAATATAATTGCTTTACAATGTTGTTTAGTTTTTCCTCTACAACAGTGTGAAACAGCTGTACATATACATAAATCCCCTCCCTCTTGGACCTCCCTCCCACCCTCCCTCCTAGGTCATCACAGAGCACCAAGCTGAGCTCCCTATGCTATATAGCACATTTCTGCTACCTACATATTTTACACACAGTAGTGTATATATGTCAGTGCTACTCTCTCCTTAGAACAGAGTCTATTTCTATCCACCCTCATATCTTCAGTATTTAATATGGCATGTAGCTAGCATACATTAGGTTCTATTTGATATTGTTTAGCAAGGAAAGGAAAAACAGACAGCAATGATATACAATTATATGATGGGAAGTGGGAGAGCCAGGTAATGTAACTCCTAGTCGATCTCATTAAAAATACTGGCTTTTTTCTTTGAGGCAGTTGAAACAATGAAAAGATTTTCAGCAGTGGGGTGAATGTGGGCAAACAAGGCCTGAGGATGAACAGGTAACTGGTTAATATCATAATCTGGGTTAAAGATAATGGAAACTTAGTAGAGAGTGGCTGAATTTGAGAACTATTCAGAAAATAGACAAGGTGAGTATATTGAAATGGGGTAGAGAGTGTGAAGAGAGATATCAAGAATAATCTATGTAATTCTCACTTTAAAGCTACATGAAGGATGCCAAAGCTCAGGAAAGTAAATTTCACGGATAACTGTACTGCTGTTGCTGCTGCTAAGTTACTTCAGTCATGTCCAACTCTGTGACCCCATAGACGGCAGCCCACCAGGCTCCTCTGTCCCTGGAATTCTCCATTCAAGAATACAGGAGTGGTTTGTCATTTCCTTCTCCAATGCATGCATGCACGCTAAATCTCTTCAGTCGTGTCTGACTCTGTGCAACCCTATGGACAGAAGCCCACCAGGCTCCTCTGACCACGGGATTCTCTAGGCAAGAATACTGGAGTGGGTTATCATTTCCTTCTCCAGGATACCTGTACAATTTGATGTAAAAATTGAATACTAAATTCACAAGCCCGTGTGCACAATCCGTTTAGAGTGCTGTGTAGAGAAGAGGTAACTCTGCCTTTGTTTCCTGCCCAAGTCCCAACAGTTATTGCTGGTTGTTCATCTCCAGGGATCATCTCTTTTTCTTCTGTGATTGATGGAGCAAGGACTTCTTTTTTTTTTTTTTTTTTTCCTTCTTTGTTGCCAAATGTTTCACTCATGTTTCATCCCCTACTACAGGAAAAGGCAGCAACACTGTTACTACATGTTGTTATTTGTCATAACTCCAGGAACCTGATTTTACTGAAGCACCACAGAACAACTCACCTCTCTGGTTCTCTCAGACCATTTAGTTGATGGTAATCACATCACTACTCAGGATACTCACTGCATCATTTATCCCACTGCCTATCCTGTAAATAATGACTTCTGGAGACTCTCTCAAAGGTTCTTACTGTTCTTCTACAGTCAAGACCACAAATGGAACTCTTACCCAGAATAAGACAATGTAAACAATAAGTATTAATAGTTTTCTGATCTTATAAATTTACCATGAAAAATGTTGTAGCAAAAACAAGAAACAACACATGTTTAAATGCATCTTCTCTTGAAATTTTTGATATTGCATCCCTATGTTCTTAGAACATTATTTCTTTGGTCTGGATAAGTGTGGGAGGTGGAAGGATTGGAGAGCATCTCAAAAGGAGAAATAGGAACCAGAAATTGGTACCAAAGGAGAGCTTTGAAGAATTTGATGTAAGGACTTTAAACCACTAGGATCCATGTGTCATGAGTCCCTTTTAATGTGGGTTTAGATTACTAGATTTATAGATGACTAAATCAAGACATGTGCAGCTAACTCTTTTATTTAT
The DNA here is from genome assembly GCF_014754425.2 of Oryx dammah. Classification (NCBI taxonomy): domain Eukaryota; kingdom Metazoa; phylum Chordata; class Mammalia; order Artiodactyla; family Bovidae; genus Oryx; species Oryx dammah. The sequence continues at coordinate 3,821,579 of NW_024070185.1, forward strand.
TTATTTTAAATATATTTGATGGTAAGAAGTGGAGAGAGAAAGGAAAGTACCAGGAGAGAGATTCATAGCTCAGAGCAACAGTAGAACGTCTGGAAGACAGAACATAATTCTATGAGAAAAGAAAATTTAGACTATTTGAATGCTGAGAGTGATGATCTGGAAAACAGGAAGAAGGTCAGGATTTGGAGTAAGTGAAAGAGTTCTATCCAGAGCCTAAAAGGTTCAAGTACCAGAGATGGACATTAAGAAAGAGGATTTTTCTATGTAAAATAGAAGGAAAGAGAAAGGAATGAAAGAACGTACAGGAAATCTAGCTTATGTTTGAAAAACAAAATAGTAGTTTGATTTGATGTTTTCTATCTTCTCTGCTGCTGCTACTGCTGCTAAGTCACTTCAGTCGTGTCCAACTCTGTGCGACCCCATAGACAGCAGCCCACCAGGCCCCTGTGTCCCTGGGATTCTCCAGGCAAGAACACTGGAGTGGGTTGCCATTTCCTTCTCCAATGCATGAAAGTGAAAAGTGAAAGTGAAGTTGCTCAATCACGTCCGACCCTCAGCGACCCTATGGACTGCAGCCTACCAGGCTCCTCCATCCATGGGATTTTCCAGGCAAGATTTTCCATCCTACTGGAGTAGGATGCCATTGCCTTCTCCATCTATCTTCTCTATAACATACAAAACAGAAGTAGAAGCATGGAATGTGAGATACTCAAAGTTGTGAGATAAGAATATTTGAAACAGTTGCTTCAAGATGTGGCTATTGAATTGATTTAAGAAATCATAAATTTCAAGGCTGAGCATTGAGACCAGTGAGCATTAGTGACCAAGATTAAAGGTTCAGTCATTCTACCTTTTTCATTCATTTTCTTCATTTGACTCAGCAACCAACATGCCAGCATTGATAAGATGAAGTCAGACTTGTCCAGAGCTGGTTCAAGCTGAGTTTTGAAAGCTTTGGCAAAAGATAAATTGAGGTTATGGCCCACTGATTGTCAAATAATTAGGGACTAAAATGCATCCAGCTGAAGATGAAGGGATAAGGGCAAATAGAGGAGTCGATGGGAAGTCTTTGAGATAGCCACCATGATTCAAGGTAGAAGGACAGGAGTTTGGGATGCAACATGAGATAAATAGACTGGAGATTAAAGGATGAAGCAATTTCAGCTTAAAATATGACTGAGCTTCTTGAGGCAGGGGTTCAGGTGGGTTAGAGGAGATGGATGGACAGGAACATGAAGATAGGTGTTAGCTCAACCCATTTAGTCACAACACTGACTCCAGAAGTTCTGAAATTCGACAAAGAATCAATTCATCAGATATGCCAGGATATTCATCAAAAGTTATTTTAAGTACATGACTTTTTTTTTTCCCCCAGAAAGCATCTAATCTTTTAAAATTAACTGTCCATGTCCTTGCTTCTCTCTGTTAAGAGTAGTTTGAGATGCATAGAGATTATGCACTTTATATTCATGGTTTGTCTTTTGAATCATCCCAAACATAAGATTAATATAATCACCTCTTTCTATCTCTGGCTTTACTCCAGACTTCAGAAAACTAATTCATTTAATTAATAGAATATTCAGTATTCATAGGAAGGCTTCTTTGAAAGTAGAAATAAATGATCCTTCACGGATAGATTGATTATATTTAACCTAGACTCAAAATATTAAGATATACCAAATGCATCACATACATGATACTCATATAAAATATATATTTGAACCATGCAAGTGAAGGGGAGATTTACATTATCTTTAGAAAATCTATGACATGTTCTTATTTTAAAAATTAGGTACACAAGCAGTACATAAATACATTCTCATTATACAAAGATCAGCAAAGAGAATGACAGCCGCAAGATGCTGACATAAGAAGTACTAGCCCCCATACCTTCTTGGAAACCCTGACTTGACATGATTTAAGTAACAAAATCCCTTTATGAGAGGACTGTAATCCAGTTAAGGATTTTCAGTACCTCAGACAAGCACAAAATGGAGATCAACCCGCACTGAAGTGGTGAAGAGAACAGTTTCACTTTCACCACATCGACCTCTCCCAAAAGCTGGCACAGTTCAGTAATGACTGACCATGACCCTTCACTGTTGCAGGACAAAAGAGTGTACATGCATGTCCTATGTCCCTGGCCTTTCTGTAGTATCTCTGAACGGTGGCATTCTTCCTCACCTCACAAAGAATGCTGAAAGAATTGGAATAGTCTGGATGCCCAGGGTTGCTGAGGGGATGGACACAATCCTGTGGCATGTACTCCTCTGGGAGGTTTGGAAAAGACACAACACTGAGACCTTTCCTCCAGGAGAGAGTGACTCCAACAGCCTGGCACTACAATGGGCTTCCCCACGGCGATGGTTTTTGCTCTCATACAGAGAGCTGCGGAATCCCGCATAGTCCAGATGACTGGGACAGTAGTGGCAAGCATGGCTTTGGGATATGGAAAAGGTGCATAACTGAGGTTGCTTCCTAATGATGGGGAAGAAGAGTAAAGCATGCCCCCAACATCTGTGGTCCTCCAGTGCACCACAGAGGGGTTGGTTTCCATCTAGTCACAAATGGGGTGATGACAGAGCTGACATAGTCACCAGAGGGAGCAAAAGGTTATGAGCTACTGGGGAAAAACAATAACAACAAACTGAAAATAAAAGCAACAATAAAAAATACCTGGACCTGTGGAGCAGGAGAAAGCAGTTCCCCTAACCAGACTCACTGCGAAGAGGGTGCTTTTCCTTCAAATGCACAGACATAAAGCTTCAAGGAACATGCTGCTGCTGCTGCTGTTAAGTCACTTCAGTCATGTTCGACTCTGTGTGACCCCATAGACGGTAGCCCACCAGGCTCCTCCATCCATGGGATTCTCCAGGCAGGAGTACTGGAGTGGGGTGCTGTTGCCTTCTCCTGCAAGGAACATGAAGAATCATGAAAATACAGTCTAAAGAAAATAGCTTTCTGATAACTGACCCTGAAGAAATGGCTGTCTATAATATGTTTGATCAACAATTCAACATAGTAATTTCCATAAAGGATCTCAGTGAATTACAAGAAAACACAAACTAAATGAAATAAGGAACACAATACGTGAAAAAAGCTGAGAATGTTAATGAAGAGATAGAACAATAAAGACTCTAACAAATCCTGGAAGTGAAGAACACAATCAGTGAATGAAAAAATCAGCTAGAAACATTGAACAGCAGACTGGAGCAAGAGGGAAGAATCTGTGTACTTAAAAACAGGTCATTTGAAAGCATTCTATCAAAGGAACTAAACAAAAAAAGAATGACTGGAGAGAGCTTAAAGAGCTTATGAGACAAACCAAGAGAAACAATACAAACACAGTGGGACTGTCAGAAAGAAAAGTGACAAAGGAGCTGAAAACTTATTTAAAGATACAGATGCTGAAACGTCCCAAATCTGGGGAAGGTCCAACCAAATTCTGAATATGATGAATCTACATATAAAGTCTATGGAAAGTGAAAGTGAAGTCGCTCAGTCGTGTCCAACTCTTTGCGACCCGTGGACTGTAGCCCACCAAGCCTCTCCATCCATGGGATTCTCTAGGCAAGAATACTGGAGTGGGTTGCTATAACAAAAAGTCAGAACTTAAGGAAAAAGAATTTTGAAAGCAGCAAAAGCAAAGTGATTCATCAAATACAAGGGAACCTCCATGAGACTCTCGGCAGATCTCTTAGCAAATACTTTGCAGGTGACAAGGGAGTGAAATGGACAAAACCCTGCCAACTAAGAACACTATACCTGGCAAAACTGTTTTTCAAAAATAAAGGAGACAAAAAGACTTTTTAAGACAAACAAAAGCTGAGGAAGTACATTACTACCAGACCTGCATTACAGAAACTACTAAAGGGAGTTCTTCAAGTTAAAATTAAAGGATGCTAAAAAGCTATTAATACCTTAAAGCATGTAAAAGTATAATAGATGTTGCTAAAATGAATATATAGTTAAAAACAGAATACTGTTTCATAATAAGGATGTTGGATAAATCACTTTTAATTCTAGTATCAAATGTACAAAAATAACTTTAACTAAAATGTGTCAAAAAGGCACAATTTGTATAGCTGTAAATTGTGAAAACAATAACATAAAGTGGGGGAAGGTAAGCAAAATGTAATGATTAGTATGCAACTGAAGTTAAATTGTTGTCAACTGAAAATAGATTTACATTATATGTTTTATTTAAGCCATTGTAACTACAAAGAAATGTTTATGCTAGATATATAAAAAAGAGAGAGAAATCAAAGCATATCACTATAAAAAATGAACTAATCACAAAATAAGACGAGAGAGGAAAAGATGAACAAAGAACTGTAAAGCAGTTACAACAAACGAGACAGCAAATAATAATCTCATACCTATTAATAATTACTTTCAATGCAAATAGATTTAACTCTCCAATCAAAAAGGGTGAAGTAGCTGAATAGATTTTTTTAAAAAGATCGCATTATATGCTGACTATACTTTAGAACATAGGTCACAGGAAGCTTCCCTGGTGGTTCAGATGGTAAAGCGTCTGCCTGCAATGTGGGAGACCCAGGTTTGATCCCTGGGTTGGGAAGATCCCCTGGAGAAGGAAATGGCAACCCACTCCCCATGGACAGAGGAGCCTTGTAGGCTACAGTCCATGGGGTCGCAGAGAGTCAGACACTACTGAGTGACTTCACTTTATTTTTTCTTTCACACAAAGTATGAAAGTGAAAGGATGGAAAAAGGTATTATGTGAAAATTGCAATCAAAACAGAGTAGAGGTGACTATACTTAAACAAAACATACTGTAAGTCCAAAACTATCACAAAAAAAAACAAAGAAGATCATTTTATAAATGATGAAAGGGACAGTTTGTCAGGGATATATAACAATTTTAAGTATATGTGCACTCAACATCAGAGCACCTAAGTTTATAAAGTAGTCATTGACACGCCTGAGGGAGAAGCACACAGCAGGACTATAAGAATAAGAGACTTCAAAATCTCACTTTTAAAATATCCAGACAGAAAACTGATACGGAAAGAGTAGACATCAATGTTACAGACCAAATAGACCTAACAGGCAGTTACAGAACATTCCATGCAATAGTAGCAGAATATGCATTCTTTTTAAGCACACAGGAAACGTTCATCAGCATAGATCACATGTTACATCACAAAACAAGCTTGGGGAAATATAAGAAGAATGAAATCATACCAAATACGTTTTCTAACCACAAGGGAATGAAACTAGAAATCATTAGCAGAGGGAAAACTTGGAAATACGTAAATATGTGGAAGTTAAACAACATATTCGTAAATAGCCATGGAGTCAAGAAGAACTCAAAAGGGAAATTAGAAAATACCCCAAGGCAAATAAAACCCCAAACCTGACAGAATGAAACATATAGGACACAGCAAAGGCAGTGCTAATGAAACTTTATAGCAGAAAATGTCTACTTTCAAAAAGAAGAAAGATCTCAAATAAAATCTAACTTATACCCCAAAGAGCTAGAAAAAGAACAAAGTTCATATTTACCAAAAAGGAGACAATAGCAAAAATTGCATCAGAAATAAGTAAAATAGAAAAGAGAAAAACTGCAGAAAAAATAAATGAAGCCAAAATTGATTTTTTTTTTTTTTGAGATGAATGAATTGACAAGCCTTAGCAGGACTAAGAAAAAGACAGAAATAAAGAAAATCAGAAATGAGAGAAGAGACATTCCAGGTAATGTTACAGAAATGAAAAAATATACCATGAGACTGCTATAAATATTTACAATAAATTGGATAGCCTAAACAAAATGAATAAATCCCTAGAAATTTAGAACCTATCGATATAAACTCATGAAGAAACAGAAAATTTAAACAGATCAATAATGAATGAGATTGAAATAAGAACTTCCCAACAAACAGAAGTCCAGGACCAGATGGCTTCACTGGTGAATTTTACCAAACATAATTAAGAATTAACACTGATCCTTCTTAAAAATCTTCCAATTAATTAAAGAAGAGGGATAATTTCCAAACAGAATTACCATATGATCCAGCAATCCTATTCTAAATATAAATCCACGATAACTGAAAGCAGGTTCTCAAAAAGTATGAAGCCCCTTTGCTCACTGCAGCATTATGCACATTGCCAGAGATATGGGGAAAATGCAAACGCCCATCAATAGATGAAAGCATACAGTAAATGTGGTCTCTATGTGCAAAGAATAATCAGTCTTAAATAGAATATCCTGCCATACGTGACACACAGATGAGCTTAGAGGACATAATGCTAAATGGAATAAGCCAGTTTCAAAAGGACAGACACCATGTGACTCTATTTACATGAGATATCTAAAATAGTCAAACTCAGAAACAGAGAGTGGAATGCTGGTTACAAGGACTGGGGAGGAGCGAAAAGAGATGCAATTCAACTGGTACAAAATTTCAGTTATTTAAGATGAATATGTTCTAGTGGTCTGTTATACAACACAGCAGCTATTATAAACAGTATAAGCATGGTGTGTGGAAAATTTAAGAGGGTAGATATAATTTAGTAAAGGTACAGTATAAAATATGAAATAGCATTCTTTAATATACAACACATCCCTGGAGATAATAGTTTTAGTTTTATTTTTATACTACTATCCCCAAAGAAGCTTATCAGAGAAGCTGCCCCTGAAATCATATCAATTTTTGGCCTTTAGTGGCTCATTCTTAATTGTGAATGATGGGAAGATAAATATCACCAGTTCATTGAAGAAAGACTCCAAGATAATAGAGACAGACCACATCAGGAAAACCAGGAAAGCAGAAAGAAGGGTTAGAGATCATTGAGAAACAAAAAGAAAATGAACCAAGTCATTATTAATATCCTCAGGCCAGAAAGAAAAAAAATGGACTTCCACAAAACAATAGCATGACACCATGAAAATGTCAGAGAATAACAAAATTTACTTGGAAATGTAATATATGATTGATAAGGTTAAAAGAAGTAATGGAAGATAAGGTCAAGAAAATATTCAGATTTTTTTTTTTTACATATTAAAAATAGAATATAGAAGGTAAAACAGAAAATGTTAGTGAAAATGGGAGGAACAAATTAAACAAGTGGTAAATTTTAATTGGCTTCTCTGGAGGGTGCTGCCAATTATCCAACAACATGGATGAGGATGACTCAGAACCTGGAGGTCAAACACCGGTTAACTGTCAGAACAGTTTGGATCTAAAATACATAAAATTATACGAGTTAAATGATACCACATTTTCAACAGCAAAAATAAAGCAACATTTTCAAAATTTTGAAGAAGTCATATTAGGTACAAATCTACTGCTGCTGCTAAGTCGCTCCAGTCATGTCCGACTCTGTGCGACCCCATAGTCGGCAGCCCGCCAGGCTCCCTGGGCCCTGGGATTCTCCAGGCAAGAACACTGCAGTGGGTTGCCATTTCCTTCTCCAATTCATGCCTGCATGTCCAACTCTGTGCAACCTTATGGACGAGCTCACCAGGCTCCTCTGTCCTCCGGATTCTCTAGGCAAAAGTACTGGAGTTGGGTGGCCATTTCCTTCTCCATTTAAGAATTTAATCCAAGTGAAGGCAGAATATAAATCTTTTCTTAAATTTTGCGGACTAAATACATTTACCTCCCTTTAACACATTCTGACAAAACCACTAGTGGAGTTGCTCCTATAAAACAAGAGAGTAGTTTAGCAGGAGGAAAGAAATGGAATCCAGTTCCCAAATAGGAAAGGGCTTCCCTGATAGCTCAGTTGGTAAAGAATCTGCCTGCAGTGCAGGGGACCCAGGTTCAATTCCTGGATGGGAAAGATCCACTGGAGGAGGGATAGGCTACCCAGTCCACTGTTCTTGGGCTTCGCTTGTAGCTCAGCTGGCAAAGAACCCGCCCGCAGTGCGGGAGACCTGGGCTCGATCCCTGAGTTGGGAAGATCCCATGGAGAAAGGAAAGGCTATCCTTTCCATTATTCTGGCCTGAAGAATTCCATGGACTGTATAGGCCATGGGAGTCACAAAGTCTGATACGACTGAGCGACTTCGCTCACTCAAATAGGAAAGAGTTGATGAAAACGACTAAGATATCAGCTGTTTAATTCTTCTCTAGTAGCTCAGTCGGTAAAGAGTCTGCCGGCAAGGCAAGAGACCTCGATTCAATTCCTGGGTCCGATTCCAGGGTCGTGAAGATCCCCCTGGATCAGGAAATGGCAACCCCCTCCAGTATCTTTGCCTGAAAAATCTCATGGACAGAAGAGCCTGGCAGGCTACAGTCTATGGGGTCACAAGAGTTGGGCATGACAGAGCGACTAAGAACACAATATAAACAGTTCAGGATGAAAAAACAAAAATAAAACAATTATATGGTTTCAGATTATGTAATCTGTTAATAATAGTGTTATGTTATTATATTGTTAAAATAATGTTATATAATTATATTTTCAGCATCTATATTTCAGTTATGATTATGAAATATCAGCTAGTATAATTTGAAAAAAAAAGAATAGATCCATCAAAAAATGGGAGAGGAAACTGCTGAGGAAAATTAAGTCGTTTTTTTCTAGATAATAGAATTGCAATGGGAAAAATACAGAGAAGAAAACTTTTTTCATTGTTCAATATTTAATAAGCATAAATATGTAAATATTTTCATAAAAATGAGAATACAAATGCTCATAATAATGAAACCAAAAATATTAAAATAACTTAGACTTGGAAATGAGCTGTATTAAAATTAAATTAAAAATAAGAAGTGAAGTTCATAGGAGTATCAATGAATAATAAGACATAGTAGAAATTAGCAAAATAGTTAATATCTTATCATAAGATCCAAAAGTCATTTTTAAATAAACTAGACCTTTACTGACAAATTTTAATCAAGAAAAAGATATGATACAAATAAATAGCTATTGGAATGAGAACAGGGATTAAACAATGTTAATGAAGGAGAACAGAGGAATAACAGCATGAAATAGAACTCTTTGCCAAAACATTTGAAAATATAGATGAAGAGGGTGACTTTTAATAAAATATTATATCAGAATTGCTTCCAGGATATACAGTATGAACATTGCAATGATTTCAAATTAAATTTAAAATAATTGTAAGTGGTCTAAAGTAAAAGACAGTATCAAGGGAGTTTAATTGGCAAATCTTATCAGCCATTCCAAATTTGCTTTGGAATGAAGTTTTTCGTGGCGTTTCTTTCATGAGCACTTTCCTTTTTCCCCTCTTATTTTTTTCTTCTTTTTTCACCTTCTACTGCTCATATATACCTATTTGTCAATAAAACACTGATTGTTGCCTTGACAATAATGGCAAGGTGACAGATGATGACAATGTGTCAATGAGATAATGAGGGAAGAACGTAAGTCTTGTTCATTCATTCATTCATTCAGTAAGTATTGTGTGTGTGTGTGTACACTCATGCTTGTAGTTGAAGAGAAGAAGGAGCAGATTGAACAGATTATCATATTCTGCTCCAGTAGGGGCAGACATTGTTTTGCCTGGAGGGAGAGAGGTGTAGAGGGCAGAGATCCACTGGTATTTGATCCTAGTAATCCAGTCACAAGATGAGATTATCCATTTGAGATAATAACATTATTTAAAGATATGAAAAGATTCATTCATTCTTTCTGACTGTAGAATAATACTCAAAGTTGAAAGCTGTGGATCTAGCATCTTCTATCCAGGTCATGTTAAATTCAAACACTTCCTTGCAATCTGATGTTACTGTTGTGTCCTGAAATTGAAAAAAATGTTTCTTTGGTAAGAAGCAGAGCTTCTTTTCAACAAGGATAAAAGCATGGTGTGATATTCCTGTTGTTTTTAATTTAATTTTATACATTTTGCAATGTTGGAAAATACATGCCGGATTCTCTGCAACTTGTTTGTGAGAAATGGGAAAGCTTATACCACTTTTTTATTTTTTTTAACACTTTTCCCTTATTTTTGGTCATTACATTTGCAGATACAAGTCTGAAGTCTATATTATCTAGATAAGAGAAAAATAGAGACAGCTTTTTTGTTTTTGTGTGGGGATCTTTTCAAATTGCATACAAATGACTCAAACAAGAGGGGAAAAGTGCTAAAAAAATAAATAAATAACAGCATTGAAAAGTAGTAACTTTAAACTGATATGTTCTGGAATTTCACACTATAAAAAGCTAAATAAATAATATTATAAATCTGATAACCAAATGGACTACTATCTTCTTCCTCCAATATAACACCTACAGAATCTTGTTCACAATGTTTTGTATTAATACTAAAGTGAGCTCCTGCAATAATACTTGTCACTGAGTTATAATATATGTGGCTGGTATCTGCTCTTACTGTGTCAAATACCTCATAGAAATGATGTTGAATAATTTGGCATCTTTGCCACTCTGATTTTGTATCTGATGTGATTGACAACCCAACCTACACTAATTCATTGCTGGCCGCATTTCTCTGACTCTAGAGTATATCTAAAGAATATGCATTGAGAAATGGGACTAAAAATTAGAGCATTGCTTTCAGATGATTCAGATTTCTTAAATTCATCTAATGGACTCTCATTTTGACCAATGGCAAAATTATAAGGATGTTTGTTGCTGCTGCTGCTGCTGCTAAGTCGCTTGTCGTGTCCGACTCTGTGTGACCCCATAGACGGCAGCCCACCAGGCTCCCCCGTCCCTGGGATTCTCCAGGGAAGAACACTGGAGTGGGTTGCCATTTTCTTCTCCAATGCATGAAAGTGAAAAGCGAAAGTGAAGTCACTCAGTCGTGCCTGACTCTTTGTGACCCCAGGGACTGCAGCCTACCAGGCTCCTCTGCCCATGGGATTTTCCAGGCAAGAGTACTGGAATGGGGTGCCATTGCCTTCTCCGAAGGATGTTTGTTACAGTTAATTAAATATTAACTTTATTAGAAAAACAGTGACTTCTCTCCCACTTTCATTATATAGTTTAAAACAAAAGCCCAAGAATTTCATGTAACCCAGAAAGACCCATGAATATGCACCCAATATGAATATAGGGATGCCATGCAGCATGCGGGTATAGGGAGGAAAATGTTCAGAATTACCTTGTTAAGGGTGTGGCTGGAACCCAAAATAAAATTTGTTCAGATACTATATAAATGAATACCACAGTCTATGTCTCCTTCTCTCCCTCTCTCTTTCCACATATGTATTTGTGATAGATAATATTATTTTGATACTTAGCATATCCTTAGTTATTTTCAGTAAATGTTTCCATATTTCTATAAGTAATATTTGATAATGTGTATCAGGATTTTTTTATTTTTATTCTCCTTCACTGGCTTCTTTCTGACTTTGGGCAAAATAAATTATTTTAGTTACCATCATGGATCAGTTCAGTTCAGTTCAGTTGCTCAGTCATGTCCGACTCTTTGCGACCCCATGAATCGCAGCACGCCAGGCCTCCCTGTCCATCACCAACTCCCGGAGTTCACTCAGACTCACGTCCATGGAGTCAGTGATGCCATCCAGCCATCTCATCCTCTGTCGTCCCCTTCTCCTCCTGTCCCCAATCCCTCCCAGCATCAGAGTCTTTTCCAATGAGTCAGCTCCTCTCATGAGGTGTCCAAAGTACTGGACCTTCAGCTTTAGCATCATTCCTTCCAAAGAAATCCCAGGGTTGATCTCCTTCAGAATGGACTGGTTGGATCTCCCTGCAGTCCAAGGGACTCTCAAGAGTCTTCTCCAACACCACAGTTCAAACGCATTCACTGCTGGCTTATTAACCAAGTTTAATATGAACATTTCAAGATTTGATGGGAAAGATTTAAAACTGCATTTTATATTATTAAAATATGACTTGCACTTGTAATGGCACCCTTTGGCACAGTCACGCTGATTGATGTGTACCACGATTCCCCCTAAATCAGTATAAAATGAAATGGCTCCCATGTGTTTGACATGTTCCCCTCAGTGATTGATGCAGATAAGCACATGATCACCAGTACCTGAAATAAGTATTGATCTTCACGACATCTGAAAGGAACAGATGAGTTATCACAGTCTCTTGACAGTTTAGACTTCTAAAAAAATGTCTTTGATAAATTTGAAGGCTCTGATATTTTTTTCTCTGGATCAAGTCTGACTCTAAATATTACATAAGGACAATTGTTTTGCTCCCTTTTAAGTAGACTGGATTTATAACAGACTCTTATAAACTAAATAAAAGGAACTGGATAAGTATATTCTAATACAGGAAATCACTGGAGGAGGAAATGGCAACCCACTCTGGTATTCCTGCTTGGAAAATCCCATGGACAGAGAAGCCTGGCAGGCTACAATCCATGGGATTGCAAAGACTCAGACACAACAGAGCAACTGAGCACAATACAGGAAATAATAACATTTATGAAATTTAAAAATGATTGTGTTATCAGGTGCTATTCACCTCATGGTGGGCCAGTAAACAGGCAAGTGTTGGAGCAAGGATTATCAACTTTTTCAGAGAGCCAGCAGACTGAGAAGATAGTGGACTAGCATCCCAAGAACCATCTTTCTGGAGTTAGAATTCAGGTTTCTTTTATATTAAATACTAAAAGGGGAGATGGTGTGGCAGGTTGTTGCAAACTTCTTAGTGAGGGTCAGACCCCGGGTCAGACTCCTTTGTACTCGCAGCTGTTCACATAGATCTGATCACATTCCTATAAACCTCCAACAAGACAATTATTTTCTGTTCTTCACATTTATATCTCTGTATGAATGAAAAGAGTTATGCTTTTAAAGGCAGAGCCTTGAGAATGGGCCTTCTTGGACACTTCAGGCTATAGGCCACATTCTTTTACAGTTTGGGACTAAGGTGCAGCATGACTGTGAAAAGTGAAAGTGTTAGTCATTCAGTTGTGTCCAGTTGTGTCCATCTCCTTGTGACCCCAAGGACTGCAGCCCACCAGGCTCCCCTGTCCATGGAATTTTCCAGGCTAGAATACACGAGTGGTTGCATGTCCTTCTTTAGGTGATCCTCTGACCGAGGGACTGAACCTTTGTCTCCTGTACTGCAGGTGGATTCTTTACAATCTGAGCCACCAGGAAGCCCTGAGCACAGGTGACAGAGCACAACGCTTAGAGCTGAAGGAATAGGCCTGTTGTGGGACACTTGGGCATAAACCCTTTTCTGCTTCCATCTCCAGTGTTTTGGTTTGTTTGGCACCACTGTGTGTCAGCTCTTCTGTCTCATTTTCTTTTTATTTATTTAGGCCTCCCTGGTGGCTCAGTGGTAAATAATCTGCCTGCCAGTGAGGGAGACCCAAATTTGAACCTTGAGTTAGGAAAATCTCCTGGAGGAGGAAATGGCAACTCACTCCAGTATTCCTGCCTGGGAAAATCTCATAGACAGAGGGTCCTGGAAGGCTACAGGCCATGGGGTCCCAAAGAGTTGCACACAACTTAGCGACTAAATGACAGTTTATTTATTTGGCTGCCTTGGTCTCAGATGTGGCACACAGGAACTCCGTTGCATCCTGTGGGCCCCTTCCTTGCATCCTGTGGGCCCCTTCCTTGCATCCTGTGGGCCCCTTCCTT
>NW_024070185.1:3835120-3845332 GCF_014754425.2 Oryx dammah
TTGCATCCTGTGGGCCCCTTCCTTGCATCCTGTGGGCCCCTTCCTTGCATCCTGTGGGCCCCTTCCTTACATCCTGTGGGCCCCTTCCTTGCATCCTGTGGGCCCCTTCCTTACATCCTGTGGGTCCCTTCCTTGCATCTTGTGGGTTTCTTCCTTGCATCCTGTGGGTTCCTTCGTTGCCGTGCATGGACCCTCCAGTGACTGTAGTGTGCTGCCTTAGTTGCTCCGAGGCATATGTGATCTTAGTTCCCTGACCGGGGATCAAACCCATGTCCCCTGCACTGCAATGTGAAATCTTTACCACTGGACCATAAGGAAAGTCCCTTCTGTCTCATTGTCAAGTGGACATTCTGGTGATGAAACATTTCCTCCCTGAGTAATTAAAGTTATTTTGAAGTGTTTAAGCTTATCAGTATTTTGTTAAAGAATGAAACCCTATTATCTTCCACAATTTATATGGCAGTCACAGTATTCTTTAAAATCTGCTTTTATTTACCTATGCTGACTCATATGTATCATTAATATAATAATTTATCTTTAAATGTCTTAGTAAGTTATTATTATCCAATACGAGTGACTTCACTATAGATCATTTTTTTAATTGAAAAAATCAAAAAACAACAAAATCTAAAACTGTAATTCATTAAGGTGAATATGTAACAAAATTGAGTTCTTAAACATTCAGAGTAATAACAGAATATCAGGAATGGAAGGGTAAATAAAATAAGCAATAAAAATATCTGAATTTTCAGCATATAATATAGCATTTATTTAAGCATATTTATGTAAACTCTACAGTAATTTGTTTTTAAATCTTGGGAAGGGAAAGACTCTCTAGAAGTAATAAATTGAAATTTTCAGCCACAAATTTAAAACTAATTGGAAAGGAAAATAGGAAATTAACACAGATTTAAACATCTATTTTTTTTTTTTAATGTAGGGATTCTGTAATTGGAAATTTTACTTGCTTTCTTCTCTTATTTAAAGGGAACTGTATGCTCCTAAGAATATAGAGAAGTTCTGAGAAAAATTGGGGTTAGGTCTTACATCAGTATGGGTTTCCCACGTGGTTAAATGGTAGAGAATCAGCCTGCCAATTCAGAATCCACAGGTTTGATCCCTGGGTTGTGCAGATCCCCTGAAGGAGGAAATGACAACCCACTCCAATATTCTTGCCTGGGAAAATCTCATGGACAGAGGAGACCAACAGGCTAAAGTCCATGGAGTGGCAAAGAACAGGACATGACTGAGCACCACACATACCCTCCATCAATATTGCTGCTGCTGATAAGTCACTTCAGTCGTGTCAGACTCTGTGCGACCCCATAGATGGCCACCCATTAGGCTCCCCCGTCCCTGGGATTTTCCAGGCAAGAACACTGGAGCGGGTTGCCATTTCCTTCACCAGGTAGGAAAGTGAAAAGTGAAAGTGAATTTGCTCAGTTGTGTCTGACTCTTAGCGATCCCAAGGACTGCAGCCTACCAGGCTCCTCTGTCCATGGGATTTTCCAGGCAAGAGGACTGGAGTGGGGTGCCATTGCCTTCTTTGTCCATCAGTATCAGTTAGTCGCTCAGTCGTGTCCAACTCTTTGCAACCCCATGAATCGCAGCACGCCAGGCCTCCCTGTCCATCACCAACTCCCAGAGTTCACTCAGACTCACGTCCATCGAGTCAGTGATGCCATCCAGCCATCTCATCCTCTGTCGTCCCCTTCTCCTCCTGCCCCCAATCCCTCCAAACATCAAAGTCTTTTCCAGTGAGTCAACTCTTCGCATGAGGTGGCCAAAGTACTGGAGTTTCAGCTTTAGCATCATTCCTTCCAAAGAAATCCCAGGGCTGATCTCCTTCAGAAAATGGACTGGTCCATCAGTATAATGCTGACTAAAAACAGCAAGAATCATTTTATTACTCTGGAGGCATCATTGAATGGAGCTGGGCAAAAGCAAATGGATTTTCCCCATAACTCAGCCTTGTTTTCTTTGTTGTTGTTGTTTTTGTTTTAAATACTGTTACTATCTTAATTTGAACTATTTGGGTGGTAATTTTTAAAAATATAGTACATCTTCCCTCCATTCTCAGAAACTAATTTACATGAGTAACTGCCTTGAAGATTCAATCATCATTATGATAATTCTTACCATGAATATCATAATCAGCATCTTTATAAATGGTATTTTAATTCCCTGCTATTATAATAATAACCCATCTGATGACTGGTACATACAAAATGCAGTAATTAATTAATACATTTTTAGTTAACTGAATACTAATGAAAATACCAATGAAAGCAATATCATGATGCATTTTTAAGAAAGAGGAATTTTTAAAATGAATAAAGTGGCTAATTCTCACTAAGAAGACTACATTTACCTTGAAATTATTTTCAGAATAAGGATTAAAAGTCAATTCCAAAAATTAGTTCTAGATATGAAATTATATGAAAATGTTTGCTTTTCCTTTTTTGTAAAAAGAAATGAAAAGACTCTTTGATCACTGAATTGTGTTTTTTCATCTTGCAAGTAAACAGAGCCTTAGATAAGTTGATGTATATGTAGGCTATATATTAAATATATTATATGTGGTTTTGTTTAGCTGGTTTGTTATCTTGCACAACTCTTTTATTTCCAGAAGTAATAAAATTACTTCTGCTAATTATTATTCAGGACTTCCTTGGTGGCTCAGATGGTAAAGAATCCACCTACAATGCAGGAGACCTGGGTTTAATCCCTGGGTTGGGAAGATCCAAGGGAAAGGCTACCACTCCAGTATTTTAGCCTGGAGAATTCCACCCACTCCAGTGTTCTAGCCTGGAGAATTCCACTCACTCCAGTATTCTAGCCTGGAGAATCACCCACTCCAGTATTCTTTCCTGGAGAATCCCATGAACAGAGGAGCCTGGCAGGCTACAATTCATGGGGTTGCAAAGAGTGGAACGTAACTGAGCAAGTTTCACTTTCACTTATTCCAGTTTCCTTCAATTTTAACTCAATAAATATGAACTTGAATTCATGTTTCCAAAATTGTCTGAAGGATCTGGTAGTGTTACATGTCATATATTTTAATTGGAGGTTAATTACTTTACAATATTGTATTGGTTTTGCCATACATCAACATGAATCTGCCACAGGTACACATGTGTTCCCCATCCTGAACCCCCCTCCCTCCTCCCTCCCTGTACAATCCCTCTGGGTTGTCCCAGTGCACCAGCCCCAAGAATCCAGTATCATGCATCAAACCTGGACTGGTGATTCATTTCATATATGATATTATAGATATTTCAATGCCATTCTCCCAAATCATCTCACCCTCTCCCTCTCCCACAGAGTCCAAAAGTCTGTTCTATACATCTGTGTCTCTTTTGCTGTCTTGCATACAGCGTTATCATTACCATCTTTCTAAATTCCATATGTATACTGTATACTGTATTGCTGTTTTTCTTTCTGGCTTACTTCACTCTGTATAATAGGCTCCAGTTTCACTCACCTCATTAGAACTGATTCAAATGTATTCTTTTTAATGGCTGAGGAATACTCCATTGTGTATATGTATCACAGCTTTCTTATCTATTCATCTGCTAATGGACATCTAGGTTGCTTCCATGTCCTGGCTATTATAAACAGTGCTGCGATGAACATTGGGGTACACGTGTCTCTTTCAATTCTGGTTTCCTTGGTGTATATGCCCAGCAGTGAGATTGTTGGATCATAAGGCAGTTCTATTTCCAGTTTTTTAAGGAATCTCCACACTGTTCTCCATAGTGGCTCTACTAGTCTGCATTCCCACCAACAGTGTAAGAGGGTTCCCTTTTCTCCACACCCTCTCCAGCATTTATTACTTATAGACTTTTGGATAGCAGCCATTCTGACTGGCATGAAATGGTACCTCATTGTGGTTTTGATTTGCATTTCTCTGATAATGAGTGATGTTGAGCATCTTTTCATGTGTTTGTTAGCCATCTGTATGTCTTCTTTGGAGAAATGTCTATTTAGTTCTTTGGCCCATTTTCTGATTGGGTCGTTTTTTGTTTTTGTTGTTGTTTTTTTTTTTTCCCCTGGAATTGAGCTGCAGGAGTTGATTGTATATTTTTGAGATTAGTTGTTTGTCAGTTACTTCATTTGCTAATGTTTTCTCCCATTCTGAAGGCTGTCTTTTCACCTTGCTTATAGTTTCCTTTGTTGTGCAGAAGCTTTTAGATGGAGAAATATACCATGTTCATGGATTGGAAGAATCAATATAGTGAAAATGAGAATACTACCCAAAGCAATCTACAGATTCAATGCTGGTATTTTTCACAGAGCTAGAACAAATAATTTCAAGATTTGTATGGAAATACAAAAAAACTCAAATAGCCAAAGCGATCTTGAGGAAGAAGAATGGAGCTGGAGGAATCAACCTGCCTGACTTCAGGCTCTACTACAAAGCCACAGTCATCAAGACAGTATGGTATTGGCACAAAGACAGAAATATAGATCAATGGAACAAAATAGAAAGCCCAGAGATAAATCCACACATCTATGGACACCGTATCTTTGACAAAGGAGGCAAGAATATACAATGGATTAAAGACAATCTCTTTAATAAGTGGTGCTGGGAAAACTGGTCAACCACTTGTAAAAGAATGAAACTAGAACACTTTCTAACACCATGCACAAAAATAAACTCAAAATGGATTAAAGATCTAAATGTAAGACCAGAAACTATAAAACTCCTAGAGGAGAACATAGGCAAAACACTCTCCAACATAAATCACAGCAGGATCCTCTATGACTCACCTCCCAGAATACTGGGAATAAAAGCAAAAATAAACAAATGGGACCTAATTAAACTTAAAAGCTTCTGAAGAATAAAGGAAACTATAAGAAAGGTGAAAAGGCAGTCATTTTTTGATGCTAAAACATTCGTGTTGATCAAAGGAGTTTTTAATTTATTTCTTTTTATAACCAAAATAATATGAAATAGCTAATCAAAATTGTAATACGGTTGTTTATGATGATTAAAAAATACAGTTGTGTATGTCACGACTAAGATTTGAATTTGAGGTTTCTTGTTAAGTTTCTGACGTGTTTCTTCACCATCTAGGAATGTATCTGTTCAACAAAGAACACTGAAAACTGTGAGTTAAGTTATAATCATAACAGGAAAGAATATATTTTATCTTACTCTGCTGTAATAGAAGTTGCACTTTTTAACTGTGTTGTATGTACTTTTCTGTTTCTATTTTCAAAAAACTTGTCTAAAACTTTAAACAATATACCATATGTATTTGTAATTACTTAATGCCAGTAGTGTGGGTAAGATGGTAAAGAATCTGCCTGCAATGCAGGAGACCTGGGTTCTATCCCTGGGTAGGGAAGATCACTTGGAAGAGAAAATGGTAACCAACTCCAGTATTCTTGCCTGGAGAATCCCATGGACAGAGGAGGCTGGAGGGCTACAATCCATGGGGTCACAAAGAGTTATACATGACTGAGTAACTAACGCTTTCCCTTTTCAGATATTTGAAATTATATTCATCATTGGTAGGTAAACAGTTGACCCTTGAACAACACAGGTTTTCCCCAGTAGAAAATTCTTGTATAACTTGCATTTGGCTTACCACATCCTTGGTTAATCAGTATCCATGATTTTTCACCTGCAGATTCAGCCAACCACAGATAGTAGCACTATCTTGTTCACTATTGAAAACATCTGCCTATAAGTGGACGCAGGCAGTTTGAACACATGTTTTTATAAGATTAATTGTATAATGTGCTTTACTGATAATCCATCTCAGTAAATAAATGTATTTTTGTCTTGAAAGCTATCCAAATCTTATCCAAGTGAAAAAATTATGGGTAAGAGGGATAGCAGGAAAGTAAGAAAAAGTGATAGAGAAAATGCATGTGCATGTATACTCGTGTGTGTGTTCATTGTTCACGGGTGCATGAGTGTGTTTATGTGACTATGTGC
Source organism: Oryx dammah (assembly GCF_014754425.2). Classification (NCBI taxonomy): domain Eukaryota; kingdom Metazoa; phylum Chordata; class Mammalia; order Artiodactyla; family Bovidae; genus Oryx; species Oryx dammah. Next base: position 3,841,071 of record NW_024070185.1, read on the forward strand.
TTGTGTGTTTGTGTGTGTATGTGTGGGTACATGCATATGTGTTCCTGTGTTATTGCATAATGTGTGTGACTGTGTACATGTGTATATATGTCATGTACACACATTCATGTGTGGATGCACAAGTGTGTGTACATCTGAGTTATGTGCATGTGTGTTCAAGTGCATGCATGTATATTGTGTATTCATGGGTGAGTTCATGCATACATGTGCTTGTGTGTTTGTGTGTGTTTGTGCATATGTGTTCATGTGTGTATTGAATAATGTGTTTGAATATGTACACATGTATATGTGTGTGTTCATGTGTGTGTGGCTGTGTGCACATGTGAGTATGTCCGTGTGTGTCCTTGTGTGTTCATGTGTGTGTGTGTGACTGTGAGCATATATGTGTGTACATATGTGCAGAGAATGGCTCTAAGGCAGTGAGGGGACAAGTCAGAGCCTCAGAAAGTCAGAGTAGTCTCTTTCCCAACATTTCAAAAGTAATTTTCTCTAAATACAGGTGATGTGTTTCTTCTTCACAGCTTATTTAAATTACCATATCTTTTCTACTACACACAAATTATAGAAAAGGTCATTTTCTAAAGTCAAAGTAAATGTCATCTAATTTAACTTGGAGGCTAAGCCCATTTATAGTGCATGATAAGAATTCCTTAATTCATATATTATTCCAAAATCCAGTGATCATATCAATAAATAAAATGCCATAAAACCAGGCATAATTATAATAATCTTGAGGAGGGAACTCTGGATAACATAAGCAGCTATACCTAAGCTACTCTTTCCCTGTTTGGTTTCTTAGCTATGGATAATATAAATGAATAACCATCAGTTAAACACAGTAATTTAGAAATCTGTGTGTGGTTATTGATCAAACTCCACTCAATTTTCAGTCTAGACTTTTGTTTTGATTGCAATATAAGATTTAAAATGTTTTGTCCATAGTGTAATATTGTGACAGGACTATTGAATGGATATACATTTTTATGAAAAAAAAGTCACATTTATTTTACACACTTGTACATGAAAAAATAAGGAGAAAGCTCAATAATGAGTAGAGGACTGATCTCAAAGAATGATCTCATTTTTTTTCAAGGTATTTCAGAGATTTTGGAGGAGAAATCTGAATGTTACAAAATGAGGGCACTACTAGATGGTGTAGAAAATAGAAGCACATTTGTTGGGAAAGAAGGTTGAAATACCTTGGCTAAAATATTAATTTTTAGTTTAAAAGGATTGCCCTGATGTCTGTGGAACATAGAAAGAAATTTTTTTAATGATTCTCATTCTTTTATGTATTCTGCTAAAGGAAAATGTAGTCACAAATTTGCTCTTAAATTTAAAATTCATTACTGACATTTGGGGATGTGTTAAAGAGACACCCCAAATGTGTGAGGATTTTCTAGTTGAGATGCACCTATCCTGTAACTTCTAATAGACATGATGCTCATATTTCTGTTCGTAAAGGGTAGATGAACATTATGGTCCCTGATGAACAAGGCCATTAGATGTTTGAGGATACTTGATATGTTCAGAAACAGCACAGACTTCATCTTCAGGGGCTTCCTAATGACCTCAAGGGGCTGCTAGGTGTCCTGATGCATTGGCACTCATCCTTTATTGTTGGAAATGTTTATGCTGCTTATGATGAAGACGGGCAAAGTGACCTTTTGCTAGAACAGTTCCTCAGAAGTGAGCATGTGAGTTATTCTTGTAACTCAAATAACATCAGTGTGGATAAAAGCCCAGTAATTCTTTTGATATCTTAAAGAATGATACCAAATGCAAACAAAAACTTAGTTGTAAAATTTGCCAACTTGATTATTGTCTGAAAGTAAACTGTACCCTCTCTAAATTCCATGATTATACACATTAGTTAATTTATGTGTTCAATATATATTTATTGAAAACTGTTACTGATTTAGGTCTCATGGAGCCTGTTCTGGTCCTAGCCTGGACCAGACAAATTTTCTCCCATGTTGATTTTTTGCATGTGATTTTGCAATTCATTTTAACAGTATCTGTTGTTGTTGTTTAGTTACTAAGTCATGTCCAACTCTTTTGCAACCCTATGGACTGCAGCCCACCAGGCTCCTCTGTCCATGGGCTTTCCCACATAAGAATACTGGAGTGGGTTACCATTTCCTTCTCCAATGGGAATTTCCCAAACCAGAGATCGAACCCATGTCTCCTGCACTGATGCACAGATTCTTTCCTGCTGAGCCACCAGGTGGTGGTAAATAATCTTCTTGATAGTATTTAATGCCTTTATTAAATTTTTTTTCCTTTGCCAAAAGTGAGTTTTCTCTCTTTTTTTTAATTTTAATTTTTACTTTATTTTACTTTACAATACTGTATTGGTTTTGCCATACTTTGACATGAATCCGCCACAGGTGTACATGAGTTCCCAATCCTGAACCCCCCTCCCACCTCCCACCCCATATCATCTCTCTGGATCATCCCCGTGCACCAGCCCCAAGCATCCTGTATCCTGCATCGAACATAGACTGGCGATTCATTTCTTACATGATAGTATACATGTTTCAGTGCCGTTCTCCCAAATCATCCCACCCTCTCCCTCTCCCTCAGAGTCCAAAAGTCCATTCTATACATCTGTGTCTCTTTTGCTGTCTCACATACAGGGTCATCATTACCATCTTTCTAAATTCCGTATTTAATTGGATGATGATTGCTTCACAGTGTTGTGTTGGTTTCTGCCATACGACAATGTGAATCAGCCATATGTACATGCATGTTCCCTCCTTCTTGAATATCCCTTCTCCCTCCACATAAGCCCCCATCCAGGTCATCACAGAGCACAGAGCTGAGCTCTATACATACAGCTGCTTCCCGCTGGCTATCTATTTTACACATGATAGTGTGCATATGTGTCAATGTTACTCTCTCATATACCCCACCCTCTCCTTCACCACTGTGTCCCCAAGTCCTTTCTCTACGTCTGTGTCTCTATTTCTGCCCTTCAGATAGGTTCATCATGGCCACTCTTCTAGATTCCATTTGATTATAAGGAGTGAGGATAATGGGGATGAGGATAATGATAATGGGGAGGTGTATGCATTTGTCTTCTGGGGGGAAGGGATAAGGCTTCTCCAGGAATGGGGTGCCATCCTCTTTCTGTCTTTCTTTGCTCCACACCTTCCAGTCATGGCTTCTCATTGATGTGTCATTTAGTAGCTAGTTTAGTAAAATCAGCATAGAATACGACTCTAGGTCTGTTGAAGGACAGATTTGTGGAGGTCTTTGTTCTAGCTAGTTCTATCTGGTTTTTGTTTTTCTCTTCCTATCACTTCGTACCTTTTAGTCCAGATTCTGTGACTTAAAGACATATATTAGTTCCTGTGTCAGGGAGGGGTTGGTGGTTTTTGCACAAGGATGTCTTCTATGTCTTCCTGTTCCTGTATGAAGCACTTTCCCACTTCACATCGTTCTTCAGAAATCAACTGATTCCGTGTGTTACATTGCATCACAATAGTAGCGCCTAGTGTCTTAGTTGTGTCCAACACTGCATCTGTATGGACTGAAGCCCTCCAGACTCCTCTGTCCATGGAATTCTCCAGGCAAGAATTCTGGAGTGGATTGCCATTTACTCCTTCAGAGGATCTTCCCAAACCAGGGACTGAACCTGAGTCTCCCGTGTCTCTTGCATTGCAGGCATGTTCTTTACCACTGAGCCACCAGGGAAGCCAATAGTGCATTGCATTTCGTCCTACAAAAATGGTTTGTCAAACAATACCCAGATGGTTGTCACTGGAGCTCCCCACAGCTTTTGTATCTATTTCCAGGGAATTTGACAGTCTCCAAGATATTCACCCACTTTTTATAACTGTCTCATGTAAGTATGCTTTGATTTCCTCCAACAATCTGAAACAATATGCTTTGTTTTTCAGAATTTCTTTTCTTTCCAAAATATTTGTTCTCTTAGTGACCCTGCATTAATTAGAGCTCTTTGGTTACCAGCAGTAGAGGCTGATTCAAATTAGGAAAAGTACATTTGTTGAAAGACGGTGATCTTCACAGAACAGATGTGAGACTGGGGAGTCTAGGAAGCAGATGGAGTGTTAAGATGACATAATGCACACAGTGACCACTTCCTTCAGTGTGGATGGACCTGACACACTTCTGTTGTCCTCAAGATGTTTCATGAGAAGACAGAGCACAAGAGAGGGCCATAAGCAAATACTAGTTTTCAAAAGTTCATAAAAAGATAATCAAAATAAGTTACTCACATACAGATAGAGCAATAA